>NW_026778230.1:322237-644474 GCF_025265405.1 Mesoplodon densirostris | reverse complement strand
AACATGGCTACACGTGAACTGAGTTAGGAAAGAGAACAGAGTCTCACATTTAGAAAACACTCTTATGCCTGCATAAAGGGGAAGGAGAGGTGGGGTGATGCATAAAACCAGAGTTTGATATAAGCACAGGGACCGTTTCAAAAACCAACTTTGGAATAGACAAGACCTACACCTTCCTCAGTGAAAGAGACTCTAAACCCCATATTTCCCACAGAGGAATATATCTGACTAGTAAGAATCTTAAAACCTATGTATTGATATGTCTCCATAAGGGAATCAAGTGTGTCTAGAGTGGCATAAACATGGCAGCGAGAATCAGCTCAAACCCACTATAAAAAGGAATTTCAAAAGCAAAACCAAAAAACAGGGAAATTCTTTACAATTCCTTCAGGGTGTCTGAGGAAACCTGGAAAGACCCTATCTACAATGACAGCTGGATGTGGCATAAGGCTGGACACTTGGGACTGAGAGGATTGGTGAGATTGGGTGAGCAAATGCAGACCCTTTCAAGCAATAATGCATGGCCCCCATTCCATGGGTCCCAACTCTCCAGGTTCAAGGGAATATTACTACAGCTATAACATGTACAGGAAACCTGGAGAATGGACACACTGTGAATACGAAAGGTTTCTAAAACTCAACGAATAGTCCCTCTCCTGGTGCTCCAGTTTGACTTTCCAACTGCCTTACTATCAATCTCCCAACTTGGAGAGACAGGCCCTTTAACCTCCTGGTTTGCACAGGTTCCCAATTTGCCAGAGGATGGAAGGGACGAGGGAGAACCCATGAGAGAGTAGCTGTTAGGCATTTGGACGGGCACATGTCACTCTAATTTCCCGGCAGGAAGAAGAATTAACCAAAGTCTCAGCCACCCACCGGGAACCAGTATAGGACATGATCCAAAATTTTGGACTTGCGTTCAGCTCACAAAAAACGAGTTGAGAAATGGAGCTCAGGGGCACAGCAATTCACAAACTGGCAGAGTGATAAAGGACAACTATCGTCCAAAAATCTGTTGAGGGAAGTCAACGAGGCGGACTTGAAAGCGAGGCAAAATAGCAGGAAACAGATTTCAAGAGGTACCTTGGAATCGCCTGTAAAGCACAGGAAGAGGGGCACAACTTGGACAATGGTGCACTTGGCCAAAAAGGGCGTATGCGTTTTCTCCTGAATATATTCAGGAGAAAACGCATACGCCCTTTTTGGCCAAGCAAGCAAGCGGGCAATGCAAATCTGCACTACAAAGAAGTATCACTTCCCACCGGTCAAAAGGGACATCCACAAAATGTGTAAAAACCAGAAAGGCAAGACAGGCCCTGGAGAACTGGGAGCCTTGTTATGCTGATGGGCGGGATGTAAATTGCCAACTGCCTCACTGGAGGAGTGCATTGTGTTCCCTAAAACAAGTAAACAACAGAGCTACAGAGCCAAGGCCACTTCCAGTCTAGGGAATATACCTTGGGAAAACTGAAAATCAATAAGAAAGAGCCACCTCCAAATTTAGGGCTGCACTGACTACAAGAACCTCAACTTGGGTACACCTTAAATATCCCAGGCAATATAAAAATGGTTCAAAACATTGTGGTACTTACGTACGATGGAATATCCCTCAGCCATGAAATCAATGTCATAAGACCAGTAGCAGCAAAGTGAGTGGATTCAGGTACGATGATTCTAAGTGAAATAAGTCACACAGAAAAAGAAACTTATCATAAGATATCACTTATGAAGATCCTGTAAACATGGCTACACGTGAACTGAGTTAGGAAAGAGAACAGACTCTCACATTTAGAAAACACTCTTATGCCTGCATAAAGGGGAAGGAGAGGTGGGGTGATGCATAAAACCAGAGTTTGATATAAGCACACGGACCGTTTCAAAAACCAACTTTGGAATTGACAAGACCGACACCTTCCTTAGTGAAAGAGACTCAAAACCCCATATTTCCCACAGAGGAATATATCTGACTAGTAAGAATCTTAAAACCTATGTATTGATATGTCTCCATAAGGGAATCAAGTGTGTCTAGAGTGGCATAAACATGGCAGCGAGAATCAGCTCAAACCCACTATAAAAAGGAATTTCAAAAGCAAAACCAAAAAACAGGGAAATTCTTTACAATTCCTTCAGGGTGTCTGAGGAAACCTGGAAAGACCCTATCTACAATGACAGCTGGATGTGGCATAAGGCTGGACACTTGGGACTGAAAGGATTGGTGAGATTGGGTGAGCAAATGCAGACCCTTTCAAGCAATAATGCATGGCCCCCATTCCATGGGTCCCAACTCTCCAGGTTCAAGGGAATATTACTACAGCTATAACATGTACAGGAAACCTAGAGAATGGACACACTGTGAATACGAAAGGTTTCTAAAACTCAACGAATAGTCCCTCTCCTGGTGCTCCAGTTTGACTTTCCAACTGCCTTACTATCAATCTCCCAACTTGGAGAGACAGGCCCTTTAACCTCCTGGTTTGCACAGGTTCCCAATTTGGCAGAGGATGGAAGGGACGAGGGAGAACCCATGAGAGAGTAGCTGTTAGGCATTTGGACGGGCACATGTCACTCTAATTTCCCGGCAGGAAGAAGAATTAACCAAAGTCTCAGCCACCCACCGGGAACCAGTATAGGACATGATCCAAAATTTTGGACTTGTGTTCAGCTCACAAAAAACGAGTTGAGAAATGGAGCTCAGGGGCACAGCAATTCACAAACTGGCAGAGTGATAAAGGACAACTATCGTCCAAAAATCTGTTGAGGGAAGTCATCGAGGCGGACTTGAAAGCGAGGCAAAATAGCAGGAAACAGATTTCAAGAGGTACCTTGGAATCGCCTGTAAAGCACAGGAAGAGGGGCACAACTTGGACAATGGTGCACTTGGCCAAAAAGGGCGTATGCGTTTTCTCCTGAATATATTCAGGAGAAAACGCATATGCCCTTTTTGGCCAAGCAAGCAAGCGGGCAATGCAAATCTGCACTACAAAGAAGTATCACTTCCCACCGGTCAAAAGGGACATCCACAAAATGTGTAAAAACCAGAAAGGCAAGACAGGCCCTGAGGAACTGGGAGCCTTGTTATGCTGATGGGTGGGATGTAAATTGCCAACTGCCTCACTGGAGGAGTGCATTGTGTTCCCTAAAACAAGTAAACAACAGAGCTACAGAGCCAAGGCCACTTCCAGTCTAGGGAATATACCTTGGGAAAACTGAAAATCAATAAGAAAGAGCCACCTCCAAATTTAGGGCTGCACTGACTACAAGAACCTCAACTTGGGTACACCTTAAATATCCCAGGAAATATAAAAATGGTTCAAAACATTGTGGTACTTACGTACGATGGAATATCCCTCAGCCATGAAATCAATGTCATAAGACCAGTAGCAGCAAAGTGAGTGGATTCAGGTACGATGATTCTAAGTGAAATAAGTCACACAGAAAAAGAAACTTATCATAAGATATCACTTATGAAGATCCTGTAAACATGGCTACACGTGAATTGAGTTAGGAAAGAGAACAGAGTCTCACATTTAGAAAACACTCTTATGCCTGCATAAAGGGGAAGGAGAGGTGGGGTGATGCATAAAACCAGAGTTTGATATAAGCACAGGGACCGTTTCAAAAACCAACTTTGGAATTGACAAGACCGACACCTTCCTTAGTGAAAGAGACTCAAAACCCCATATTTCCCACAGAGGAATATATCTGACTAGTAAGAATCTTAAAACCTATGTATTGATATGTCTCCATAAGGGAATCAAGTGTGTCTAGAGTGGCATAAACATGGCAGCGAGAATCAGCTCAAACCCACTATAAAAAGGAATTTCAAAAGCAAAACCAAAAAACAGGGAAATTCTTTACAATTCCTTCAGGGTGTCTGAGGAAACCTGGAAAGACCCTATCTACAATGACAGCTGGATGTGGCATAAGGCTGGACACTTGGGACTGAGAGGATTGGTGAGATTGGGTGAGCAAATGCAGACCCTTTCAAGCAATAATGCATGGCCCCCATTCCATGGGTCCCAACTCTCCAGGTTCAAGGGAATATTACTACAGCTATAACATGTACAGGAAACCTAGAGAATAGACACATTGTGAATACGAAAGGTTTCTAAAACTCAACGAATAGTCCCTCTCCTGGTGCTCCAGTTTGACTTTCCAACTGCCTTACTATCAATCTCCCAACTTGGAGAGACAGGCCCTTTAACCTCCTGGTTTGCACAGGTTCCCAATTTGCCAGAGGATGGAAGGGACGAGGGAGAACCCATGAGAGAGTAGCTGTTAGGCATTTGGACGGGCACATGTCACTCTAATTTCCCGGCAGGAAGAAGAATTAACCAAAGTCTCAGCCACCCACCGGGAACCAGTATAGAACATGATCCAAAATTTTGGACTTGCGTTCAGCTCACAAAAAACGAGTTGAGAAATGGAGCTCAGGGGCACAGCAATTCACAAACTGGCACAGTGATAAAGGACAACTATCGTCCAAAAATCTGTTGAGGGAAGTCAACGAGGCGGACTTGAAAGTGAGGCAAAATAGCAGGAAACAGATTTCAAGAGGTACGTTGGAATCGCCTGTAAAGCACAGGAAGAGGGGCACAACTTGGACAATGGTGCACTTGGCCAAAAAGGGCGTATGCGTTTTCTCCTGAATATATTCAGGAGAAAACGCATACGCCCTTTTTGGCCAAGCAAGCAAGCGGGCAATGCAAATCTGCACTACAAAGAAGTATCACTTCCCACCGGTCAAAAGGGACATCCACAAAAAGTGTAAAAACCAGAAAGGCAAGACAGGCCCTGGAGAACTGGGAGCCTTGTTATGCTGATGGGCGGGATGTAAACTGCCAACTGCCTCACTGGAGGAGTGCATTGTGTTCCCTAAAACAAGTAAACAACAGAGCTACAGAGCCAAGGCCACTTCCAGTCTAGGGAATATACCTTGGGGAAACTGAAAATCAATAAGAAAGAGCCACCTCCAAATTTAGGGCTGCACTGACTACAAGAACCTCAACTTGGGTACACCTTAAATATCCCAGGAAATATAAAAATGGTTCAAAACATTGTGGTACTTACGTACGATGGAATATCCCTCAGCCATGAAATCAATGTCATAAGACCAGTAGCAGCAAAGTGAGTGGATTCAGGTACGATGATTCTAAGTGAAATAAGTCACACAGAAAAAGAAACTTATCATAAGATATCACTTATGAAGATCCTGTAAACATGGCTACACGTGAACTGAGTTAGGAAAGAGAACAGAGTCTCACATTTAGAAAACACTCTTATGCCTGCATAAAGGGGATGGAGAGGTGGGGTGATGCATAAAACCAGAGTTTGATATAAGCACAGGGACCGTTTCAAAAACCAACTTTGGAATAGACAAGACCTACACCTTCCTCAGTGAAAGAGACTCTAAACCCCATATTTCCCACAGAGGAATATATCTGACTAGTAAGAATCTTAAAACCTATGTATTGATATGTCTCCATAAGGGAATCAAGTGTGTCTAGAGTGGCATAAACATGGCAGCGAGAATCAGCTCAAACCCACTATAAAAAGGAATTTCAAAAGCAAAACCAAAAAACAGGGAAATTCTTTACAATTCCTTCAGGGTGTCTGAGGAAACCTGGAAAGACCCTATCTACAATGACAGCTGGATGTGGCATAAGGCTGGACACTTGGGACTGAGAGGATTGGTGAGATTGGGTGAGCAAATGCAGACCCTTTCAAGCAATAATGCATGGCCCCCATTCCATGGGTCCCAACTCTCCAGGTTCAAGGGAATATTACTACAGCTATAACATGTACAGGAAACCTGGAGAATGGACACACTGTGAATACGAAAGGTTTCTAAAACTCAACGAATAGTCCCTCTCCTGGTGCTCCAGTTTGACTTTCCAACTGCCTTACTATCAATCTCCCAACTTGGAGAGACAGGCCCTTTAACCTCCTGGTTTGCACAGGTTCCCAATTTGCCAGAGGATGGAAGGGACGAGGGAGAACCCATGAGAGAGTAGCTGTTAGGCATTTGGACGGGCACATGTCACTCTAATTTCCCGGCAGGAAGAAGAATTAACCAAAGTCTCAGCCACCCACCGGGAACCAGTATAGGACATGATCCAAAATTTTGGACTTGCGTTCAGCTCACAAAAAACGAGTTGAGAAATGGAGCTCAGGGGCACAGCAATTCACAAACTGGCAGAGTGATAAAGGACAACTATCGTCCAAAAATCTGTTGAGGGAAGTCAACGAGGCGGACTTGAAAGCGAGGCAAAATAGCAGGAAACAGATTTCAAGAGGTACCTTGGAATCGCCTGTAAAGCACAGGAAGAGGGGCACAACTTGGACAATGGTGCACTTGGCCAAAAAGGGCGTATGCGTTTTCTCCTGAATATATTCAGGAGAAAACGCATACGCCCTTTTTGGCCAAGCAAGCAAGCGGGCAATGCAAATCTGCACTACAAAGAAGTATCACTTCCCACCGGTCAAAAGGGACATCAACAAAATGTGTAAAAACCAGAAAGGCAAGACAGGCCCTGGAGAACTGGGAGCCTTGTTATGCTGATGGGCGGGATGTAAATTGCCAACTGCCTCACTGGAGGAGTGCATTGTGTTCCCTAAAACAAGTAAACAACAGAGCTACAGAGCCAAGGCCACTTCCAGTCTAGGGAATATACCTTGGGAAAACTGAAAATCAATAAGAAAGAGCCACCTCCAAATTTAGGGCTGCACTGACTACAAGAACCTCAACTTGGGTACACCTTAAATATCCCAGGAAATATAAAAATGGTTCAAAACATTGTGGTACTTACGTACGATGGAATATCCCTCAGCCATGAAATCAATGTCATAAGACCAGTAGCAGCAAAGTGAGTGGATTCAGGTACGATGATTCTAAGTGAAATAAGTCACACAGAAAAAGAAACTTATCATAAGATATCACTTATGAAGATCCTGTAAACATGGCTACACGTGAACTGAGTTAGGAAAGAGAACAGACTCTCACATTTAGAAAACACTCTTATGCCTGCATAAAGGGGAAGGAGAGGTGGGGTGATGCATAAAACCAGAGTTTGATATAAGCACAGGGACCGTTCCAAAAACCAACTTTGGAATAGACAAGACCTACACCTTCCTCAGTGAAAGAGACTCAAAACCCCATATTTCCCGCAGAGGAATATATCTGACTAGTAAGAATCTTAAAACCTATGTATTGATATGACTCCATAAGGGAATCAAGTGTGTCTAGAGTGGCATAAACATGGCAGCGAGAATCAGCTCAAACCCACTATAAAAAGGAATTTCAAAAGCAAAACCAAAAAACAGGGAAATTCTTTACAATTCCTTCAGGGTGTCTGAGGAAACCTGGAAAGACCCTATCTACAATGACAGCTGGATGTGGCATAAGGCTGGACACTTGGGACTGAGAGGATTGGTGAGATTGGGTGAGCAAATGCAGACCCTTTCAAGCAATAATGCATGGCCCCCATTCCATGGGTCCCAACTCTCCAGGTTCAAGGGAATATTACTACAGCTATAACATGTACAGGAAACCTGGAGAATGGACACACTGTGAATACGAAAGGTTTCTAAAACTCAACGAATAGTCCCTCTCCTGGTGCTCCAGTTTGACTTTCCAACTGCCTTACTATCAATCTCCCAACTTGGAGAGACAGGCCCTTTAACCTCCTGGTTTGCACAGGTTCCCAATTTGCCAGAGGATGGAAGGGACGAGGGAGAACCCATGAGAGAGTAGCTGTTAGGCATTTGGACGGGCACATGTCACTCTAATTTCCCGGCAGGAAGAAGAATTAACCAAAGTCTCAGCCACCCACCGGGAACCAGTATAGGACATGATCCAAAATTTTGGACTTGCGTTCAGCTCACAAAAAACGAGTTGAGAAATGGAGCTCAGGGGCACAGCAATTCACAAACTGGCACAGTGATAAAGGACAACTATCGTCCAAAAATCTGTTGAGGGAAGTCAACGAGGCGGACTTGAAAGTGAGGCAAAATAGCAGGAAACAGATTTCAAGAGGTACGTTGGAATCGCCTGTAAAGCACAGGAAGAGGGGCACAACTTGGACAATGGTGCACTTGGCCAAAAAGGGCGTATGCGTTTTCTCCTGAATATATTCAGGAGAAAACGCATACGCCCTTTTTGGCCAAGCAAGCAAGCGGGCAATGCAAATCTGCACTACAAAGAAGTATCACTTCCCACCGGTCAAAAGGGACATCCACAAAAAGTGTAAAAACCAGAAAGGCAAGACAGGCCCTGGAGAACTGGGAGCCTTGTTATGCTGATGGGCGGGATGTAAACTGCCAACTGCATCACTGGAGGAGTGCATTGTGTTCCCTAAAACAAGTAAACAACAGAGCTACAGAGCCAAGGCCACTTCCAGTCTAGGGAATATACCTTGGGAAAACTGAAAATCAATAAGAAAGAGCCACCTCCAAATTTAGGGCTGCACTGACTACAAGAACCTCAACTTGGGTACACCTTAAATATCCCAGGAAATATAAAAATGGTTCAAAACATTGTGGTACTTACGTACGATGGAATATCCCTCAGCCATGAAATCAATGTCATAAGCCCAGTAGCAGCAAAGTGAGTGGATTCAGGTACGATGATTCTAAGTGAAATAAGTCACACAGAAAAAGAAACTTATCATAAGATATCACTTATGAAGATCCTGTAAACATGGCTACACGTGAACTGAGTTAGGAAAGAGAACAGAGTCTCACATTTAGAAAACACTCTTATGCCTGCATAAAGGGGATGGAGAGGTGGGGTGATGCATAAAACCAGAGTTTGATATAAGCACAGGGACCGTTCCAAAAACCAACTTTGGAATACACAAGACCTACACCTTCCTCAGTGAAAGAGACTCAAAACCCCATATTTCCCGCAGAGGAATATATCTGACTAGTAAGAATCTTAAAACCTATGTATTGATATGACTCCATAAGGGAATCAAGTGTGTCTAGAGTGGCATAAACATGGCAGCGAGAATCAGCTCAAACCCACTATAAAAAGGAGTTTCAAAAGCAAAACCAAAAAACAGGGAAATTCTTTACAATTCCTTCAGGGTGTCTGAGGAAACCTGGAAAGACCCTATCTACAATGACAGCTGGATGTGGCATAAGGCTGGACACTTGGGACTGAGAGGATTGGTGAGATTGGGTGAGCGAATGCAGACCCTTTCAAGCAATAATGCATGGCCCCCATTCCATGGGTCCCAACTCTCCATGTTCAAGGGAATATTACTACAGCTATAACATGTACAGGAAACCTAGAGAATGGACACACTGTGAATACGAAAAGTTTCTAAAACTCAACGAATAGTCCCTCTCCTGGTGCTCCAGTTTGACTTTCCAACTGCCTTACTATCAATCTCCCAACTTGGAGAGACAGGCCCTTTAACCTCCTGGTTTGCACAGGTTCCCAATTTGGCAGAGGATGGAAGGGACGAGGGAGAACCCATGAGAGAGTAGCTGTTAGGCATTTGGACGGGCACATGTCACTCTAATTTCCCGGCAGGAAGAAGAATTAACCAAAGTCTCAGCCACCCACCGGGAACCAGTATAGGACATGATCCAAAATTTTGGACTTGCGTTCAGCTCACAAAAAACGAGTTGAGAAATGGAGCTCAGGGGCACAGCAATTCACAAACTGGCAGAGTGATAAAGGACAACTATCGTCCAAAAATCTGTTGAGGGAAGTCAACGAGGCGGACTTGAAAGCGAGGCAAAATAGCAGGAAACAGATTTCAAGAGGTACCTTGGAATCGCCTGTAAAGCACAGGAAGAGGGGCACAACTTGGACAATGGTGCACTTGGCCAAAAAGGGCGTATGCGTTTTCTCCTGAATATATTCAGGAGAAAACGCATACGCCCTTTTTGGCCTAGCAAGCAAGCGGGCAATGCAAATCTGCACTACAAAGAAGTATCATTTCCCACCGGTCAAAAGGGACATCCACAAAATGTGTAAAAACCAGAAAGACAAGACAGGCCCTGAGGAACTGGGAGCCTTGTTATGCTGATGGGTGGGATGTAAATTGCCAACTGCCTCACTGGAGGAGTGCATTGTGTTCCCTAAAACAAGTAAACAACAGAGCTACAGAGCCAAGGCCACTTCCAGTCTAGGGAATATACCTTGGGAAAACTGAAAATCAATAAGAAAGAGCCACCTCCAAATTTAGGGCTGCACTGACTACAAGAACCTCAACTTGGGTACACCTTAAATATCCCAGGAAATATAAAAATGGTTCAAAACATTGTGGTACTTACGTACGATGGAATATCCCTCAGCCATGAAATCAATGTCATAAGACCAGTAGCAGCAAAGTGAGTGGATTCAGGTACGATGATTCTAAGTGAAATAAGTCACACAGAAAAAGAAACTTATCATAAGATATCACTTATGAAGATCCTGTAAACATGGCTACACGTGAACTGAGTTAGGAAAGAGAACAGAGTCTCACATTTAGAAAACACTCTTATGCCTGCATAAAGGGGAAGGAGAGGTGGGGTGATGCATAAAACCAGAGTTTGATATAAGCACAGGGACCGTTTCAAAAACCAACTTTGGAATAGACAAGACCTACACCTTCCTCAGTGAAAGAGACTCTAAACCCCATATTTCCCACAGAGGAATATATCTGACTAGTAAGAATCTTAAAACCTATGTATTGATATGTCTCCATAAGGGAATCAAGTGTGTCTAGAGTGGCATAAACATGGCAGCGAGAATCAGCTCAAACCCACTATAAAAAGGAATTTCAAAAGCAAAACCAAAAAACAGGGAAATTCTTTACAATTCCTTCAGGGTGTCTGAGGAAACCTGGAAAGACCCTATCTACAATGACAGCTGGATGTGGCATAAGGCTGGACACTTGGGACTGAGAGGATTGGTGAGATTGGGTGAGCAAATGCAGACCCTTTCAAGCAATAATGCATGGCCCCCATTCCATGGGTCCCAACTCTCCAGGTTCAAGGGAATATTACTACAGCTATAACATGTACAGGAAACCTGGAGAATGGACACACTGTGAATACGAAAGGTTTCTAAAACTCAACGAATAGTCCCTCTCCTGGTGCTCCAGTTTGACTTTCCAACTGCCTTACTATCAATCTCCCAACTTGGACAGACAGGCCCTTTAACCTCCTGGTTTGCACAGGTTCCCAATTTGCCAGAGGATGGAAGGGACGAGGGAGAACCCATGAGAGAGTAGCTGTTAGGCATTTGGACGGGCACATGTCACTCTAATTTCCCGGCAGGAAGAAGAATTAACCAAAGTCTCAGCCACCCACCGGGAACCAGTATAGGACATGATCCAAAATTTTGGACTTGCGTTCAGCTCACAAAAAACGAGTTGAGAAATGGAGCTCAGGGGCACAGCAATTCACAAACTGGCAGAGTGATAAAGGACAACTATCGTCCAAAAATCTGTTGAGGGAAGTCAACGAGGCGGACTTGAAAGCGAGGCAAAATAGCAGGAAACAGATTTCAAGAGGTACCTTGGAATCGCCTGTAAAGCACAGGAAGAGGGGCACAACTTGGACAATGGTGCACTTGGCCAAAAAGGGCGTATGCGTTTTCTCCTGAATATATTCAGGAGAAAACGCATACGCCCTTTTTGGCCAAGCAAGCAAGCGGGCAATGCAAATCTGCACTACAAAGAAGTATCACTTCCCACCGGTCAAAAGGGACATCCACAAAATGTGTAAAAACCAGAAAGGCAAGACAGGCCCTGGAGAACTGGGAGCCTTGTTATGCTGATGGGCGGGATGTAAATTGCCAACTGCCTCACTGGAGGAGTGCATTGTGTTCCCTAAAACAAGTAAACAACAGAGCTACAGAGCCAAGGCCACTTCCAGTCTAGGGAATATACCTTGGGAAAACTGAAAATCAATAAGAAAGAGCCACCTCCAAATTTAGGGCTGCACTGACTACAAGAACCTCAACTTGGGTACACCTTAAATATCCCAGGCAATATAAAAATGGTTCAAAACATTGTGGTACTTACGTACGATGGAATATCCCTCAGCCATGAAATCAATGTCATAAGACCAGTAGCAGCAAAGTGAGTGGATTCAGGTACGATGATTCTAAGTGAAATAAGTCACACAGAAAAAGAAACTTATCATAAGATATCACTTATGAAGATCCTGTAAACATGGCTACACGTGAACTGAGTTAGGAAAGAGAACAGACTCTCACATTTAGAAAACACTCTTATGCCTGCATAAAGGGGAAGGAGAGGTGGGGTGATGCATAAAACCAGAGTTTGATATAAGCACACGGACCGTTTCAAAAACCAACTTTGGAATTGACAAGACCGACACCTTCCTTAGTGAAAGAGACTCAAAACCCCATATTTCCCACAGAGGAATATATCTGACTAGTAAGAATCTTAAAACCTATGTATTGATATGTCTCCATAAGGGAATCAAGTGTGTCTAGAGTGGCATAAACATGGCAGCGAGAATCAGCTCAAACCCACTATAAAAAGGAATTTCAAAAGCAAAACCAAAAAAACAGGGAAATTCTTTACAATTCCTTCAGGGTGTCTGAGGAAACCTGGAAAGACCCTAACTACAATGACAGCTGGATGTGGCATAAGGCTGGACACTTGGGACTGAAAGGATTGGTGAGATTGGGTGAGCAAATGCAGACCCTTTCAAGCAATAATGCATGGCCCCCATTCCATGGGTCCCAACTCTCCAGGTTCAAGGGAATATTACTACAGCTATAACATGTACAGGAAACCTAGAGAATGGACACACTGTGAATACGAAAGGTTTCTAAAACTCAACGAATAGTCCCTCTCCTGGTGCTCCAGTTTGACTTTCCAACTGCCTTACTATCAATCTCCCAACTTGGAGAGACAGGCCCTTTAACCTCCTGGTTTGCACAGGTTCCCAATTTGGCAGAGGATGGAAGGGACGAGGGAGAACCCATGAGAGAGTAGCTGTTAGGCATTTGGACGGGCACATGTCACTCTAATTTCCCGGCAGGAAGAAGAATTAACCAAAGTCTCAGCCACCCACCGGGAACCAGTATAGGACATGATCCAAAATTTTGGACTTGTGTTCAGCTCACAAAAAACGAGTTGAGAAATGGAGCTCAGGGGCACAGCAATTCACAAACTGGCAGAGTGATAAAGGACAACTATCGTCCAAAAATCTGTTGAGGGAAGTCATCGAGGCGGACTTGAAAGCGAGGCAAAATAGCAGGAAACAGATTTCAAGAGGTACCTTGGAATCGCCTGTAAAGCACAGGAAGAGGGGCACAACTTGGACAATGGTGCACTTGGCCAAAAAGGGCGTATGCGTTTTCTCCTGAATATATTCAGGAGAAAACGCATATGCCCTTTTTGGCCAAGCAAGCAAGCGGGCAATGCAAATCTGCACTACAAAGAAGTATCACTTCCCACCGGTCAAAAGGGACATCCACAAAATGTGTAAAAACCAGAAAGGCAAGACAGGCCCTGAGGAACTGGGAGCCTTGTTATGCTGATGGGTGGGATGTAAATTGCCAACTGCCTCACTGGAGGAGTGCATTGTGTTCCCTAAAACAAGTAAACAACAGAGCTACAGAGCCAAGGCCACTTCCAGTCTAGGGAATATACCTTGGGAAAACTGAAAATCAATAAGAAAGAGCCACCTCCAAATTTAGGGCTGCACTGACTACAAGAACCTCAACTTGGGTACACCTTAAATATCCCAGGAAATATAAAAATGGTTCAAAACATTGTGGTACTTACGTACGATGGAATATCCCTCAGCCATGAAATCAATGTCATAAGACCAGTAGCAGCAAAGTGAGTGGATTCAGGTACGATGATTCTAAGTGAAATAAGTCACACAGAAAAAGAAACTTATCATAAGATATCACTTATGAAGATCCTGTAAACATGGCTACACGTGAATTGAGTTAGGAAAGAGAACAGAGTCTCACATTTAGAAAACACTCTTATGCCTGCATAAAGGGGAAGGAGAGGTGGGGTGATGCATAAAACCAGAGTTTGATATAAGCACAGGGACCGTTTCAAAAACCAACTTTGGAATTGACAAGACCGACACCTTCCTTAGTGAAAGAGACTCAAAACCCCATATTTCCCACAGAGGAATATATCTGACTAGTAAGAATCTTAAAACCTATGTATTGATATGTCTCCATAAGGGAATCAAGTGTGTCTAGAGTGGCATAAACATGGCAGCGAGAATCAGCTCAAACCCACTATAAAAAGGAATTTCAAAAGCAAAACCAAAAAACAGGGAAATTCTTTACAATTCCTTCAGGGTGTCTGAGGAAACCTGGAAAGACCCTATCTACAATGACATCTGGATGTGGCATAAGGCTGGACACTTGGGACTGAGAGGATTGGTGAGATTGGGTGAGCAAATGCAGACCCTTTCAAGCAATAATGCATGGCCCCCATTCCATGGGTCCCAACTCTCCAGGTTCAAGGGAATATTACTACAGCTATAACATGTACAGGAAACCTAGAGAATAGACACATTGTGAATACGAAAGGTTTCTAAAACTCAACGAATAGTCCCTCTCCTGGTGCTCCAGTTTGACTTTCCAACTGCCTTACTATCAATCTCCCAACTTGGAGAGACAGGCCCTTTAACCTCCTGGTTTGCACAGGTTCCCAATTTGCCAGAGGATGGAAGGGACGAGGGAGAACCCATGAGAGAGTAGCTGTTAGGCATTTGGACGGGCACATGTCACTCTAATTTCCCGGCAGGAAGAAGAATTAACCAAAGTCTCAGCCACCCACCGGGAACCAGTATAGAACATGATCCAAAATTTTGGACTTGCGTTCAGCTCACAAAAAACGAGTTGAGAAATGGAGCTCAGGGCCACAGCAATTCACAAACTGGCACAGTGATAAAGGACAACTATCGTCCAAAAATCTGTTGAGGGAAGTCAACGAGGCGGACTTGAAAGTGAGGCAAAATAGCAGGAAACAGATTTCAAGAGGTACGTTGGAATCGCCTGTAAAGCACAGGAAGAGGGGCACAACTTGGACAATGGTGCACTTGGCCAAAAAGGGCGTATGCGTTTTCTCCTGAATATATTCAGGAGAAAACGCATACGCCCTTTTTGGCCAAGCAAGCAAGCGGGCAATGCAAATCTGCACTACAAAGAAGTATCACTTCCCACCGGTCAAAAGGGACATCCACAAAAAGTGTAAAAACCAGAAAGGCAAGACAGGCCCTGGAGAACTGGGAGCCTTGTTATGCTGATGGGCGGGATGTAAACTGCCAACTGCCTCACTGGAGGAGTGCATTGTGTTCCCTAAAACAAGTAAACAACAGAGCTACAGAGCCAAGGCCACTTCCAGTCTAGGGAATATACCTTGGGGAAACTGAAAATCAATAAGAAAGAGCCACCTCCAAATTTAGGGCTGCACTGACTACAAGAACCTCAACTTGGGTACACCTTAAATATCCCAGGAAATATAAAAATGGTTCAAAACATTGTGGTACTTACGTACGATGGAATATCCCTCAGCCATGAAATCAATGTCATAAGACCAGTAGCAGCAAAGTGAGTGGATTCAGGTACGATGATTCTAAGTGAAATAAGTCACACAGAAAAAGAAACTTATCATAAGATATCACTTATGAAGATCCTGTAAACATGGCTACACGTGAACTGAGTTAGGAAAGAGAACAGAGTCTCACATTTAGAAAACACTCTTATGCCTGCATAAAGGGGATGGAGAGGTGGGGTGATGCATAAAACCAGAGTTTGATATAAGCACAGGGACCGTTCCAAAAACCAACTTTGGAATACACAAGACCTACACCTTCCTCAGTGAAAGAGACTCAAAACCCCATATTTCCCGCAGAGGAATATATCTGACTAGTAAGAATCTTAAAACCTATGTATTGATATGACTCCATAAGGGAATCAAGTGTGTCTAGAGTGGCATAAACATGGCAGCGAGAATCAGCTCAAACCCACTATAAAAGGAGTTTCAAAAGCAAAACCAAAAAACAGGGAAATTCTTTACAATTCCTTCAGGGTGTCTGAGGAAACCTGGAAAGACCCTATCTACAATGACAGCTGGATGTGGCATAAGGCTGGACACTTGGGACTGAGAGGATTGGTGAGATTGGGTGAGCAAATGCAGACCCTTTCAAGCAATAATGCATGGCCCCCATTCCATGGGTCCCAACTCTCCAGGTTCAAGGGAATATTACTACAGCTATAACATGTACAGGAAACCTAGAGAATAGACACATTGTGAATACGAAAGGTTTCTAAAACTCAACGAATAGTCCCTCTCCTGGTGCTCCAGTTTGACTTTCCAACTGCCTTACTATCAATCTCCCAACTTGGAGAGACAGGCCCTTTAACCTCCTGGTTTGCACAGGTTCCCAATTTGGCAGAGGATGGAAGGGACGAGGGAGAACCCATGAGAGAGTAGCTGTTAGGCATTTGGACGGGCACATGTCACTCTAATTTCCCGGCAGGAAGAAGAATTAACCAAAGTCTCAGCCACCCACCGGGAACCAGTATAGGACATGATCCAAAATTTTGGACTTGCGTTCAGCTCACAAAAAACGAGTTGAGAAATGGAGCTCAGGGGCACAGCAATTCACAAACTGGCAGAGTGATAAAGGACAACTATCGTCCAAAAATCTGTTGAGGGAAGTCAACGAGGCGGACTTGAAAGCGAGGCAAAATAGCAGGAAACAGATTTCAAGAGGTACCTTGGAATCGCCTGTAAAGCACAGGAAGAGGGGCACAACTTGGACAATGGTGCACTTGGCCAAAAAGGGCGTATGCGTTTTCTCCTGAATATATTCAGGAGAAAACGCATACGCCCTTTTTGGCCAAGCAAGCAAGCGGGCAATGCAAATCTGCACTACAAAGAAGTATCATTTCCCACCGGTCAAAAGGGACATCCACAAAATGTGTAAAAACCAGAAAGACAAGACAGGCCCTGAGGAACTGGGAGCCTTGTTATGCTGATGTGTGGGATGTAAATTGCCAACTGCCTCACTGGAGGAGTGCATTGTGTTCCCTAAAACAAGTAAACAACAGAGCTACAGAGCCAAGGCCACTTCCAGTCTAGGGAATATACCTTGGGAAAACTGAATATCAATAAGAAAGAGCCACCTCCAAATTTAGGGCTGCACTGACTACAAGAACCTCAACTTGGGTACACCTTAAATATCCCAGGAAATATAAAAATGGTTCAAAACATTGTGGTACTTACGTACGATGGAATATCCCTCAGCCATGAAATCAATGTCATAAGACCAGTAGCAGCAAAGTGAGTGGATTCAGGTACGATGATTCTAAGTGAAATAAGTCACACAGAAAAAGAAACTTATCATAAGATATCACTTATGAAGATCCTGTAAACATGGCTACACGTGAACTGAGTTAGGAAAGAGAACAGAGTCTCACATTTAGAAAACACTCTTATGCCTGCATAAAGGGGAAGGAGAGGTGGGGTGATGCATAAAACCAGAGTTTGATATAAGCACAGGGACCGTTTCAAAAACCAACTTTGGAATTGACAAGACCGACACCTTCCTCAGGGAAAGAGACTAAAAACCCCATATTTCCCACAGAGGAATATATCTGACTAGTAAGAATCTTAAAACCTATGTATTGATATGTCTCCATAAGGGAATCAAGTGTGTCTAGAGTGGCATAAACATGGCAGCGAGAATCAGCTCAAACCCACTATAAAAAGGAATTTCAAAAGCAAAACCAAAAAACAGGGAAATTCTTTACAATTCCTTCAGGGTGTCTGAGGAAACCTGGAAAGACCCTATCTACAATGACAGCTGGATGTGGCATAAGGCTGGACACTTGGGACTGAGAGGATTGGTGAGATTGGGTGAGCGAATGCAGACCCTTTCAAGCAATAATGCATGGCCCCCATTCCATGGGTCCCAACTCTCCATGTTCAAGGGAATATTACTACAGCTATAACATGTACAGGAAACCTAGAGAATGGACACACTGTGAATACGAAAGGTTTCTAAAACTCAAGGAATAGTCCCTCTCCTGGTGCTCCAGTTTGACTTTCCAACTGCCTTACTATCAATCTCCCAACTTGGAGAGACAGGCCCTTTAACCTCCTGGATCGAACAGGTTCCCAATTTGGCAGAGGATGGAAGGGACGAGGGAGAACCCATGAGAGAGTAGCTGTTAGGCATTTGGACGGGCACATGTCACTCTAATTTCCCGGCAGGAAGAAGAATTAACCAAAGTCTCAGCCACCCACCGGGAACCAGTATAGGACATGATCCAAAATTTTGGACTTGCGTTCAGCTCACAAAAAACGAGTTGAGAAATGGAGCTCAGGGGCACAGCAATTCACAAACTGGCAGAGTGATAAAGGACAACTATCGTCCAAAAATCTGTTGAGGGAAGTCAACGAGGCGGACTTGAAAGCGAGGCAAAATAGCAGGAAACAGATTTCAAGAGGTACCTTGGAATCGCCTGTAAAGCACAGGAAGAGGGGCACAACTTGGACAATGGTGCACTTGGCCAAAAAGGGCGTATGCGTTTTCTCCTGAATATATTCAGGAGAAAACGCATACGCCCTTTTTGGCCAAGCAAGCAAGCGGGCAATGCAAATCTGCACTACAAAGAAGTATCATTTCCCACCGGTCAAAAGGGACATCCACAAAATGTGTAAAAACCAGAAAGACAAGACAGGCCCTGAGGAACTGGGAGCATTGTTATGCTGATGTGTGGGATGTAAATTGCCAACTGCCTCACTGGAGGAGTGCATTGTGTTCCCTAAAACAAGTAAACAACAGAGCTACAGAGCCAAGGCCACTTCCAGTCTAGGGAATATACCTTGGGAAAACTGAAAATCAATAAGAAAGAGCCACCTCCAAATTTAGGGCTGCACTGACTACAAGAACCTCAACTTGGGTACACCTTAAATATCCCAGGAAATATAAAAATGGTTCAAAACATTGTGGTACTTACGTACGATGGAATATCCCTCAGCCATGAAATCAATGTCATAAGACCAGTAGCAGCAAAGTGAGTGGATTCAGGTACGATGATTCTAAGTGAAATAAGTCACACAGAAAAAGAAACTTATCATAAGATATCACTTATGAAGATCCTGTAAACATGGCTACACGTGAACTGAGTTAGGAAAGAGAACAGAGTCTCACATTTAGAAAACACTCTTATGCCTGCATAAAGGGGAAGGAGAGGTGGGGTGATGCATAAAACCAGAGTTTGATATAAGCACAGGGACCGTTTCAAAAACCAACTTTGGAATTGACAAGACCGACACCTTCCTCAGTGAAAGAGACTCAAAACCCCATATTTCCCACAGAGGAATATATCTGACTAGTAAGAATCTTAAAACCTATGTATTGATATGTCTCCATAAGGGAATCAAGTGTGTCTAGAGTGGCATAAACATGGCAGCGAGAATCAGCTCAAACCCACTATAAAAAGGAATTTCAAAAGCAAAACCAAAAAACAGGGAAATTCTTTACAATTCCTTCAGGGTGTCTGAGGAAACCTGGAAAGACCCTATCTACAATGACAGCTGGATGTGGCATAAGGCTGGACACTTGGGACTGAGAGGATTGGTGAGATTGGGTGAGCGAATGCAGACCCTTTCAAGCAATAATGCATGGCCCCCATTCCATGGGTCCCAACTCTCCATGTTCAAGGGAATATTACTACAGCTATAACATGTACAGGAAACCTAGAGAATGGACACACTGTGAATACGAAAGGTTTCTAAAACTCAACGAATAGTCCCTCTCCTGGTGCTCCAGTTTGACTTTCCAACTGCCTTACTATCAATCTCCCAACTTGGAGAGACAGGCCCTTTAACCTCCTGGTTTGCACAGGTTCCCAATTTGGCAGAGGATGGAAGGGACGAGGGAGAACCCATGAGAGAGTAGCTGTTAGGCATTTGGACGGGCACATGTCACTCTAATTTCCCGGCAGGAAGAAGAATTAACCAAAGTCTCAGCCACCCACCGGGAACCAGTATAGGACATGATCCAAAATTTTGGACTTGCGTTCAGCTCACAAAAAACGAGTTGAGAAATGGAGCTCAGGGGCACAGCAATTCACAAACTGGCAGAGTGATAAAGGACAACTATCATCCAAAAATCTGTTGAGGGAAGTCAACGAGGCGGACTTGAAAGCGAGGCAAAATAGCAGGAAACAGATTTCAAGAGGTACCTTGGAATCGCCTGTAAAGCACAGGAAGAGGGGCACAACTTGGACAATGGTGCACTTGGCCAAAAAGGGCGTATGCGTTTTCTCCTGAATATATTCAGGAGAAAACGCATACGCCCTTTTTGGCCAAGCAAGCAAGCGGGCAATGCAAATCTGCACTACAAAGAAGTATCACTTCCCACCGGTCAAAAGGGACATCCACAAAATGTGTAAAAACCAGAAAGGCAAGACAGGCCCTGGAGAACTGGGAGCCTTGTTATGCTGATGGGCAGGATGTAAATTGCCAACTGCCTCACTGGAGGAGTGCATTGTGTTCCCTAAAACAAGTAAACAACAGAGCTACAGAGCCAAGGCCACTTCCAGTCTAGGGAATATACCTTGGGAAAACTGAAAATCAATAAGAAAGAGCCACCTCCAAATTTAGGGCTGCACTGACTACAAGAACCTCAACTTGGGTACACCTTAAATATCCCAGGAAATATAAAAATGGTTCAAAACATTGTGGTACTTACGTACGATGGAATATCCCTCAGCCATGAAATCAATGTCATAAGACCAGTAGCAGCAAAGTGAGTGGATTCAGGTACGATGATTCTAAGTGAAATAAGTCACACAGAAAAAGAAACTTATCATAAGATATCACTTATGAAGATCCTGTAAACATGGCTACACGTGAACTGAGTTAGGAAAGAGAACAGAGTCTCACATTTAGAAAACACTCTTATGCCTGCATAAAGGGGAAGGAGAGGTGGGGTGATGCATAAAACCAGAGTTTGATATAAGCACACGGACCGTTTAAAAAACCAACTTGGGAATTGACAAGACCGACACCTTCCTTAGTGAAAGAGACTCAAAACCCCATATTTCCCACAGAGGAATATATCTGACTAGTAAGAATCTTAAAACCTATGTATTGATATGGCTCCATAAGGGAATCAAGTGTGTCTAGTGTGGCATAAACATGGCAGCGAGAATCAGCTCAAACCCACTATAAAAAGGAATTTCAAAAGCAAAACCAAAAAACAGGGAAATTCTTTACAATTCCTTCAGGGTGTCTGAGGAAACCTGGAAAGACCCTATCTACAATGACAGCTGGATGTGGCATAAGGCTGGACACTTGGGACTGAGAGGATTGGTGAGATTGGGTGAGCAAATGCAGACCCTTTCAAGCAATAATGCATGGCCCCCATTCCATGGGTCCCAACTCTCCAGGTTCAAGGGAATATTACTACAGCTATAACATGTACAGGAAACCTAGAGAATGGACACACTGTGAATACGAAAGGTTTCTAAAACTCAACGAATAGTCCCTCTCCTGGTGCTCCAGTTTGACTTTCCAACTGCCTTACTATCAATCTCCCAACTTGGAGAGACAGGCCCTTTAACCTCCTGGTTTGCACAGGTTCCCAATTTGGCAGAGGATGGAAGGGACGAGGGAGAACCCATGAGAGAGTAGCTGTTAGGCATTTGGACGGGCACATGTCACTCTAATTTCCCGGCAGGAAGAAGAATTAACCAAAGTCTCAGCCACCCACCGGGAACCAGTATAGGACATGATCCAAAATTTTGGACTTGCGTTCAGCTCACAAAAAACGAGTTGAGAAATGGAGCTCAGGGGCACAGCAATTCACATACTGGCAGAGTGATAAAGGACAACTATCGTCCAAAAATCTGTTGAGGGAAGTCAACGAGGCGGACTTGAAAGTGAGGCAAAATAGCAGGAAACAGATTTCAAGAGGTACCTTGGAATCGCCTGTAAAGCACAGGAAGAGGGGCACATCTTGGACAATGGTGCACTTGGCCAAAAAGGGCGTATGCGTTTTCTCCTGAATATATTCAGGAGAAAACGCATACGCCCTTTTTGGCCAAGCAAGCAAGCGGGCAATGCAAATCTGCACTACAAAGAAGTATCATTTCCCACCGGTCAAAAGGGACATCCACAAAATGAGTAAAAACCAGAAAGGCAAGACAGGCCCTGGAGAACTGGGAGCCTTGTTATGCTGATGGGTGGGATGTAAATTGCCAACTGCCTCACTGGAGGAGTGCATTGTGTTCCCTAAAACAAGTAAACAACAGAGCTACAGAGCCAAGGCCACTTCCAGTCTAGGGAATATACCTTGGGAAAACTGAAAATCAATAAGAAAGAGCCACCTCCTAATTTAGGGCTGCACTGACTACAAGAACCTCAACTTGGGTACACCTTAAATATCCCAGGAAATATAAAAATGGTTCAAAACATTGTGGTACTTACGTACGATGGAATATCCCTCAGCCATGAAATCAATGTCATAAGACCAGTAGCAACAAAGTGAGTGGATTCAGGTACGATGATTCTAAGTGAAATAAGTCACACAGAAAAAGAAACTTATCATAAGATATCACTTATGAAGATCCTGTAAACATGGCTACACGTGAACTGAGTTAGGAAAGAGAACAGAGTCTCACATTTAGAAAACACTCTTATGCCTGCATAAAGGGGAAGGAGAGGTGGGGTGATGCATAAAACCAGAGTTTGATATAAGCACAGGGACCGTTTCAAAAACCAACTTTGGAATTGACAAGACCGACACCTTCCTCAGTGAAAGAGACTCAAAACCCCATATTTCCCACAGAGGAATATATCTGACTAGTAAGAATCTTAAAACCTATGTATTGATATGTCTCCATAAGGGAATCAAGTGTGTCTAGAGTGGCATAAACATGGCAGCGAGTATCAGCTCAAACCCACTATAAAAAGGAATTTCAAAAGCCAAACCAAAAAACAGGGAAATTCTTTACAATTCCTTCAGGGTGTCTGAGGAAACCTGGAAAGACCCTATCTACAATGACAGCTGGATGTGGCATAAGGCTGGACACTTGGGACTGAGAGGATTGGTGAGATTGGGTGAGCGAATGCAGACCCTTTCAAGCAATAATGCATGGCCCCCATTCCATGGGTCCCAACTCTCCAGGTTCAAGGGAATATTACTACAGCTATAACATGTACAGGAGACCTAGAGAATGTACACACTGTGAATACGAAAGGTTTCTAAAACTCAACGAATAGTCCCTCTCCTGGTGCTCCAGTTTGACTTTCCAACTGCCTTACTATCAATCTCCCAACTTGGAGAGACAGGCCCTTTAACCTCCTGGTTTGCACAGGTTCCCAATTTGGCAGAGGATGGAAGGGACGAGAGAGAACCCATGAGAGAGTAGCTGTTAGGCATTTGGACGGGCACATGTCACTCTAATTTCCCGGCAGGAAGAAGAATTAACCAAAGTCTCAGCCACCCACCGGGAACCAGTATAGGACATGATCCAAAATTTTGGACTTGTGTTCAGCTCACAAAAAACAAGTTGAGAAATGGAGCTCAGGGGCACAGCAATTCACAAACTGGCAGAGTGATAAAGGACAACTATCGTCCAAAAATCTGTTGAGGGAAGTCAACGAGGCGGACTTGAAAGCGAGGCAAAATAGCAGGAAACAGATTTCAAGAGGTACGTTGGAATCGCCTGTAAAGCACAGGAAGAGGGGCACAACTTGGACAATGGTGCACTTGGCCAAAAAGGGCGTATGCGTTTTCTCCTGAATATATTCAGGAGAAAACGCATACGCCCTTTTTGGCCAAGCAAGCAAGCGGGCAATGCAAATCTGCACTACAAAGAAGTATCACTTCCCACCGGTCAAAAGGGACATCCACAAAATGTGTAAAAACCAGAAAGGCAAGACAGGCCCTGGAGAACTGGGAGCCTTGTTATGCTGATGGGCGGGATGTAAATTGCCAACTGCCTCACTGGAGGAGTGCATTGTGTTCCCTAAAAGAAGTAAACAACAGAGCTACAGAGCCAAGGCCACTTCCAGTCTAGGCAATATACCTTGGGAAAACTGAAAATCAATAAGAAAGAGCCACCTCCAAATTTAGGGCTGCACTGACTACAAGAACCTCAACTTGGGTACACCTTAAATATCCCAGGAAATATAAAAATGGTTCAAAACATTGTGGTACTTACGTACGATGGAATATCCCTCAGCCATGAAATCAATGTCATAAGACCAGTAGCAGCAAAGTGAGTGGATTCAGGTACGATGATTCTAAGTGAAATAAGTCACACAGAAAAAGAAACTTATCATAAGATATCACTTATGAAGATCCTGTAAACATGGCTACACGTGAACTGAGTTAGGAAAGAGAACAGAGTCTCACATTTAGAAAACACTCTTATGCCTGCATAAAGGGGAAGGAGAGGTGGGGTGATGCATAAAACCAGAGTTTGATATAAGCACACGGACCGTTTCAAAAACCAACTTGGGAATTGACAAGACCGACACCTTCCTTAGTGAAAGAGACTCAAAACCCCATATTTCCCACAGAGGAATATATCTGACTAGTAAGAATCTTAAAACCTATGTATTGATATGTCTCCATAAGGGAATCAAGTGTGTCTAGAGTGGCATAAACATGGCAGCGAGAATCAGCTCAAACCCACTATAAAAAGGAATTTCAAAAGCAAAACAAAAAAACAGGGAAATTCTTTACAATTCCTTCAGGGTGTCTGAGGAAACCTGGAAAGACCCTATCTACAATGACAGCTGGATGTGGCATAAGGCTGGACACTTGGGACTGAGAGGATTGGTGAGATTGGGTGAGCAAATGCAGACCCTTTCAAGCAATAATGCATGGCCCCCATTCCATGGGTCCCAACTCTCCAGGTTCAAGGGAATATTACTACAGCTATAACATGTACAGGAAACCTAGAGAATGGACACACTGTGAATACGAAAGGTTTCTAAAACTCAACGAATAGTCCCTCTCCTGGTGCTCCAGTTTGACTTTCCAACTGCCTTACTATCAATCTCCCAACTTGGAGAGACAGGCCCTTTAACCTCCTGGTTTGCACAGGTTCCCAATTTGGCAGAGGATGGAAGGGACGAGGGAGAACCCATGAGAGAGTAGCTGTTAGGCATTTGGACGGGCACATGTCACTCTAATTTCCCGGCAGGAAGAAGAATTAACCAAAGTCTCAGCCACCCACCGGGAACCAGTATAGGACATGATCCAAAATTTTGGACTTGCGTTCAGCTCACAAAATACGAGTTGAGAAATGGAGCTCAGGGGCACAGCAATTCACAAACTGGCAGAGTGATAAAGGACAACTATCGTCCAAAAATCTGTTGAGGGAAGTCAACGAGGCGGACTTGAAAGCGAGGCAAAATAGCAGGAAACAGATTTCAAGAGGTACCTTGGAATCGCCTGTAAAGCACAGGAAGAGGGGCACAACTTGGACAATGGTGCACTTGGCCAAAAAGGGCGTATGCGTTTTCTCCTGAATATATTCAGGAGAAAACGCATACGCCCTTTTTGGCCAAGCAAGCAAGCGGGCAATGCAAATCTGCACTACAAAGAAGTATCATTTCCCACCGGTCAAAAGGGACATCCACAAAATGTGTAAAAACCAGAAAGGCAAGACAGGCCCTGAGGAACTGGGAGCCTTGTTATGCTGATGGGTGGGATGTAAATTGCCAACTGCCTCACTGGAGGAGTGCATTGTGTTCCCTAAAACAAGTAAACAACAGAGCTACAGAGCCAAGGCCACTTCCAGTCTAGGGAATATACCTTGGGAAAACTGAAAATCAATAAGAAAGAGCCACCTCCAAATTTAGGGCTGCACTGACTATAAGAACCTCAACTTGGGTACACCTTAAATATCCCAGGAAATATAAAAATGGTTCAAAACATTGTGGTACTTACGTACGATGGAATATCCCTCAGCCATGAAATCAATGTCATAAGACCAGTAGCAACAAAGTGAGTGGATTCAGGTACGATGATTCTAAGTGAAATAAGTCACACAGAAAAAGAAACTTATCATAAGATATCACTTATGAAGATCCTGTAAACATGGCTACACGTGAACTGAGTTAGGAAAGAGAACAGAGTCTCACATTTAGAAAACACTCTTATGCCTGCATAAAGGGGAAGGAGAGGTGGGGTGATGCATAAAACCAGAGTTTGATATAAGCACAGGGACCGTTTCAAAAACCAACTTTGGAATTGACAAGACCGACACCTTCCTTAGTGAAAGAGACTCAAAACCCCATATTTCCCACAGAGGAATATATCTGACTAGTAAGAATCTTATAACCTATGTATTGATATGTCTCCATAAGGGAATCAAGTGTGTCTAGAGTGGCATAAACATGGCAGTGAGAATCAGCTCAAACCCACTATAAAAAGGAATTTCAAAAGCAAAACCAAAAAACAGGGAAATTCTTTACAATTCCTTCAGGGTGTCTGAGGAAACCTGGAAAGACCCTATCTACAATGACAGCTGGATGTGGCATAAGGCTGGACACTTGGGACTGAGAGGATTGGTGAGATTGGGTGAGCGAATGCAGACCCTTTCAAGCAATAATGCATGGCCCCCATTCCATGGGTCCCAACTCTCCAGGTTCAAGGGAATATTACTACAGCTATAACATGTACAGGAGACCTAGAGAATGTACACACTGTGAATATGAAAGGTTTCTAAAACTCAACGAATAGTCCCTCTCCTGGTGCTCCAGTTTGACTTTCCAACTGCCTTACTATCAATCTCCCAACTTGGAGAGACAGGCCCTTTAACCTCCTGGTTTGCACAGGTTCCCAATTTGGCAGAGGATGGAAGGGACGAGGGAGAACCCATGAGAGAGTAGCTGTTAGGCATTTGGACGGGCACATGTCACTCTAATTTCCCGGCAGGAAGAAGAATTAACCAAAGTCTCAGCCACCCACCGGGAACCAGTATAGGACATGATCCAAAATTTTGGACTTGCGTTCAGCTCACAAAAAACGAGTTGAGGAATGGAGCTCAGGGGCACAGCAATTCACAAACTGGCAGAGTGATAAAGGACAACTATCGTCCAAAAATCTGTTGAGGGAAGTCAACGAGGCGGACTTGAAAGCGAGGCAAAATAGCAGGAAACAGATTTCAAGAGGTACCTTGGAATCGCCTGTAAAGCACAGGAAGAGGGGCACAACTTGGACAATGGTGCACTTGGCCAAAAAGGGCGTATGCGTTTTCTCCTGAATATATTCAGGAGAAAACGCATACGCCCTTTTTGGCCAAGCAAGCAAGCGGGCAATGCAAATCTGCACTACAAAGAAGTATCACTTCCCACCGGTCAAAAGGGACATCCACAAAAAGTGTAAAAAACAGAAAGGCAAGACAGGCCCTGGAGAACTGGGAGCCTTGTTATGCTGATGGGCGTGATGTAAACTGCCAAGTGCCTAACTGGAGGAGTGCATTGTGTTCCCTAAAACAAGTAAACAACAGAGCTACAGAGCCAAGGCCACTTCCAGTCTAGGGAATATACCTTGGGAAAACTGAAAATCAATAAGAAAGAGCCACCTCCAAATTTAGGGCTGCACTGACTACAAGAACCTCAACTTGGGTACACCTTAAATATCCCAGGAAATATAAAAATGGTTCAAAACATTGTGGTACTTACGTACGATGGAATATCCCTCAGCCATGAAATCAATGTCATAAGACCAGTAGCAGCAAAGTGAGTGGATTCAGGTACGATGATTCTAAGTGAAATAAGTCACACAGAAAAAGAAACTTATCATAAGATATCACTTATGAAGATCCTGTAAACATGGCTACACGTGAACTGAGTTAGGAAAGAGAACAGAGTCTCACATTTAGAAAACACTCTTATGCCTGCATAAAGGGGATGGAGAGGTGGGGTGATGCATAAAACCAAAGTGTGATATAAGCACAGGGACCGTTCCAAAAACCAGCTTTGGAATACACAAGACATACACCTTCCTCAGTGAAAGAGACTCAAAACCCCATATTTCCCGCAGAGGAATATATCTGACTAGTAAGAATCTTAAAACCTATGTATTGATATGACTCCATAAGGGAATCAAGTGTGTCTAGAGTGGCATAAACATGGCAGCGAGAATCAGCTCAAACCCACTATAAAAAGGAATTTCAAAAGCAAAACCAAAAAACAGGGAAATTCTTTACAATTCCTTCAGGGTGTCTGAGGAAACCTGGAAAGACCCTATCTACAATGACAGCTGGATGTGGCATAAGGCTGGACACTTGGGACTGAGAGGACTGGTGAGATTGGGTGAGCAAATGCAGACCCTTTCAAGCAATAATGCATGGCCCCCATTCCATGGGTCCCAACTCTCCAGGTTCAAGGGAATATTACTACAGCTATAACATGTACAGGAAACCTAGAGAATAGACACACTGTGAATACGAAAGGTTTCTAAAACTCAACGAATAGTCCCTCTCCTGGTGCTCCAGTTTGACTTTCCAACTGCCTTACTATCAATCTCCCAACTTGGAGAGACAGGCCCTTTAACCTCCTGGTTTGCACAGGTTCCCAATTTGGCAGAGGATGGAAGGGACGAGGGAGAACCCATGAGAGAGTAGCTGTTAGGCATTTGGACGGGCACATGTCACTCTAATTTCCCGGCAGGAAGAAGAATTAACCAAAGTCTCAGCCACCCACCGGGAACCAGTATAGGACATGATCCAAAATTTTGGACTTGCGTTCAGCTCACAAAAAACGAGTTGAGAAATGGAGCTCAGGGGCACAGCAATTCACAAACTGGCAGAGTGATAAAGGACAACTATCGTCCAAAAATCTGTTGAGGGAAGTCAACGAGGCGGACTTGAAAGCGAGGCAAAATAGCAGGAAACAGATTTCAAGAGGTACCTTGGAATCGCCTGTAAAGCACAGGAAGAGGGGCACAACTTGGACAATGGTGCACTTGGCCAAAAAGGGCGTATGCGTTTTCTCCTGAATATATTCAGGAGAAAACGCATACGCCCTTTTTGGCCAAGCAAGCAAGCAGGCAATGCAAATCTGCACTACAAAGAAGTATCATTTCCCACCAGTCAAAAGGGACATCCACAAAATGTGTAAAAACCAGAAAGGCAAGACAGGCCCTGAGGAACTGGGAGCCTTGTTATGCTGATGGGTGGGATGTAAATTGCCAACTGCCTCACTGGAGGAGTGCATTGTGTTCCCTAAAACAAGTAAACAACAGAGCTACAGAGCCAAGGCCACTTCCAGTCTAGGGAATATACCTTGGGAAAACTGAAAATCAATAAGAAAGAGCCACCTCCAAATTTAGGGCTGCACTGACTACAAGAACCTCAACTTGGGTACACCTTAAATATCCCAGGAAATATAAAAATGGTTCAAAACATTGTGGTACTTACGTACGATGGAATATCCCTCAGCCATGAAATCAATGTCATAAGACCAGTAGCAACAAAGTGAGTGGATTCAGGTACGATGATTCTAAGTGAAATAAGTCACACAGAAAAAGAAACTTATCATAAGATATCACTTATGAAGATCCTGTAAACATGGCTACACGTGAACTGAGTTAGGAAAGAGAACAGAGTCTCACATTTAGAAAACACTCTTATGCCTGCATAAAGGGGAAGGAGAGGTGGGGTGATGCATAAAACCAGAGTTTGATATAAGCACAGGGACCGTTTCAAAAACCAACTTTGGAATTGACAAGACCGACACCTTCCTTAGTGAAAGAGACTCAAAACCCCATATTTCCCACAGAGGAATATATCTGACTAGTAAGAATCTTAAAACCTATGTATTGATATGTCTCCATAAGGGAATCAAGTGTGTCTAGAGTGGCATAAACATGGCAGCGAGAATCAGCTCAAACCCACTATAAAAAGGAATTTCAAAAGCAAAACCAAAAAACAGGGAAATTCTTTACAATTCCTTCAGGGTGTCTGAGGAAACCTGGAAAGACCCTATCTACAATGACAGCTGGATGTGGCATAAGGCTGGACACTTGGGACTGAGAGGATTGGTGAGATTGGGTGAGCGAATGCAGACCCTTTCAAGCAATAATGCATGGCCCCCATTCCATGGGTCCCAACTCTCCAGGTTCAAGGGAATATTACTACAGCTATAACATGTACAGGAGACCTAGAGAATGTACACACTGTGAATACGAAAGGTTTCTAAAACTCAACGAATAGTCCCTCTCCTGGTGCTCCAGTTTGACTTTCCAACTGCCTTACTATCAATCTCCCAACTTGGAGAGACAGGCCCTTTAACCTCCTGGTTTGCACAGGTTCCCAATTTGCCAGAGGATGGAAGGGACGAGGGAGAACCCATGAGAGAGTAGCTGTTAGGCATTTGGACGGGCACATGTCACTCTAATTTCCCGGCAGGAAGAAGAATTAACCAAAGTCTCAGCCACCCACCGGGAACCAGTATAGGACATGATCCAAAATTTTGGACTTGCGTTCAGCTCACAAAAAACGAGTTGAGAAATGGAGCTCAGGGGCACAGCAATTCACAAACTGGCAGAGTGATAAAGGACAACTATCGTCCAAAAATCTGTTGAGGGAAGTCAACGAGGCGGACTTGAAAGCGAGGCAAAATAGCAGGAAACAGATTTCAAGAGGTACCTTGGAATCGCCTGTAAAGCACAGGAAGAGGGGCACAACTTGGACAATGGTGCACTTGGCCAAAAAGGGCGTATGCGTTTTCTCCTGAATATATTCAGGAGAAAACGCATACGCCCTTTTTGGCCAAGCAAGCAAGCGGGCAATGCAAATCTGCACTACAAAGAAGTATCACTTCCCACCGGTCAAAAGGGACATCCACAAAATGTGTAAAAACCAGAAAGGCAAGACAGGCCCTGGAGAACTGGGAGCCTTGTTATGCTGATGGGCGGGATGTAAATTGCCAACTGCCTCACTGGAGGAGTGCATTGTGTTCCCTAAAACAAGTAAACAACAGAGCTACAGAGCCAAGGCCACTTCCAGTCTAGGGAATATACCTTGGGAAAACTGAAAATCAATAAGAAAGAGCCACCTCCAAATTTAGGGCTGCACTGACTACAAGAACCTCAACTTGGGTACACCTTAAATATCCCAGGCAATATAAAAATGGTTCAAAACATTGTGGTACTTACGTACGATGGAATATCCCTCAGCCATGAAATCAATGTCATAAGACCAGTAGCAGCAAAGTGAGTGGATTCAGGTACGATGATTCTAAGTGAAATAAGTCACACAGAAAAAGAAACTTATCATAAGATATCACTTATGAAGATCCTGTAAACATGGCTACACGTGAACTGAGTTAGGAAAGAGAACAGAGTCTCACATTTAGAAAACACTCTTATGCCTGCATAAAGGGGAAGGAGAGGTGGGGTGATGCATAAAACCAGAGTTTGATATAAGCACAAGGACCGTTCCAAAAACCAACTTTGGAATACACAAGACCTACACCTTCCTCAGTGAAAGAGACTCAAAACCCCATATTTCCCGCAGAGGAATATATCTGACTAGTAAGAATCTTAAAACCTATGTATTGATATGACTCCATAAGGGAATCAAGTGTGTCTAGAGTGGCATAAACATGGCAGCGAGAATCAGCTCAAACCCACTATAAAAAGGAATTTCAAAAGCAAAACCAAAAAACAGGGAAATTCTTTACAATTCCTTCAGGGTGTCTGAGGAAACCTGGAAAGACCCTATCTACAATGACAGCTGGATGTGGCATAAGGCTGGACACTTGGGACTGAGAGGTTTGGTGAGATTGGGTGAGCAAATGCAGACCCTTTCAAGCAATAATGCATGGCCCCCATTCCATGGGTCCCAACTCTCCAGGTTCAAGGGAATATTACTACAGCTATAACATGTACAGGAAACCTAGAGAATAGACACACTGTGAATACGAAAGGTTTCTAAAACTCAACGAATAGTCCCTCTCCTGGTGCTCCAGTTTGACTTTCCAACTGCCTTACTATCAATCTCCCAACTTGGAGAGACAGGCCCTTTAACCTCCTGGTTTGCACAGGTTCCCAATTTGCCAGAGGATGGAAGGGACGAGGGAGAACCCATGAGAGAGTAGCTGTTAGGCATTTGGACGGGCACATGTCACTCTAATTTCCCGGCAGGAAGAAGAATTAACCAAAGTCTCAGCCACCCACCGGGAACCAGTATAGGACATGATCCAAAATTTTGGACTTGCGTTCAGCTCACAAAAAACGAGTTGAGAAATGGAGCTCAGGGGCACAGCAATTCACAAACTGGCAGAGTGATAAAGGACAACTATCGTCCAAAAATCTGTTGAGGGAAGTCAACGAGGCGGACTTGAAAGCGAGGCAAAATAGCAGGAAACAGATTTCAAGAGGTACCTTGGAATCGCCTGTAAAGCACAGGAAGAGGGGCACAACTTGGACAATGGTGCACTTGGCCAAAAAGGGCGTATGCGTTTTCTCCTGAATATATTCAGGAGAAAACGCATACGCCCTTTTTGGCCAAGCAAGCAAGCAGGCAATGCAAATCTGCACTACAAAGAAGTATCACTTCCCACCGGTCAAAAGGGACATCCACAAAATGTGTAAAAACCAGAAAGGCAAGACAGGCCCTGGAGAACTGGGAGCCTTGTTATGCTGATGGGCGGGATGTAAATTGCCAACTGCCTCACTGGAGGAGTGCATTGTGTTCCCTAAAACAAGTAAACAACAGAGCTACAGAGCCAAGGCCACTTCCAGTCTAGGGAATATACCTTGGGAAAACTGAAAATCAATAAGAAAGAGCCACCTCCAAATTTAGGGCTGCACTGACTACAAGAACCTCAACTTGGGTACACCTTAAATATCCCAGGAAATATAAAAATGGTTCAAAACATTGTGGTACCTACGTATGATGGAATATCCCTCAGCGATGAAATCAATGTCATAAGACCAGTAGCAGCAAAGTGAGTGGATTCAGGTACGATGATTCTAAGTGAAATAAGTCACACAGAAAAAGAAACTTATCATAAGATATCACTTATGAAGATCCTGTAAACATGGCTACACGTGAACTGAGTTAGGAAAGAGAACAGAGTCTCACATTTAGAAAACACTCTTATGCCTGCATAAAGGGGAAGGAGAGGTGGGGTGATGCATAAAACCAGAGTTTGATATAAGCACACGGACCGTTTCAAAAACCAACTTTGGAATTGACAAGACCGACACCTTCCTTAGTGAAAGAGACTCAAAACCCCATATTTCCCACAGAGGAATATATCTGACTAGTAAGAATCTTAAAACCTATGTATTGATATGTCTCCATAAGGGAATCAAGTGTGTCTAGAGTAGCATAAACATGGCAGCGAGAATCAGCTCAAACCCACTATAAAAAGTAATTTCAAAAACAAAAGAAAAAAACAGGGAAATTCTTTATAATTCCCTCAGGGTCTCTGATGAAACCTGAAATGACTCTATCTCCAATGACAGCTGGATGTGGCATAAGGCTGGACACTTGGGACTGAGAGGACTGGTGAGATTGGGTGAGCAAAAGCAGACCCTTTAAAGCAATAATGCATGGACCCATTCCATGGGTCCCAACTCTTCAGATTGAAGTGAATATTACGACAGCTATAACATGTACGGGAAACCTAGAGAATGGACACACTGGGAATACGAAAGGTTACTAAAACTCAATGAATTGTCCCTCTCCTGGTGCTCTGGTTTGACTTTCCAACTGATTTACTATCAATCTCCCAACATGGAGAGACAGCCCCTTTTACCTCCTGGTTTGCACAGGTTGCCAATTTGGCTGAGGAGGAATGGGAAGAGGGAGATCCAATGAGAGAGTAGCTGTTAGGCATTTGGACGGGCACATGTCACTCTAATTTCCCGAAGGAAGAAGAATTAACCAAAATCTCTCCCACCCACCGGGAACCAGTATAAGTCCTGAACCAAAATTTTGGACTTGCGTTCAGCTCACAAAAAACGAGTTGAAAAATTGAGCTCAGGGGCACAGCAATTCACAAACTGGCAGAGTAATAAAGGACAACTATCGTCCAAAAATCTGTTGAGGGAAGGCAACGAGGCGGACTTGAATGTGAGGCAGAATGGCAGGAAACAGATTTCAAGAGGTACGTTGGAATCACCTTTAAAGCACAGGGAGAGGGGCACAACTTGGACAATGATGCACTTGGCCAAAAAGGGCGTATGCGTTTTCTCCTGACTATATTCAGGAGAAAACGCATACGCCCTTTTTGGCCAAGCAAGCAAGCGGGCAATGCAAATCTGCACTACAAATAAGTATCACTTCCCAACGGTCAAAAGGGACATCCACAAAATGTGTAAAAACCTGAAAGGCAAGACAGACCCCAGAGAACAAGGAGCCTTGTTATGCTGATGGCCGGGATGTAAATTGCCAACTGCCTCTCTGGAAGAGTGCATTGTGTTCCCTAAAACAAGTAAACAACAGAGCTACAGAGCCAAGGGCGCTTCCAGTCTAGGGAATATACCTTGGGAAAACTGAAAATCAATAAGACAGAGCCACCCCAAAATTTAGGGCTGCACTGCTTACAAGAACCTCAACATGGGTACACCTTAAATATCCTAGGAAATATAAAATTGGTTCAAAAAATTGTGGTACTTACGTACGATGGAATATCCCTCAGCCATGAAATCAATGTCATAAGACCAGTTGCACCAAAATGAGTGGATTCAGGTACGATGATTCTAAGTGAAATATGTCACACAGAAAATGAAACTTATCATAAGATATCACTTATGAAGATCCTGTAAACATGGCTACACATGAACTGAGTTAGGAAAGAGAACAGAGTCTCACATTTAGAAAACACTCTTATGCCTTCTTAAGGGGGAAGGAGAGGTGTGGTGATGCATAAAACCAGAGTTTGATATAAGCACAGGTACCATTCCAAAAACCAAGTATGGAATAGACAAGACCTACACCTTCCTCAGTGAAAGGGACTCAAAACCCCATATTTCCCACAGATGAATATTTCTCACGAGTAAGAATCTTAAAACCTATGTATTGATATGTCTCCATAAGGGAATCAAGTGTGTCTAGAGTGGCATAAACATGGCAGCGAGAATCAGCTCAAACCCACTATAAAAAGGAATTTCAAAAGCAAAACCAAAAAACAGGGAAATTCTTTACAATTCCTTCAGGGTGTCTGAGGAAACCTGGAAAGACCCTATCTACAATGACAGCTGGATGTGGCATAAGGCTGGACACTTGGGACTGAGAGGATTGGTGAGATTGGGTGAGCAAATGCAGACCCTTTCAAGCAATAATGCATGTCCCACATTCCATGGGTCCCAACTCTCCAGGTTCAAGGGAATATTACTACAGCTATAACATGTACAGGAAACCTAGAGAATGGACACACTGTGAATACGAAAGGTTTCTAAAACTCAACGAATAGTCCCTCTCCTGGTGCTCCAGTTTGACTTTCCAACTGCCTTACTATCAATCTCCCAACTTGGAGAGACAGGCCCTTTAACCTCCTGGTTTGCATAGGTTCCCAATTTGGCAGAGGATGGAAGGGACGAGGGAGAACCCATGAGAGAGTAGCTGTTAGGCATTTGGACGGGCACATGTCACTCTAATTTCCCGGCAGGAAGAAGAATTAACCAAAGTCTCAGCCACCCACCGGGAACCAGTATAGGACATGATCCAAAATTTTGGACTTGCGTTCAGCTCACAAAAAACGAGTTGAGAAATGGAGCTCAGGGGCACAGCAATTCACAAACTGGCAGAGTGATAAAGGACAACTATCGTCCAAAAATCTGTTGAGGGAAGTCAACGAGGCGGACTTGAAAGCGAGGCAAAATAGCAGGAAACAGATTTCAAGAGGTACCTTGGAATCGCCTGTAAAGCACAGGAAGAGGGGCACAACTTGGACAATGGTGCACTTGGCCAAAAAGGGCGTATGCGTTTTCTCCTGAATATATTCAGGAGAAAACGCATACGCCCTTTTTGGCCAAGCAAGCAATCGGGCAATGCAAATCTGCACTACAAAGAAGTATCACTTCCCACCGGTCAAAAGGGACATCCACAAAATGTGTAAAAACCAGAAAGGCAAGACAGGCCCTGGAGAACTGGGAGCCTTGTCATGCTGATGGGCGGGATGTAAATTGCCAACTGCCTCACTGGAGGAGTGCATTGTGTTCCCTAAAACAAGTAAACAACGGAGCTACAGAGCCAAGGCCACTTCCAGTCTAGGGAATATACCTTGGGAAAACTGAAAATCAATAAGAAAGAGCCACCTCCAAATTTAGGGCTGCACTGACTACAAGAACCTCAACTTGGGTACACCTTAAATATCCCAGGAAATATAAAAATGGTTCAAAACATTGTGGTACTTAAGTACGATGGAATACCCCTCAGCCATGAAATCAATGTCATAAGACCAGTAGCAGCAAAGTGAGTGGATTCAGGTACGATGATTCTAAGTGAAATAAGTCACACAGAAAAAGAAACTTATCATAAGATATCACTTATGAAGATCCTGTAAACATGGCTACACGTGACCTGAGTTAGGAAAGAGAACAGAGTCTCACATTTAGAAAACACTCTTATGCCCGCATAAAGGGGAAGGAGAGGTGGGGTGCTGCATAAAACCAGAGTTTGATATAAGCACAGGGACCGTTTCAAAAACCAACTTTGGAATAGACAAGACCTACACCTTCCTCAGTGAAAGAGACTCAAAACCCCATATTTCCCACAGAGGAATATATCTGACTAGTAAGAATCTTAAAACCTATGTATATGATATGTCTCCATAAGGGAATCAAGTGTATCTAGAGTGGCATAAACATGGCAGCGAGAATCAGCTCAAACCCACTATAAAAAGGAATTTCAAAAGCAAAACCAAAAAAAAGGGAAATTCTTTACAATTCCTTCAGGGTGTCTGAGGAAACCTGGAAAGACCCTATCTACAATGACAGCTGTATGTGGCATAAGGCTGGACACTTGGGACTGAGAGGATTGGTGAGATTGGGTGAGCAAATGCAGACCCTTTCAAGCAAAAATGCATGGCCCCCATTCCATGGGTCCCAACTCTCCAGGTTCAAGGGAATATTACTACAGCTATAACATGTACAGGAAACCTAGAGAATGGACACACTGTGAATATGAAATGTTTCTAAATCTCAACGAATAGTCCCTCTCCTGGTGCTCTGGTTTGACTTTCCAACTGCTTTACTATCAATCTCCAAACTTGGAGACACAGGGCCTTTTACCTCCTGGTTAGAACAGGTTGCCAATTTGGCAAAGGATGAAAGGGAAGAGGGAGAACCAATGAGAGAGTAGCTGTTAGGCATTTGGACGGGCAGGTGTCACTCTAATATACCGGTAGGAAGAAGAATTAACCAAAGTCTCAGCCACCCACCGGGAACCAGTATAGGACATGATCCAAAATTTTGGGCTTGCGTTCAGCTCACTAAAAACGAGTTGAAAAATGTAGCTCAGGGGCACAGCAATTCACAAACTGGCAGGGTAATAAAGCACAACTATCGTCCAAAAATCTGTTGAGGGAAGGCAACGAGGCGGACTTGAATGCGAGGCAGAATAGCAGGAAACAGATTTAAAGAGGTACGTTGGAATCACCTGTAAAGCACAGGAAGAGGGGCACAACTTTGACACTGATGGAATTGGACAAAAATGGCGTATGCGTTTTCTCCTGAATATATTCAGGAGAAAACGCATACGCCCTTTTTGGCCAAGCAAGCAAGCGGGCAATGCAAATCTGCACTACAAAGAAGTATCACACCAAACGGTCAAAAGGGACATCCACAAAATGTGTAAAAACCTGAAAGGCAAGACATGCCCTGGAGAACACGGAGCCATGTTATGCTGATGGGCGGGATGTAAATTGCCAACTGCCTCTCTGGAGGAGTGCATTGTGTTACCTAAAACAAGTAAACAACAGAGCTACAGAGCCAAGCGCGCTTCCTGTCTAGGGAATATACCTTGGGAAAACTGAAAATCAATAAGACAGAGCCACCCCAAAATTTAGGGCTGCACGGCTTACAAGAACCTCAACTTGGGTACACCTTAAATATCCCAGGAAATATAAAATTGGTTCAAAATAATGTGGTACTTACGTACGATGGAATATCCCTCAGCCATGAAATCAATGTCATAAGACCAGTAGCAACAAAGTGAGTGGATTCAGGTACGATGATTCTAAGTGAAATAAGTCACACAGAAAAAGAAACTTATCATAAGATATCACTTATGAAGATCCTGTAAACATGGCTACACGTGAACTGAGTTAGGAAAGAGAACAGAGTCTCACATTTAGAAAACACTCTTATGCCTTCTTAAAGGGGAAGGAGAGGTGGGGTGATGAATAAAACCAGAGTTTGATATAAGCTCAGGCCATGTTCCAAAAACCAACTATTGAATAGACAAGACCTACACCTTCCTCAGTGAAAGGGAATCAAAACCCCATATTTCCTGCAGAGGAATATATTTCACTTGTAAGAATATTAAAACCAATGTATTGATATATCTGCATAAGGGAATCAAGTGTGTCTAGAGTGGCATAAACATGGCAGCGAGAATCAGCTCAAACCCACTATAAAAAGTAATTTCAAAAACAAAAGAAAAAAACAGGGAAATTCTTTATAATTCCCTCAGGGTCTCTGATGAAACCTGAAATGACTCTATCTCCAATGACAGCTGGATGTGGCATAAGGCTGGACACTTGGGACTGAGAGGACTGGTGAGATTGGGTGAGCAAAAGCAGACCCTTTAAAGCAATAATGCATGGACCCATTCCATGGGTCCCAACTCTTCAGATTGAAGTGAATATTACGACAGCTATAACATGTACGGGAAACCTAGAGAATGGACACACTGGGAATACGAAAGGTTACTAAAACTCAATGAATTGTCCCTCTCCTGGTGCTCTGGTTTGACTTTCCAACTGATTTACTATCAATCTCCCAACATGGAGAGACAGCCCCTTTTACCTCCTGGTTTGCACAGGTTGCCAATTTGGCTGAGGAGGAATGGGAAGAGGGAGATCCAATGAGAGAGTAGCTGTTAGGCATTTGGACGGGCACATGTCACTCTAATTTCCCGGCAGGAAGAAGAATTAACCAAAATCTCTCCCACCCACCGGGAACCAGTATAAGTCCTGAACCAAAATTTTGGACTTGCGTTCAGCTCACAAAAAACGAGTTGAAAAATTGAGCTCAGGGGCACAGCAATTCACAAACTGGCAGAGTAATAAAGGACAACTATCGTCCAAAAATCTGTTGAGGGAAGGCAACAAGGCGGACTTGAATGTGAGGCAGAATGGCAGGAAACAGATTTCAAGAGGTACGTTGGAATCACCTTTAAAGCACAGGAAGAGGGGCACAACTTGGACAATGATGCACTTGGCCAAAAAGGGCGTATGCGTTTTCTCCTGACTATATTCAGGAGAAAACGCATACGCCCTTTTTGGCCAAGCAAGCAAGCGGGCAATGCAAATCTGCACTACAAAGAAGTATCACTTCCCAACGGTCAAAAGGGACATCCACAAAATGTGTAAAAACCTGAAAGGCAAGACAGACCCTGGAGAACAAGGAGCCTTGTTATGCTGATGGCCGGGATGTAAATTGCCAACTGCCTCTCTGGAAGAGTGCATTGTGTTCCCTAAAACAAGTAAACAACAGAGCTACAGAGCCAAGGGCGCTTCCAGTCTAGGGAATATACCTTGGGAAAACTGAAAATCAATAAGACAGAGCCACCCCAAAATTTAGGGCTGCACTGCTTACAAGAACCTCAACATGGGTACACCTTAAATATCCTAGGAAATATAAAATTGGTTCAAAAAATTGTGGTACTTACGTACGATGGAATATCCCTCAGCCATGAAATCAATGTCATAAGACCAGTTGCACCAAAATGAGTGGATTCAGGTACGATGATTCTAAGTGAAATATGTCACACAGAAAATGACACTTATCATAAGATATCACTTATGAAGATCCTGTAAACATGGCTACACATGAACTGAGTTAGGAAAGAGAACAGAGTCTCACATTTAGAAAACACTCTTATGCCTTCTTAAGGGGGAAGGAGAGGTGTGGTGATGCATAAAACCAGAGTTTGATATAAGCACAGGTACCATTCCAAAAACCAACTATGGAATAGAGAAGACCTACACCTTCCTCAGTGAAAGGGACTCAAAACCCCATATTTCCCACAGATGAATATTTCTCACGAGTAAGAATCTTAAAACCTATGTATTGATATGTCTCCATAAGGGAATCAAGTGTGTCTAGAGTGGCATAAACATGGCAGCGAGAATCAGCTCAAACCCACTATAAAAAGGAATTTCAAAAGCAAAACCAAAAAACAGGGAAATTCTTTACAATTCCTTCAGGGTGTCTGAGGAAACCTGGAAAGACCCTATCTACAATGACAGCTGGATGTGGCATAAGGCTGGACACTTGGGACTGAGAGGATTGGTGAGATTGGGTGAGCAAATGCAGACCCTTTCAAGCAATAATGCATGGCCCCCATTCCATGGGTCCCAACTCTCCATGTTCAAGGGAATATTACTACAGCTATAACATGTACAGGAAACCTAGAGAATGGACACACTGTGAATACGAAAGGTTTCTAAACCTCAACGAATAGTCCCTCTCCTGGTGCTCCAGTTTGACTTTCCAACTGCCTTACTATCAATCTCCCAACTTGGAGAGACAGGCCCTTTAACCTCCTGGTTTGCACAGGTTCCCTATTTGGCAGAGGATGGAAGGGACGAGGGAGAACCCATGAGAGAGTAGCTGTTAGGCATTTGGACGGGCACATGTCACTCTAATTTCCCGGCAGGAAGGAGAAGTAACCAAAGTCTCAGCCACCCACCGGGAACCAGTATAGGACATGATCCAAAATTTTGGACTTGTGTTCAGCTCACAAAAAACGAGTTGAGAAATGGAGCTCAGGGGCACAGCAATTCACAAACTGGCAGAGTGATAAAGGACAACTATCGTCCAAAAATCTGTTGAGGGAAGTCAACGAGGCGGACTTGAAAGCGAGGCAAAATAGCAGGAAACAGATTTCAAGAGGTACCTTGGAATCGCCTGTAAAGCACAGGAAGAGGGGCACAACTTGGACAATGGTGCACTTGGCCAAAAAGGGCGTATGCGTTTTCTCCTGAATATATTCAGGAGAAAACGCATACGCCCTTTTTGGCCAAGCAAGCAATCGGGCAATGCAAATCTGCACTACAAAGAAGTATCACTTCCCACCGGTCAAAAGGGACATCCACAAAATGTGTAAAAACCAGAAAGGCAAGACAGGCCCTGGAGAACTGGGAGCCTTGTCATGCTGATGGGCGGGATGTAAATTGCCAACTGCCTCACAGGAGGAGTGCATTGTGTTCCCTAAAACAAGTAAACAACAGAGCTACAGAGCCAAGGCCACTTCCAGTCTAGGGAATATACCTTGGGAAAACTGAAAATCAATAAGAAAGAGCCACCTCCAAATTTAGGGCTGCACTGACTACAAGAACGTCAACTTGGGTACACCTTAAATATCCCAGGAAATATAAAAATGGTTCAAAACATTGTGGTACTTAAGTACGATGGAATACCCCTCAGCCATGAAATCAATGTCATAAGACCAGTAGCAGCAAAGTGAGTGGATTCAGGTACGATGATTCTAAGTGTAATAAGTCACACAGAAAAAGAAACTTATCATAAGATATCACTTATGAAGATCCTGTAAACATGGCTACACGTGACCTGAGTTAGGAAAGAGAACAGAGTCTCACATTTAGAAAACACTCTTATGCCCGCATAAAGGGGAAGGAGAGGTGGGGTGATGCATAAAACCAGAGTTTGATATAAGCACAGGGACCGTTTCAAAAACCAACTTTGGAATAGACAAGACCTACACCTTCCTCAGTGAAAGAGACTCAAAACCCCATATTTCCCACAGAGGAAAATATCTGACTAGTAAGAATCTTAAAACCTATGTATTGATATGTCTCCATAAGGGAATCAAGTGTATCTAGAGTGGCATAAACATGGCAGCGAGAATCAGCTCAAACCCACTATAAAAAGGAATTTCAAAAGCAAAACCAAAAAACAGGGAAATTCTTTACAATTCCTTCAGGGTGTCTGAGGAAACCTGGAAAGACCCTATCTACAATGACAGCTGTATGTGGCATAAGGCTGGACACTTGGGATTGAGAGGATTGGTGAGATTGGGTGAGCAAATGCAGACCCTTTCAAGCAATAATGCATGGCCCCCATTCCATGGGTCCCAACTCTCGAGCTTGAAGGGAATATTAATACAGCAAGAACTGGTACAGGAAACCTAGAGAATGGACACACTGTGAATATGAAATGTTTCTAAATCTCAACGAATAGTCCCTCTCCTGGTGCTCTGGTTTGACTTTCCAACTGCTTTACTATCAATCTCCAAACTTGGACACACAGCGCCATTTACCTCCTGGTTCGAACAGGTTGCCAATTTGGCAAAGGATGAAAGGGAAGAGGGAGAACCAATGAGATAGTAGCTGTTAGGCATTTGGACGGGCAGGTGTCACTCTAATATACCGGTAGGAAGAAGAATTAACCAAAGTCTCAGCCACCCACCGGGAACCAGTATAGGACATGATCCAAAATTTTGGGCTTGCGTTCAGCTCACTAAAAACGAGTTGAAAAATGGAGCTCAGGGGCACAGCAATTCACAAACTGGCAGAGTAATAAAGCACAACTATCGTCCAAAAATCTGTTGAGGTAAGGCAACGAGGCGGACTTGAATGCGAGGCAGAATAGCAGGAAACAGATTTAAAGAGGTACGTTGGAATCGCCTGTAAAGCACAGGAAGAGGGGCACAACTTGGACAATGGTGCACTTGGCCAAAAAGGGCGTATGCGTTTTCTCCTGAATATATTCAGGAGAAAACGCATACGCCCTTTTTGGCCAAGCAAGCAAGCGGGCAATGCAAATCTGCACTACAAAGAAGTATCACTTCCCACCGGTCAAAAGGGACATCCACAAAATGTGTAAAAACCAGAAAGGCAAGACAGGCCCTGGAGAACAGGGAGCCTTGTTATGCTGATGGGCGGGATGTAAATTGCCAACTGCCTCACTGGAGGAGTGCACTGTGTTCCCTAAAACAAGGAAACAACAGAGCTACAGAGCCAAGGCCACTTCCAGTCTAGGGAATATACCTTGGGAAAACTGAAAATCAATAAGAAAGAGCAACCTCCGAATTTAGGGCTGCACTGACTACAAGAACCTCAACTTGGGTACACCTTAAATATCCCAGGAAATATAAAAATGGTTCAAAACATTGTGGTACTTACGTACGATGGAATATCCCTCAGCCATGAAATCAATGTCATAAGGCCAGAAGCAGCAAAGTGAGTGGATTCAGGTACGATGATTCTAAGTGAAATAACTCACACAGAAAAAGAAACTTATCATAAGATATCACTTATGAAGATCCTGTAAACATGGCTACACATGAACTGACTTAGGAAAGAGAACACAGTCTCACATTTAGAAAACACTCTTATGCCTGCATGAAGGGGAAGGAGAGGTGGGGTGATGCATAAAACCAGAGTTTGATATAAGCACAGGGACCGTTCCAAAAACCAACTTTGAAATAGACAAGACCTACACCTTCCTCAGGGAAAGAGACTCAAATACCCATATTTCCGGCAGACGAATATATCTGACTAGTAAGAATCTTAAAACCTATGTATTGATATGTCTCCATAAGGGAATCAAGTGTGTCTAGAGTGGCATAAACTTGGCAGCGAGAATCAGCTCAAACCCACTATAAAAAGGAATTTCAAAAGCAAAACCAAAAAACAGGGAAATTCTTTACAATTCCTTCAGGGTGTCTGAGGAAACCTGGAAAGACCCTATCTACAATGATAGCTGGATGTGGCATAAGGCTGGACACTTGGGACTGAGAGGATTGGTGAGATTGGGTGAGCAAATGCAGACCCTTTCAAGCAGTAATGCATAGCCCCCATTCCATGGGTCCCAACTCTCCAGGTTCAAGGGAATATTACTACAGCTATAACATGTACAGGAAACCTAGAGAATGTACACATAGTGAATACGAAAGGTTTCTAAAACTCAACGATTAGTCCCTCTCCTGGTGCTCCAGTTTGACTTTCCAACTGCCTTACTATCAATCTCCCAACTTGGAGAGACAGGCCCTTTAACCTCCAGGTTTTCACAGGTTCCCAATTTGGCAGAGGATGGAAGGGACGAGGGAGAACCCATGAGAGAGTAGCTGTTAGGCATTTGGACGGGCACATGTCACTCTAATTTCCCGGCAGGAAGAAGAATTAACCAAAGTCTCAGCCACCCACCGGGAACCAGTATAGGACATGATCCAAAATTTTGGACTTGTGTTCAGCTCACAAAAAAAGAGTTGAGAAATGGAGCTCAGGAGCACAGCAATTCACAAACTGGCAGAGTGATAAAGGACAACTACCGTCCAAAAATCTGTTGAGGGAATGCAGCGAGCCAGACTTGAAAGTGAGGCAGAAGAGAAGGAAACAGATTTCAAGAGGTACGTTGGAATCGCCTTTAAAGCACAGGAAGAGGGGCACAACTTTGACACTGATGGAATTGGACAAAAATGGCGTATGCGTTTTCTCCTGAATATATTCAGGAGAAAACGCATACGCCCTTTTTGGCCAAGCAAGCAAGCGGGCAATGCAAATCTGCACTACAAAGAAGTATCACACCAAACGGTCAAAAGGGACATCCACAAAATGTGTAAAAACCTGAAAGGCAAGACATGCCCTGGAGAACACGGAGCCATGTTATGCTGATGGGCGGGATGTAAATTGCCAACTGCCTCTCTTTAGGAGTGCATTGTGTTACCTAAAACAAGTAAACAACAGAGCTACAGAGCCAAGCGCGCTTCCTGTCTAGGGAATATACCTTGGGAAAACTGAAAATCAATAAGACAGAGCCACCCCAAAATTTAGGGCTGCACGGCTTACAAGAACCTCAACTTGGGTACACCTTAAATATCCCAGGAAATATAAAATTGATTCAAAATAATGTGGTACTTACGTACGATGGAATATCCCTCAGCCATGAAATCAATGTCATAAGACCAGTAGCAACAAAGTGAGTGGATTCAGGTACGATGATTCTAAGTGAAATAAGTCACACAGAAAAAGAAACTTATCATAAGATATCACTTATGAAGATCCTGTAAACATGGCTACACGTGAACTGAGTTAGGAAAGAGAACAGAGTCTCACATTTAGAAAACACTCTTATGCCTTCTTAAAGGGGAAGGAGAGGTGGGGTGATGAATAAAACCAGAGTTTGATATAAGCTCAGGCCATGTTCCAAAAACCAACTATTGAATAGACAAGACCTACACCTTCCTCAGTGAAAGGGAATCAAAACCCCATATTTCCTGCAGAGGAATATATTTCACTTGTAAGAATATTAAAACCAATGTATTGATATATCTGCATAAGGGAATCAAGTGTGTCTAGAGTGGCATAAACATGGCAGCGAGAATCAGCTCAAACCCACTATAAAAAGTAATTTCAAAAACAAAAGAAAAAAACAGGGAAATTCTTTATAATTCCCTCAGGGTCTCTGATGAAACCTGAAATGACTCTATCTCCAATGACAGCTGGATGTGGCATAAGGCTGGACACTTGGGACTGAGAGGACTGGTGAGATTGGGTGAGCAAAAGCAGACCCTTTAAAGCAATAATGCATGGACCCATTCCATGGGTCCCAACTCTTCAGATTGAAGTGAATATTACGACAGCTATAACATGTACGGGAAACCTAGAGAATGGACACACTGGGAATACGAAAGGTTACTAAAACTCAATGAATTGTCCCTCTCCTGGTGCTCTGGTTTGACTTTCCAACTGATTTACTATCAATCTCCCAACATGGAGAGACAGCCCCTTTTACCTCCTGGTTTGCACAGGTTGCCAATTTGGCTGAGGAGGAATGGGAAGAGGGAGATCCAATGAGAGAGTAGCTGTTAGGCATTTGGACGGGCACATGTCACTCTAATTTCCCGGCAGGAAGAAGAATTAACCAAAATCTCTCCCACCCACCGGGAACCAGTATAAGTCCTGAACCAAAATTTTGGACTTGCGTTCAGCTCACAAAAAACGAGTTGAAAAATTGAGCTCAGGGGCACAGCAATTCACAAACTGGCAGAGTAATAAAGGACAACTATCGTCCAAAAATCTGTTGAGGGAAGGCAACAAGGCGGACTTGAATGTGAGGCAGAATGGCAGGAAACAGATTTCAAGAGGTACGTTGGAATCACCTTTAAAGCACAGGAAGAGGGGCACAACTTGGACAATGATGCACTTGGCCAAAAAGGGCGTATGCGTTTTCTCCTGACTATATTCAGGAGAAAACGCATACGCCCTTTTTGGCCAAGCAAGCAAGCGGGCAATGCAAATCTGCACTACAAAGAAGTATCACTTCCCAACGGTCAAAAGGGACATCCACAAAATGTGTAAAAACCTGAAAGGCAAGACAGACCCTGGAGAACAAGGAGCCTTGTTATGCTGATGGCCGGGATGTAAATTGCCAACTGCCTCTCTGGAAGAGTGCATTGTGTTCCCTAAAACAAGTAAACAACAGAGCTACAGAGCCAAGGGCGCTTCCAGTCTAGGGAATATACCTTGGGAAAACTGAAAATCAATAAGACAGAGCCACCCCAAAATTTAGGGCTGCACTGCTTACAAGAACCTCAACATGGGTACACCTTAAATATCCTAGGAAATATAAAATTGGTTCAAAAAATTGTGGTACTTACGTACGATGGAATATCCCTCAGCCATGAAATCAATGTCATAAGACCAGTTGCACCAAAATGAGTGGATTCAGGTACGATGATTCTAAGTGAAATATGTCACACAGAAAATGAAACTTATCATAAGATATCACTTATGAAGATCCTGTAAACATGGCTACACATGAACTGAGTTAGGAAAGAGAACAGAGTCTCACATTTAGAAAACACTCTTATGCCTTCTTAAGGGGGAAGGAGAGGTGTGGTGATGCATAAAACCAGAGTTTGATATAAGCACAGGTACCATTCCAAAAACCAACTATGGAATAGACAAGACCTACACCTTCCTCAGTGAAAGGGACTCAAAACCCCATATTTCCCACAGATGAATATTTCTCACGAGTAAGAATCTTAAAACCTATGTATTGATATGTCTCCATAAGGGAATCAAGTGTGTCTAGAGTGGCATAAACATGGCAGCGAGAATCAGCTCAAACCCACTATAAAAAGGAATTTCAAAAGCAAAACCAAAAAACAGGGAAATTCTTTACAATTCCTTCAGGGTGTCTGAGGAAACCTGGAAAGACCCTATCTACAATGACAGCTGGATGTGGCATAAGGCTGGACACTTGGGACTGAGAGGATTGGTGAGATTGGGTGAGCAAATGCAGACCCTTTCAAGCAATAATGCATGGCCCCCATTCCATGGGTCCCAACTCTCCATGTTCAAGGGAATATTACTACAGCTATAACATGTACAGGAAACCTAGAGAATGGACACACTGTGAATACGAAAGGTTTCTAAACCTCAACGAATAGTCCCTCTCCTGGTGCTCCAGTTTGACTTTCCAACTGCCTTACTATCAATCTCCCAACTTGGAGAGACAGGCCCTTTAACCTCCTGGTTTGCACAGGTTCCCTATTTGGCAGAGGATGGAAGGGACGAGGGAGAACCCATGAGAGAGTAGCTGTTAGGCATTTGGACGGGCACATGTCACTCTAATTTCCCGGCAGGAAGGAGAAGTAACCAAAGTCTCAGCCACCCACCGGGAACCAGTATAGGACATGATCCAAAATTTTGGACTTGTGTTCAGCTCACAAAAAACGAGTTGAGAAATGGAGCTCAGGGGCACAGCAATTCACAAACTGGCAGAGTGATAAAGGACAACTATCGTCCAAAAATCTGTTGAGGGAAGTCAACGAGGCGGACTTGAAAGCGAGGCAAAATAGCAGGAAACAGATTTCAAGAGGTACCTTGGAATCGCCTGTAAAGCACAGGAAGAGGGGCACAACTTGGACAATGGTGCACTTGGCCAAAAAGGGCGTATGCGTTTTCTCCTGAATATATTCAGGAGAAAACGCATACGCCCTTTTTGGCCAAGCAAGCAATCGGGCAATGCAAATCTGCACTACAAAGAAGTATCACTTCCCACCGGTCAAAAGGGACATCCACAAAATGTGTAAAAACCAGAAAGGCAAGACAGGCCCTGGAGAACTGGGAGCCTTGTCATGCTGATGGGCGGGATGTAAATTGCCAACTGCCTCACTGGAGGAGTGCATTGTGTTCCCTAAAACAAGTAAACAACAGAGCTACAGAGCCAAGGCCACTTCCAGTCTAGGGAATATACCTTGGGAAAACTGAAAATCAATAAGAAAGAGCCACCTCCAAATTTAGGGCTGCACTGACTACAAGAACGTCAACTTGGGTACACCTTAAATATCCCAGGAAATATAAAAATGGTTCAAAACATTGTGGTACTTAAGTACGATGGAATACCCCTCAGCCATGAAATCGATGTCATAAGACCAGTAGCAGCAAAGTGAGTGGATTCAGGTACGATGATTCTAAGTGAAATAAGTCACACAGAAAAAGAAACTTATCATAAGATATCACTTATGAAGATCCTGTAAACATGGCTACACGTGACCTGAGTTAGGAAAGAGAACAGAGTCTCACATTTAGAAAACACTCTTATGCCCGCATAAAGGGGAAGGAGAGGTGGGGTGATGCATAAAACCAGAGTTTGATATAAGCACAGGGACCGTTTCAAAAACCAACTTTGGAATAGACAAGACCTACACCTTCCTCAGTGAAAGAGACTCAAAACCCCATATTTCCCACAGAGGAAAATATCTGACTAGTAAGAATCTTAAAACCTATGTATTGATATGTCTCCATAAGGGAATCAAGTGTATCTAGAGTGGCATAAACATGGCAGCGAGAATCAGCTCAAACCCACTATAAAAAGGAATTTCAAAAGCAAAACCAAAAAACAGGGAAATTCTTTACAATTCCTTCAGGGTGTCTGAGGAAACCTGGAAAGACCCTATCTACAATGACAGCTGTATGTGGCATAAGGCTGGACACTTGGGATTGAGAGGATTGGTGAGATTGGGTGAGCAAATGCAGACCCTTTCAAGCAATAATGCATGGCCCCCATTCCATGGGTCCCAACTCTCGAGCTTGAAGGGAATATTAATACAGCAAGAACTGGTACAGGAAACCTAGAGAATGGACACACTGTGAATATGAAATGTTTCTAAATCTCAACGAATAGTCCCTCTCCTGGTGCTCTGGTTTGACTTTCCAACTGCTTTACTATCAATCTCCAAACTTGGACACACAGCGCCATTTACCTCCTGGATCGAACAGGTTGCCAATTTGGCAAAGGATGAAAGGGAAGAGGGAGAACCAATGAGATAGTAGCTGTTAGGCATTTGGACGGGCAGGTGTCACTCTAATATACCGGTAGGAAGAAGAATTAACCAAAGTCTCAGCCACCCACCGGGAACCAGTATAGGACATGATCCAAAATTTTGGGCTTGCGTTCAGCTCACTAAAAACGAGTTGAAAAATGGAGCTCAGGGGCACAGCAATTCACAAACTGGCAGAGTAATAAAGCACAACTATCGTCCAAAAATCTGTTGAGGTAAGGCAACGAGGCGGACTTGAATGCGAGGCAGAATAGCAGGAAACAGATTTAAAGAGGTACGTTGGAATCGCCTGTAAAGCACAGGAAGAGGGGCACAACTTGGACAATGGTGCACTTGGCCAAAAAGGGCGTATGCGTTTTCTCCTGAATATATTCAGGAGAAAACGCATACGCCCTTTTTGGCCAAGCAAGCAAGCGGGCAATGCAAATCTGCACTACAAAGAAGTATCACTTCCCACCGGTCAAAAGGGACATCCACAAAATGTGTAAAAACCAGAAAGGCAAGACAGGCCCTGGAGAACAGGGAGCCTTGTTATGCTGATGGGCGGGATGTAAATTGCCAACTGCCTCACTGGAGGAGTGCACTGTGTTCCCTAAAACAAGGAAACAACAGAGCTACAGAGCCAAGGCCACTTCCAGTCTAGGGAATATACCTTGGGAAAACTGAAAATCAATAAGAAAGAGCAACCTCCGAATTTAGGGCTGCACTGACTACAAGAACCTCAACTTGGGTACACCTTAAATATCCCAGGAAATATAAAAATGGTTCAAAACATTGTGGTACTTACGTACGATGGAATATCCCTCAGCCATGAAATCAATGTCATAAGGCCAGAAGCAGCAAAGTGAGTGGATTCAGGTACGATGATTCTAAGTGAAATAACTCACACAGAAAAAGAAACTTATCATAAGATATCACTTATGAAGATCCTGTAAACATGGCTACACATGAACTGACTTAGGAAAGAGAACACAGTCTCACATTTAGAAAACACTCTTATGCCTGCATGAAGGGGAAGGAGAGGTGGGGTGATGCATAAAACCAGAGTTTGATATAAGCACAGGGACCGTTCCAAAAACCAACTTTGAAATAGACAAGACCTACACCTTCCTCAGGGAAAGAGACTCAAATACCCATATTTCCGGCAGACGAATATATCTGACTAGTAAGAATCTTAAAACCTATGTATTGATATGTCTCCATAAGGGAATCAAGTGTGTCTAGAGTGGCATAAACTTGGCAGCGAGAATCAGCTCAAACCCACTATAAAAAGGAATTTCAAAAGCAAAACCAAAAAACAGGGAAATTCTTTACAATTCCTTCAGGGTGTCTGAGGAAACCTGGAAAGACCCTATCTACAATGATAGCTGGATGTGGCATAAGGCTGGACACTTGGGACTGAGAGGATTGGTGAGATTGGGTGAGCAAATGCAGACCCTTTCAAGCAGTAATGCATAGCCCCCATTCCATGGGTCCCAACTCTCCAGGTTCAAGGGAATATTACTACAGCTATAACATGTACAGGAAACCTAGAGAATGTACACATAGTGAATACGAAAGGTTTCTAAAACTCAACGATTAGTCCCTCTCCTGGTGCTCCAGTTTGACTTTCCAACTGCCTTACTATCAATCTCCCAACTTGGAGAGACAGGCCCTTTAACCTCCAGGTTTTCACAGGTTCCCAATTTGGCAGAGGATGGAAGGGACGAGGGAGAACCCATGAGAGAGTAGCTGTTAGGCATTTGGACGGGCACATGTCACTCTAATTTCCCGGCAGGAAGAAGAATTAACCAAAGTCTCAGCCACCCACCGGGAACCAGTATAGGACATGATCCAAAATTTTGGACTTGTGTTCAGCTCACAAAAAAAGAGTTGAGAAATGGAGCTCAGGAGCACAGCAATTCACAAACTGGCAGAGTGATAAAGGACAACTACCGTCCAAAAATCTGTTGAGGGAATGCAGCGAGCCAGACTTGAAAGTGAGGCAGAAGAGAAGGAAACAGATTTCAAGAGGTACGTTGGAATCGCCTTTAAAGCACAGGAAGAGGGGCACAACTTTGACACTGATGGAATTGGACAAAAATGGCGTATGCGTTTTCTCCTGAATATATTCAGGAGAAAACGCATACGCCCTTTTTGGCCAAGCAAGCAAGCGGGCAATGCAAATCTGCACTACAAAGAAGTATCACACCAAACGGTCAAAAGGGACATCCACAAAATGTGTAAAAACCTGAAAGGCAAGACATGCCCTGGAGAACACGGAGCCATGTTATGCTGATGGGCGGGATGTAAATTGCCAACTGCCTCTCTTTAGGAGTGCATTGTGTTACCTAAAACAAGTAAACAACAGAGCTACAGAGCCAAGCGCGCTTCCTGTCTAGGGAATATACCTTGGGAAAACTGAAAATCAATAAGACAGAGCCACCCCAAAATTTAGGGCTGCACGGCTTACAAGAACCTCAACTTGGGTACACCTTAAATATCCCAGGAAATATAAAATTGATTCAAAATAATGTGGTACTTACGTACGATGGAATATCCCTCAGCCATGAAATCAATGTCATAAGACCAGTAGCAACAAAGTGAGTGGATTCAGGTACGATGATTCTAAGTGAAATAAGTCACACAGAAAAAGAAACTTATCATAAGATATCACTTATGAAGATCCTGTAAACATGGCTACACGTGAACTGAGTTAGGAAAGAGAACAGAGTCTCACATTTAGAAAACACTCTTATGCCTTCTTAAAGGGGAAGGAGAGGTGGGGTGATGAATAAAACCAGAGTTTGATATAAGCTCAGGCCATGTTCCAAAAACCAACTATTGAATAGACAAGACCTACACCTTCCTCAGTGAAAGGGAATCAAAACCCCATATTTCCTGCAGAGGAATATATTTCACTTGTAAGAATATTAAAACCAATGTATTGATATATCTGCATAAGGGAATCAAGTGTGTCTAGAGTGGCATAAACATGGCAGCGAGAATCAGCTCAAACCCACTATAAAAAGTAATTTCAAAAACAAAAGAAAAAAACAGGGAAATTCTTTATAATTCCCTCAGGGTCTCTGATGAAACCTGAAATGACTCTATCTCCAATGACAGCTGGATGTGGCATAAGGCTGGACACTTGGGACTGAGAGGACTGGTGAGATTGGGTGAGCAAAAGCAGACCCTTTAAAGCAATAATGCATGGACCCATTCCATGGGTCCCAACTCTTCAGATTGAAGTGAATATTACGACAGCTATAACATGTACGGGAAACCTAGAGAATGGACACACTGGGAATACGAAAGGTTACTAAAACTCAATGAATTGTCCCTCTCCTGGTGCTCTGGTTTGACTTTGCAACTGATTTACTATCAATCTCCCAACATGGAGAGACAGCCCCTTTTACCTCCTGGTTTGCACAGGTTGCCAATTTGGCTGAGGAGGAATGGGAAGAGGGAGATCCAATGAGAGAGTAGCTGTTAGGCATTTGGACGGGCACATGTCACTCTAATTTCCCGGCAGGAAGAAGAATTAACCAAAATCTCTCCCACCCACCGGGAACCAGTATAAGTCCTGAACCAAAATTTTGGACTTGCGTTCAGCTCACAAAAAACGAGTTGAAAAATTGAGCTCAGGGGCACAGCAATTCACAAACTGGCAGAGTAATAAAGGACAACTATCGTCCAAAAATCTGTTGAGGGAAGGCAACAAGGCGGACTTGAATGTGAGGCAGAATGGCAGGAAACAGATTTCAAGAGGTACGTTGGAATCACCTTTAAAGCACAGGAAGAGGGGCACAACTTGGACAATGATGCACTTGGCCAAAAAGGGCGTATGCGTTTTCTCCTGACTATATTCAGGAGAAAACGCATACGCCCTTTTTGGCCAAGCAAGCAAGCGGGCAATGCAAATCTGCACTACAAAGAAGTATCACTTCCCAACGGTCAAAAGGGACATCCACAAAATGTGTAAAAACCTGAAAGGCAAGACAGACCCTGGAGAACAAGGAGCCTTGTTATGCTGATGGCCGGGATGTAAATTGCCAACTGCCTCTCTGGAAGAGTGCATTGTGTTCCCTAAAACAAGTAAACAACAGAGCTACAGAGCCAAGGGCGCTTCCAGTCTAGGGAATATACCTTGGGAAAACTGAAAATCAATAAGACAGAGCCACCCCAAAATTTAGGGCTGCACTGCTTACAAGAACCTCAACATGGGTACACCTTAAATATCCTAGGAAATATAAAATTGGTTCAAAAAATTGTGGTACTTACGTACGATGGAATATCCCTCAGCCATGAAATCAATGTCATAAGACCAGTTGCACCAAAATGAGTGGATTCAGGTACGATGATTCTAAGTGAAATATGTCACACAGAAAATGAAACTTATCATAAGATATCACTTATGAAGATCCTGTAAACATGGCTACACATGAACTGAGTTAGGAAAGAGAACAGAGTCTCACATTTAGAAAACACTCTTATGCCTTCTTAAGGGGGAAGGAGAGGTGTGGTGATGCATAAAACCAGAGTTTGATATAAGCACAGGTACCATTCCAAAAACCAACTATGGAATAGACAAGACCTACACCTTCCTCAGTGAAAGGGACTCAAAACCCCATATTTCCCACAGATGAATATTTCTCACGAGTAAGAATCTTAAAACCTATGTATTGATATGTCTCCATAAGGGAATCAAGTGTGTCTAGAGTGGCATAAACATGGCAGCGAGAATCAGCTCAAACCCACTATAAAAAGGAATTTCAAAAGCAAAACCAAAAAACAGGGAAATTCTTTACAATTCCTTCAGGGTGTCTGAGGAAACCTGGAAAGACCCTATCTACAATGACAGCTGGATGTGGCATAAGGCTGGACACTTGGGACTGAGAGGATTGGTGAGATTGGGTGAGCAAATGCAGACCCTTTCAAGCAATAATGCATGGCCCCCATTCCATGGGTCCCAACTCTCCATGTTCAAGGGAATATTACTACAGCTATAACATGTACAGGAAACCTAGAGAATGGACACACTGTGAATACGAAAGGTTTCTAAACCTCAACGAATAGTCCCTCTCCTGGTGCTCCAGTTTGACTTTCCAACTGCCTTACTATCAATCTCCCAACTTGGAGAGACAGGCCCTTTAACCTCCTGGTTTGCACAGGTTCCCTATTTGGCAGAGGATGGAAGGGACGAGGGAGAACCCATGAGAGAGTAGCTGTTAGGCATTTGGACGGGCACATGTCACTCTAATTTCCCGGCAGGAAGGAGAAGTAACCAAAGTCTCAGCCACCCACCGGGAACCAGTATAGGACATGATCCAAAATTTTGGACTTGTGTTCAGCTCACAAAAAACGAGTTGAGAAATGGAGCTCAGGGGCACAGCAATTCACAAACTGGCAGAGTGATAAAGGACAACTATCGTCCAAAAATCTGTTGAGGGAAGTCAACGAGGCGGACTTGAAAGCGAGGCAAAATAGCAGGAAACAGATTTCAAGAGGTACCTTGGAATCGCCTGTAAAGCACAGGAAGAGGGGCACAACTTGGACAATGGTGCACTTGGCCAAAAAGGGCGTATGCGTTTTCTCCTGAATATATTCAGGAGAAAACGCATACGCCCTTTTTGGCCAAGCAAGCAATCGGGCAATGCAAATCTGCACTACAAAGAAGTATCACTTCCCACCGGTCAAAAGGGACATCCACAAAATGTGTAAAAACCAGAAAGGCAAGACAGGCCCTGGAGAACTGGGAGCCTTGTCATGCTGATGGGCGGGATGTAAATTGCCAACTGCCTCACTGGAGGAGTGCATTGTGTTCCCTAAAACAAGTAAACAACAGAGCTACAGAGCCAAGGCCACTTCCAGTCTAGGGAATATACCTTGGGAAAACTGAAAATCAATAAGAAAGAGCCACCTCCAAATTTAGGGCTGCACTGACTACAAGAACGTCAACTTGGGTACACCTTAAATATCCCAGGAAATATAAAAATGGTTCAAAACATTGTGGTACTTAAGTACGATGGAATACCCCTCAGCCATGAAATCGATGTCATAAGACCAGTAGCAGCAAAGTGAGTGGATTCAGGTACGATGATTCTAAGTGAAATAAGTCACACAGAAAAAGAAACTTATCATAAGATATCACTTATGAAGATCCTGTAAACATGGCTACACGTGACCTGAGTTAGGAAAGAGAACAGAGTCTCACATTTAGAAAACACTCTTATGCCCGCATAAAGGGGAAGGAGAGGTGGGGTGATGCATAAAACCAGAGTTTGATATAAGCACAGGGACCGTTTCAAAAACCAACTTTGGAATAGACAAGACCTACACCTTCCTCAGTGAAAGAGACTCAAAACCCCATATTTCCCACAGAGGAAAATATCTGACTAGTAAGAATCTTAAAACCTATGTATTGATATGTCTCCATAAGGGAATCAAGTGTATCTAGAGTGGCATAAACATGGCAGCGAGAATCAGCTCAAACCCACTATAAAAAGGAATTTCAAAAGCAAAACCAAAAAACAGGGAAATTCTTTACAATTCCTTCAGGGTGTCTGAGGAAACCTGGAAAGACCCTATCTACAATGACAGCTGTATGTGGCATAAGGCTGGACACTTGGGATTGAGAGGATTGGTGAGATTGGGTGAGCAAATGCAGACCCTTTCAAGCAATAATGCATGGCCCCCATTCCATGGGTCCCAACTCTCGAGCTTGAAGGGAATATTAATACAGCAAGAACTGGTACAGGAAACCTAGAGAATGGACACACTGTGAATATGAAATGTTTCTAAATCTCAACGAATAGTCCCTCTCCTGGTGCTCTGGTTTGACTTTCCAACTGCTTTACTATCAATCTCCAAACTTGGACACACAGCGCCATTTACCTCCTGGTTCGAACAGGTTGCCAATTTGGCAAAGGATGAAAGGGAAGAGGGAGAACCAATGAGATAGTAGCTGTTAGGCATTTGGACGGGCAGGTGTCACTCTAATATACCGGTAGGAAGAAGAATTAACCAAAGTCTCAGCCACCCACCGGGAACCAGTATAGGACATGATCCAAAATTTTGGGCTTGCGTTCAGCTCACTAAAAACGAGTTGAAAAATGGAGCTCAGGGGCACAGCAATTCACAAACTGGCAGAGTAATAAAGCACAACTATCGTCCAAAAATCTGTTGAGGTAAGGCAACGAGGCGGACTTGAATGCGAGGCAGAATAGCAGGAAACAGATTTAAAGAGGTACGTTGGAATCGCCTGTAAAGCACAGGAAGAGGGGCACAACTTGGACAATGGTGCACTTGGCCAAAAAGGGCGTATGCGTTTTCTCCTGAATATATTCAGGAGAAAACGCATACGCCCTTTTTGGCCAAGCAAGCAAGCGGGCAATGCAAATCTGCACTACAAAGAAGTATCACTTCCCACCGGTCAAAAGGGACATCCACAAAATGTGTAAAAACCAGAAAGGCAAGACAGGCCCTGGAGAACAGGGAGCCTTGTTATGCTGATGGGCGGGATGTAAATTGCCAACTGCCTCACTGGAGGAGTGCACTGTGTTCCCTAAAACAAGGAAACAACAGAGCTACAGAGCCAAGGCCACTTCCAGTCTAGGGAATATACCTTGGGAAAACTGAAAATCAATAAGAAAGAGCAACCTCCGAATTTAGGGCTGCACTGACTACAAGAACCTCAACTTGGGTACACCTTAAATATCCCAGGAAATATAAAAATGGTTCAAAACATTGTGGTACTTACGTACGATGGAATATCCCTCAGCCATGAAATCAATGTCATAAGGCCAGAAGCAGCAAAGTGAGTGGATTCAGGTACGATGATTCTAAGTGAAATAAGTCACACAGAAAAAGAAACTTATCATAAGATATCACTTATGAAGATCCTGTAAACATGGCTACACATGAACTGACTTAGGAAAGAGAACACAGTCTCACATTTAGAAAACACTCTTATGCCTGCATGAAGGGGAAGGAGAGGTGGGGTGATGCATAAAACCAGAGTTTGATATAAGCACAGGGACCGTTCCAAAAACCAACTTTGGAATAGACAAGACCTACACCTTCCTCAGGGAAAGAGACTCAAATACCCATATTTCCGGCAGAGGAATATATCTGACTAGTAAGAATCTTAAAACCTATGTATTGATATGTCTCCATAAGGGAATCAAGTGTGTCTAGAGTGGCATAAACTTGGCAGCGAGAATCAGCTCAAACCCACTATAAAAAGGAATTTCAAAATCAAAACCAAAAAACAGGGAAATTCTTTACAATTCCTTCAGGGTGTCTGAGGAAACCTGGAAAGACCCTATCTACAATGACAGCTGGATGTGGCATAAGGCTGGACACTTGGGACTGAGAGGATTGGTGAGATTGGGTGAGCAAATGCAGACCCTTTCAAGCAGTAATGCATAGCCCCCATTCCATGGGTCCCAACTCTCCAGGTTCAAGGGAATATTACTACAGCTATAACATGTACAGGAAACCTAGAGAATGTACACATAGTGAATACGAAAGGTTTCTAAAACTCAACGATTAGTCCCTCTCCTGGTGCTCCAGTTTGACTTTCCAACTGCCTTACTATCAATCTCCCAACTTGGAGAGACAGGCCCTTTAACCTCCAGGTTTTCACAGGTTCCCAATTTGGCAGAGGATGGAAGGGACGAGGGAGAACCCATGAGAGAGTAGCTGTTAGGCATTTGGACGGGCACATGTCACTCTAATTTCCCGGCAGGAAGAAGAATTAACCAAAGTCTCAGCCACCCACCGGGAACCAGTATAGGACATGATCCAAAATTTTGGACTTGTGTTCAGCTCACAAAAAAAGAGTTGAGAAATGGAGCTCAGGAGCACAGCAATTCACAAACTGGCAGAGTGATAAAGACAACTACCGTCCAAAAATCTGTTGAGGGAATGCAGCGAGCCAGAATTGAAAGTGAGGCAGAAGAGAAGGAAACAGATTTCAAGAGGTACGTTGGAATCGCCTTTAAAGCACAGGAAGAGGGGCACAACTTTGACACTGATGGAATTGGACAAAAAGGGCGTATGCGTTTTCTCCTGAATATATTCAGGAGAAAACGCATACGCCCTTTTTGGCCAAGCAAGCAAGCGGGCAATGCAAATCTGCACTACAAAGAAGTATCACACCAAATGGTCAAAAGGGACATCCACAAAATGTGTAAAAACCTGAAAGGCAAGACATGCCCTGGAGAACACGGAGCCATGTTATGCTGATGGGCGGGATGTAAATTGCCAACTGCCTCTCTGGAGGAGTGCATTGTGTTACCTAAAACAAGTAAACAACAGAGCTACAGAGCCAAGCGCGCTTCCTGTCTAGGGAATATACCTTGGGAAAACTGAAAATCAATAAGACAGAGCCACCCCAAAATTTAGGGCTGCACGGCTTACAAGAACCTCAACTTGGGTACACCTTAAATATCCCAGGAAATATAAAATTGATTCAAAATAATGTGGTACTTACGTACGATGGAATATCCCTCAGCCATGAAATCAATGTCATAAGACCAGTAGCAACAAAGTGAGTGGATTCAGGTACGATGATTCTAAGTGAAATAAGTCACACAGAAAAAGAAACTTATCATAAGATATCACTTATGAAGATCCTGTAAACATGGCTACACGTGAACTGAGTTAGGAAAGAGAACAGAGTATCACATTTAGAAAACACTCTTATGCCTTCTTAAAGGGGAAGGAGAGGTGGGGTGATGAATAAAACCAGAGTTTGATATAAGCTCAGGCCATGTTCCAAAAACCAACTATTGAATAGACAAGACCTACACCTTCCTCAGTGAAAGGGAATCAAAACCCCATATTTCCTGCAGAGGAATATATTTCACTTGTAAGAATATTAAAACCAATGTATTGATATATCTGCATAAGGGAATCAAGTGTGTCTAGAGTGGCATAAACATGGCAGCGAGAATCAGCTCAAACCCACTATAAAAAGTAATTTCAAAAACAAAAGAAAAAAACAGGGAAATTCTTTATAATTCCCTCAGGGTCTCTGATGAAACCTGAAATGACTCTATCTCCAATGACAGCTGGATGTGGCATAAGGCTGGACACTTGGGACTGAGAGGACTGGTGAGATTGGGTGAGCAAAAGGAGACCCTTTAAAGCAATAATGCATGGACCCATTCCATGGGTCCCAACTCTTCAGATTGAAGTGAATATTACGACAGCTATAACGTGTACGGGAAACCTAGAGAATGGACACACTGGGAATACGAAAGGTTACTAAAACTCAATGAATTGTCCCACTCCTGGTGCTCTGGTTTGACTTTCCAACTGATTTACTAACAATCTCCCAACATGGAGAGACAGCCCCTTTTACCTCCTGGTTTGCACAGGTTGCCAATTTGGCTGAGGAGGAATGGGAGGAGGGAGATCCAATGTGAGAGTAGCTGTTAGGCATTTGGACGGGCACATGTCACTCTAATTTCCCGGCAGGAAGAAGAATTAACCAAAATCTCTCCCACCCACCGGGAACCAGTATAAGTCCTGAACCAAAATTTTGGACTTGCGTTCAGCTCACAAAAAACGAGTTGAAAAATTGAGCTCAGGGGCACAGCAATTCACAAACTGGCAGAGTAATAAAGGACAATTATCGTCCAAAAATCTGTTGAGGGAAGGCAACGAGGCGGACTTGAATGTGAGGCAGAATGGCAGGAAACAGATTTCAAGAGGTACGTTGGAATCACCTTTAAAGCACAGGAAGAGGGGCACAACTTGGACAATGATGCACTTGGCCAAAAAGGGCGTATGCGTTTTCTCCTGACTATATTCAGGAGAAAACGCATACGCCCTTTTTGGCCAAGCAAGCAAGCGGGCAATGCAAATCTGCACTACAAAGAAGTATCACTTCCCAACGGTCAAAAGGGACATCCACAAAATGTGTAAAAACCTGAAAGGCAAGACAGACCCTGGAGAACAAGGAGCCTTGTTATGCTGATGGGCGGGATGTAAATTGCCAACTGCCTCTCTGGAAGAGTGCATTGTGTTCCCTAAAACAAGTAAACAACAGAGCTACAGAGCCAAGGGCGCTTCCAGTCTAGGGAATATACCTTGGGAAAACTGAAAATCAATAAGACAGAGCCACCCCAAAATTTAGGGCTGCACTGCTTACAAGAACCTCAACATGGGTACACCTTAAATATCCTAGGAAATATAAAATTGGTTCAAAAAATTGTGGTACTTACGTACGATGGAATATCCCTCAGCCATGAAATCAATGTCATAAGACCAGTTGCACCAAAATGAGTGCATTCAGGTACGATGATTCTAAGTGAAATATGTCACACAGAAAATGAAACTTATCATAAGATATCACTTATGAAGATCCTGTAAACATGGCTACATGTGAACTGAGTTAGGAAAGAGAACAGACTCTCACATTTAGAAAACACTCTTATGCCTGCATAAAGGGGAAGGAGAGGTGGGGTGATGCATAAAACCAGAGTTTGATATAAGCACACGGACCGTTTCAAAAACCAACTTTGGAATTGACAAGACCGACACCTTCCTTAGTGAAAGAGACTCAAAACCCCATATTTCCCACAGAGGAATATATCTGACTAGTAAGAATCTTAAAACCTATGTATTGATATGTCTCCATAAGGGAATCAAGTGTGTCTAGAGTGGCATAAACATGGCAGCGAGAATCAGCTCAAACCCACTATAAAAAGGAGTTTCAAAAGCAAAACGAAAAAACAGGGAAATTCTTTACAATTCCTTCAGGGTGTCTGAGGAAACCTGGAAAGACCCTATCTACAATGACAGCTGGATGTGGCATAAGGCTGGACACTTGGGACTGAGAGGATTGGTTAGATTGGGTGAGCAAATGCAGACCCTTTCAAGCAATAATGCATGGCCCCCATTCCATGGGTCCCAACTCTCCAGGTTCAAGGGAATATTACTACAGCTATAACATGTACAGGAAACCTAGAGAATGGACACACTGTGAATACGAAAGGTTTCTAAAACTCAACGAATAGTCCCTCTCCTGGTGCTCCAGTTTGACTTTCCAACTGCCTTACTATCAATCTCCCAACTTGGAGAGAAAGGCCCTTTAACCTCCTGGTTTGCACAGGTTCCCAATTTGGCAGAGGATGGAAGGGACGAGGGAGAACCCATGAGAGAGTAGCTGTTAGGCATTTGGACGGGCACATGTCACTCTAATTTCCCGGCAGGAAGAAGAATTAACCAAAGTCTCAGCCACCCACCGGGAACCAGTATAGGACATGATCCAAAATTTTGGACTTGTGTTCAGCTCACAAAAAACGAGTTGAGAAATGGAGCTCAGGGGCACAGCAATTCACAAACTGGCAGAGTGATAAAGGACAACTATCGTCCAAAAATCTGTTGAGGGAAGTCAACGAGGCGGACTTGAAAGCGAGGCAAAATAGCAGGAAACAGATTTCAAGAGGTACCTTGGAATCGCCTGTAAAGCACAGGAAGAGGGGCACAACTTGGACAATGGTGCACTTGGCCAAAAAGGGCGTATGCGTTTTCTCCTGAATATATTCAGGAGAAAACGCATACGCCCTTTTTGGCCAAGCAAGCAAGCGGGCAATGCAAATCTGCACTACAAAGAAGTATCACTTCCCACCGGTCAAAAGGGACATCCACAAAATGTGTAAAAACCAGAAAGGCAAGACAGGCCCTGAGGAACTGGGAGCATTGTTATGCTGATGGGTGGGATGTAAATTGCCAACTGCCTCACTGGAGGAGTGCATTGTGTTCCCTAAAACAAGTAAACAACAGAGCTACAGAGCCAAGGCCACTTCCAGTCTAGGGAATATACCTTGGGAAAACTGAAAATCAATAAGAAAGAGCCACCTCCAAATTTAGGGCTGCACTGACTACAAGAACCTCAACTTGGGTACACCTTAAATATCCCAGGAAATATAAAAATGGTTCAAAACATTGTGGTACTTACGTACGATGGAATATCCCTCAGCCATGAAATCAATGTCATAAGACCAGTAGCAGCAAAGTGAGTGGATTCAGGTACGATGATTCTAAGTGAAATAAGTCACACAGAAAAAGAAACTTATCATAAGATATCACTTATGAAGATCCTGTAAACATGGCTACACGTGAATTGAGTTAGGAAAGAGAACAGAGTCTCACATTTAGAAAACACTCTTATGCCTGCATAAAGGGGAAGGAGAGGTGGGGTGATGCATAAAACCAGAGTTTGATATAAGCACAGGGACCGTTTCAAAAACCAACTTTGGAATTGACAAGACCGACACCTTCCTCAGGGCAAGAGACTCAAAACCCCATATTTCCCACAGAGGAATATATCTGACTAGTAAGAATCTTAAAACCTATGTATTGATATGTCTCCATAAGGGAATCAAGTGTGTCTAGAGTGGCATAAACATGGCAGCGAGAATCAGCTCAAACCCACTATAAAAAGGAATTTCAAAAGCAAAACCAAAAAACAGGGAAATTCTTTACAATTCCTTCAGGGTGTCTGAGGAAACCTGGAAAGACCCTATCTACAATGACAGCTGGATGTGGCATAAGGCTGGACACTTGGGACTGAGAGGATTGGTGAGATTGGGTGAGCAAATGCAGACCCTTTCAAGCAATAATGCATGGCCCCCATTCCATGGGTCCCAACTCTCCAGGTTCAAGGGAATATTACTACAGCTATAACATGTACAGGAAACCTAGAGAATGGACACACTGTGAATACGAAAGGTTTCTAAAACTCAACCAATAGTCCCTCTCCTGGTGCTCCAGTTTGACTTTCCAACTGCCTTACTATCAATCTCCCAACTTGGAGAGACAGGCCCTTTAACCTCCTGGTTTGCACAGGTTCCCAATTTGCCAGAGGATGGAAGGGACGAGGGAGAACCCATGAGAGAGTAGCTGTTAGGCATTTGGACGGGCACATGTCACTCTAATTTCCCGGCAGGAAGAAGAATTAACCAAAGTCTCAGCCACCCACCGGGAACCAGTATAGGACATGATCCAAAATTTTGGACTTGCGTTCAGCTCACAAAAAGCGAGTTGAGAAATGGAGCTCAGGGGCACAGCAATTCACAACCTGGCAGAGTGATAAAGGACAACTATCGTCCAAAAATCTGTTGAGGGAAGTCAACGAGGCGGACTTGAAAGTGAGGCAAAATAGCAGGAAACAGATTTCAAGAGGTACGTTGGAATAGCCTGTAAAGCACAGGAAGAGGGGCACAACTTGGACAATGGTGCACTTGGCCAAAAAGGGCGTATGCGTTTTCTCCTGAATATATTCAGGAGAAAACGCATACGCCCTTTTTGGCCAAGCAAGCAAGCGGGCAATGCAAATCTGCACTACAAAGAAGTATCACTTCCCACCGATCAAAAGGGACATCCACAAAAAGTGTAAAAACCAGAAAGGCAAGACAGGCCCTGGAGAACTGGGAGCCTTGTTATGCTGATGGGCGGGATGTAAACTGCCAACTGCCTCACTGGAGGAGTGCATTGTGTTCCCTAAAACAAGTAAACAACAGAGCTACAGAGCCAAGGCCACTTCCAGTCTAGGGAATATACCTTGGGAAAACTGAAAATCAATAAGAAAGAGCCACCTCCAAATTTAGGGCTGCACTGACTACAAGAACCTCAACTTGGGTACACCTTAAATATCCCAGGAAATATAAAAATGGTTCAAAACATTGTGGTACTTACGTACGATGGAATATCCCTCAGCCATGAAATCAATGTCATAAGACCAGTAGCAACAAAGTGAGTGGATTCAGGTACGATGATTCTAAGTGAAATAAGTCACACAGAAAAAGAAACTTATCATAAGATATCACTTATGAAGATCCTGTAAACATGGCTACACGTGAACTGAGTTAGGAAAGAGAACAGAGTCTCACATTTAGAAAACACTCTTATGCCTGCATAAAGGGGAAGGAGAGGTGGGGTGATGCATAAAACCAGAGTTTGATATAAGCACAGGGACCGTTTCAAAAACCAACTTTGGAATAGACAAGACCTACACCTTCCTCAGTGAAAGAGACTCAAAACCCCATATTTCCCACAGAGGAATATATCTGACTAGTAAGAATCTTAAAACCTATGTATTGATATGTCTCCATAAGGGAATCAAGTGTGTCTAGAGTGGCATAAACATGGCAGCGAGAATCAGCTCAAACCCACTATAAAAAGGAATTTCAAAAGCAAAACCAAAAAACAGGGAAATTCTTTACAATTCCTTCAGGGTGTCTGAGGAAACCTGGAAAGACCCTATCTACAATGACAGCTGGATGTGGCATAAGGCTGGACACTTGGGACTGAGAGGATTGGTGAGATTGGGTGAGCAAATGCAGACCCTTTCAAGCAATAATGCATGGCCCCCATTCCATGGGTCCCAACTCTCCAGGTTCAAGGGAATATTACTACAGCTATAACATGTACAGGAAACCTAGAGAATAGACACACTGTGAATACGAAAGGTTTCTAAAACTCAACGAATAGTCCTTCTCCTGGTGCTCCAGTTTGACTTTCCAACTGCCTTACTATCAATCTCCCAACTTGGAGAGACAGGCCCTTTAACCTCCTGGTTTGCACAGGTTCCCAATTTGGCAGAGGATGGAAGGGACGAGGGAGAACCCATGAGAGAGTAGCTGTTAGGCATTTGGACGGGCACATGTCACTCTAATTTCCCGGCAGGAAGAAGAATTAACCAAAGTCTCAGCCACCCACCGGGAACCAGTATAGGACATGATCCAAAATTTTGGACTTGCGTTCAGCTCACAAAAAACGAGTTGAGAAATGGAGCTCAGGGGCACAGCAATTCACAAACTGGCAGAGTGATAAAGGACAACTATCGTCCAAAAATCTGTTGAGGGAAGTCAACGAGGCGGACTTGAAAGCGAGGCAAAATAGCAGGAAACAGATTTCAAGAGGTACCTTGGAATCGCCTGTAAAGCACAGGAAGAGGGGCACAACTTGGACAATGGTGCACTTGGCCAAAAAGGGCGTATGCGTTTTCTCCTGAATATATTCAGGAGAAAACGCATACGCCCTTTTTGGCCAAGCAAGCAAGCGGGCAATGCAAATCTGCACTACAAAGGAGTATCACTTCCCACCGGTCAAAAGGGACATCCACAAAATGTGTAAAAACCAGAAAGGCAAGACAGGCCCTGGAGAACTGGGAGCCTTGTTATGCTGATGGGCGGGATGTAAACTGCCAACTGCCTCACTGGAGGAGTGCATTGTGTTCCCTAAAACAAGTAAACAACAGAGCTACAGAGCCAAGGCCACTTCCAGTCTAGGGAATATACCTTGGGAAAACTGAAAATCAATAAGAAAGAGCCACCTCCAAATTTAGGGCTGCACTGACTACAAGAACCTCAACTTGGGTACACCTTAAATATCCCAGGCAATATAAAAATGGTTCAAAACATTGTGGTACTTACGTACGATGGAATATCCCTCAGCCATGAAATCAATGTCATAAGACCAGTAGCAGCAAAGTGAGTGGATTCAGGTACGATGATTATAAGTGAAATAAGTCACACAGAAAAAGAAACTTATCATAAGATATCACTTATGAAGATCCTGTAAACATGGCTACACGTGAACAGAGTTAGGAAAGAGAACAGACTCTCACATTTAGAAAACACTCTTATGCCTGCATAAAGGGGATGGAGAGGTGGGGTGATGCATAAAACCAGAGTTTGATATAAGCACAGGGACCGTTTCAAAAACCAACTTTGGAATTGACAAGACCGACACCTTCCTTAGTGAAAGAGACTCAAAACCCCATATTTCCCGCAGAGGAATATATCTGACTAGTAAGAATCTTAAAACCTATGTATTGATATGTCTCCATAAGGGAATCAAGTGTGTCTAGAGTGGCATAAACATGGCAGCGAGAATCAGCTCAAACCCACTATAAAAAGGAATTTCAAAAGCAAAACCAAGAAACAGGGAAATTCTTTAGAATTCCTTCAGGGTGTCTGAGGAAACCTGGAAAGACCCTATCTACAATGACAGCTGGATGTGGCATAAGGCTGGACACTTGGGACTGAGAGGATTGGTGAGATTGGGTGAGCAAATGCAGACCCTTTCAAGCAATAATGCATGGCCCCCATTCCATGGGTCCCAACTCTCCAGGTTCAAGGGAATATTACTACAGCTATAACATGTACAGGAAACCTAGAGAATGGACACACTGTGAATACGAAAGGTTTCTAAAACTCAACGAATAGTCCCTCTCCTGGTGCTCCAGTTTGACTTTCCAACTGCCTTACTATCAATCTCCCAACTTGGAGAGACAGGCCCTTTAACCTCCTGGTTTGCACAGGTTCCCAATTTGCCAGAGGATGGAAGGGACGAGGGAGAACCCATGAGAGAGTAGCTGTTAGGCATTTGGACGGGCACATGTCACTCTAATTTCCCGGCAGGAAGAAGAATTAACCAAAGTCTCAGCCACCCACCGGGAACCAGTATAGGACATGATCCAAAATTTTGGACTTGCGTTCAGCTCACAAAAAACGAGTTGAGAAATGGAGCTCAGGGGCACAGCAATTCACAAACTGGCAGAGTGATAAAGGACAACTATCGTCCAAAAATCTGTTGAGGGAAGTCAACGAGGCGGACTTGAAAGTGAGGCAAAATAGCAGGAAACAGATTTCAAGAGGTACCTTGGAATCGCCTGTAAAGCACAGGAAGAGGGGCACAACTTGGACAATGGTGCACTTGGCCAAAAAGGGCGTATGCGTTTTCTCCTGAATATATTCAGGAGAAAACGCATACGCCCTTTTTGGCCAAGCAAGCAAGCGGGCAATGCAAATCTGCACTACAAAGAAGTATCACTTCCCACCGGTCAAAAGGGACATCCACAAAAAGTGTAAAAACCAGAAAGGCAAGACAGGCCCTGGAGAACTGGGAGCCTTGTTATGCTGATGGGCGGGATGTAAACTGCCAACTGCCTCACTGGAGGAGTGCATTGTGTTCCCTAAAACAAGTAAACAACAGAGCTACAGAGCCAAGGCCACTTCCAGTCTAGGGAATATACCTTGGGAAAACTGAAAATCAATAAGAAAGAGCCACCTCCAAATTTAGGGCTGCACTGACTACAAGAACCTCAACTTGGGTACACCTGAAATATCCCAGGAAATATAAAAATGGTTCAAAACATTGTGGTACTTACGTACGATGGAATATCCCTCAGCCATGAAATCAATGTCATAAGACCAGTAGCAGCAAAGTGAGTGGATTCAGGTACGATGATTCTAAGTGAAATAAGTCACACAGAAAAAGAAACTTATCATAAGATATCACTTATGAAGATCCTGTAAACATGGCTACACGTGAAGTGAGTTAGGAAAGAGAACAGAGTCTCACATTTAGAAAACACTCTTATGCCTGCATAAAGGGGATGGAGAGGTGGGGTGATGCATAAAACCAGAGTTTGATATAAGCACAGGGACCGTTCCAAAAACCAACTTTGGAATAGATAAGACCTACACCTTCCTCAGTGAAAGAGACTCAAAACCCCATATTTCCCGCAGAGGAATATATCTGACTAGTAAGAATCTTAAAACCTATGTATTGATATGACTCCATAAGGGAATCAAGTGTGTCTAGAGTGGCATAAACATGGCAGCGAGAATCAGCTCAAACCCACTATAAAAAGGAGTTTCAAAAGCAAAACCAAAAAACAGGGAAATTCTTTACAATTCCTTCAGGGTGTCTGAGGAAACCTGGAAAGACCCTATCTACAATGACAGCTGGATGTGGCATAAGGCTGGACACTTGGGACTGAGAGGATTGGTGAGATTGGGTGAGCAAATGCAGACCCTTTCAAGCAATAATGCATGGCCCCCATTCCATGGGTCCCAACTCTCCAGGTTCAAGGGAATATTACTACAGCTATAACATGTACAGGAAACCTAGAGAATAGACACACTGTGAATACGAAAGGTTTCTAAAACTCAACGAATAGTCCCTCTCCTGGTGCTCCAGTTTGACTTTCCAACTGCCTTACTATCAATCTCCCAACTTGGAGAGACAGGCCCTTTAACCTCCTGGTTTGCACAGGTTCCCAATTTGGCAGAGGATGGAAGGGACGAGGGAGAACCCATGAGAGAGTAGCTGTTAGGCATTTGGACGGGCACATGTCACTCTAATTTCCCGGCAGGAAGAAGAATTAACCAAAGTCTCAGCCACCCACCGGGAACCAGTATAGGACAGGATCCAAAATTTTGGACTTGCGTTCAGCTCACAAAAAACGAGTTGAGAAATGGAGCTCAGGGGCACAGCAATTCACAAACTGGCAGAGTGATAAAGGACAACTATCGTCCAAAAATCTGTTGAGGGAAGTCAACGAGGCGGACTTGAAAGCGAGGCAAAATAGCAGGAAACAGATTTCAAGAGGTACCTTGGAATCGCCTGTAAAGCACAGGAAGAGGGGCACAACTTGGACAATGGTGCACTTGGCCAAAAAGGGCGTATGCGTTTTCTCCTGAATATATTCAGGAGAAAACGCATACGCCCTTTTTGGCCAAGCAAGCAAGCGGGCAATGCAAATCTGCACTACAAAGGAGTATCACTTCCCACCGGTCAAAAGGGACATCCACAAAATGTGTAAAAACCAGAAAGGCAAGACAGGCCCTGGAGAACTGGGAGCCTTGTTATGCTGATGGGCGGGATGTAAACTGCCAACTGCCTCACTGGAGGAGTGCATTGTGTTCCCTAAAACAAGTAAACAACAGAGCTACAGAGCCAAGGCCACTTCCAGTCTAGGGAATATACCTTGGGAAAACTGAAAATCAATAAGAAAGAGCCACCTCCAAATTTAGGGCTGCACTGACTACAAGAACCTCAACTTGGGTACACCTTAAATATCCCAGGCAATATAAAAATGGTTCAAAACATTGTGGTACTTACGTACGATGGAATATCCCTCAGCCATGAAATCAATGTCATAAGACCAGTAGCAGCAAAGTGAGTGGATTCAGGTACGATGATTCTAAGTGAAATAAGTCACACAGAAAAAGAAACTTATCATAAGATATCACTTATGAAGATCCTGTAAACATGGCTACACGTGAACAGAGTTAGGAAAGAGAACAGACTCTCACATATAGAAAACACTCTTATGCCTGCATAAAGGGGAAGGAGAGGAGGGGTGATGCATAAAACCAGAGTTTGATATAAGCACACGGACCGTTTCAAAAACCAACTTTGGAATTGACAAGACCGACACCTTCCTTAGTGAAAGAGACTCAAAACCCCATATTTCCCGCAGAGGAATATATCTGACTAGTAAGAATCTTAAAACCTATGTATTGATATGACTCCATAAGGGAATCAAGTGTGTCTAGAGTGGCATAAACATGGCAGCGAGAATCAGCTCAAACCCACTATAAAAAGGAATTTCAAAAGCAAAACCAAGAAACAGGGAAATTCTTTACAATTCCTTCAGGGTGTCTGAGGAAACCTGGAAAGACCCTATCTACAATGACAGCTGGATGTGGCATAAGGCTGGACACTTGGGACTGAGAGGATTGGTGAGATTGGGTGAGCAAATGCAGACCCTTTCAAGCAATAATGCATGGCCTCCATTCCATGGGTCCCAACTCTCCAGGTTCAAGGGAATATTACTACAGCTATAACATGTACAGGAAACCTAGAGAATGGACACACTGTGAATACGAAAGGTTTCTAAAACTCAACGAATAGTCCCTCTCCTGGTGCTCCAGTTTGACTTTCCAACTGCCTTACTATCAATCTCCCAACTTGGAGAGACAGGCCCTTTAACCTCCTGGTTTGCACAGGTTCCCAATTTGCCAGAGGATGGAAGGGACGAGGGAGAACCCATGAGAGAGTAGCTGTTAGGCATTTGGACGGGCACATGTCACTCTAATTTCCCGGCAGGAAGAAGAATTAACCAAAGTCTCAGCCACCCACCGGGAACCAGTATAGGACATGATCCAAAATTTTGGACTTGCGTTCAGCTCACAAAAAACGAGTTGAGAAATGGAGCTCAGGGGCACAGCAATTCACAAACTGGCAGAGTGATAAAGGACAACTATCGTCCAAAAATCTGTTGAGGGAAGTCAACGAGGCGGACTTGAAAGTGAGGCAAAATAGCAGGAAACAGATTTCAAGAGGTACCTTGGAATCGCCTGTAAAGCACAGGAAGAGGGGCACAACTTGGACAATGGTGCACTTGGCCAAAAAGGGCGTATGCGTTTTCTCCTGAATATATTCAGGAGAAAACGCATACGCCCTTTTTGGCCAAGCAAGCAAGCGGGCAATGCAAATCTGCACTACAAAGAAGTATCACTTCCCACCGGTCAAAAGGGACATCCACAAAAAGTGTAAAAACCAGAAAGGCAAGACAGGCCCTGGAGAACTGGGAGCCTTGTTATGCTGATGGGCGGGATGTAAACTGCCAACTGCCTCACTGGAGGAGTGCATTGTGTTCCCTAAAACAAGTAAACAACAGAGCTACAGAGCCAAGGCCACTTCCAGTCTAGGGAATATACCTTGGGAAAACTGAAAATCAATAAGAAAGAGCCACCTCCAAATTTAGGGCTGCACTGACTACAAGAACCTCAACTTGGGTACACCTGAAATATCCCAGGAAATATAAAAATGGTTCAAAACATTGTGGTACTTACGTACGATGGAATATCCCTCAGCCATGAAATCAATGTCATAAGACCAGTAGCAGCAAAGTGAGTGGATTCAGGTCCGATGATTCTAAGTGAAATAAGTCACACAGAAAAAGAAACTTATCATAAGATATCACTTATGAAGATCCTGTAAACATGGCTACACGTGAACTGAGTTAGGAAAGAGAACAGAGTCTCACATTTAGAAAACACTCTTATGCCTGCATAAAGGGGATGGAGAGGTGGGGTGATGCATAAAACCAGAGTTTGATATAAGCACAGGGACCGTTCCAAAAACCAACTTTGGAATAGACAAGACCTACACCTTCCTCAGTGAAAGAGACTCAAAACCCCATATTTCCTGCAGAGGAATATATCTGACTAGTAAGAATCTTAAAACCTATGTATTGATATGACTCCATAAGGGAATCAAGTGTGTCTAGAGTGGCATAAACATGGCAGCGAGAATCAGCTCAAACCCACTATAAAAAGGAGTTTCAAAAGCAAAACCAAAAAACAGGGAAATTCTTTACAATTCCTTCAGGGTGTCTGAGGAAACCTGGAAAGACCCTATCTACAATGACAGCTGGATGTGGCATAAGGCTGGACACTTGGGACTGAGAGGATTGGTGAGATTGGGTGAGCAAATGCAGACCCTTTCAAGCAATAATGCATGGCCCCCATTCCATGGGTCCCAACTCTCCAGGTTCAAGGGAATATTACTACAGCTATAACATGTACAGGAAACCTAGAGAATAGACACACTGTGAATACGAAAGGTTTCTAAAACTCAACGAATAGTCCCTCTCTTGGTGCTCCAGGTTGACTTTCCAACTGCCTTACTATCAATCTCCCAACTTGGAGAGACAGGCCCTTTAACCTCCTGGTTTGCACAGGTTCCCAATTTGGCAGAGGATGGAAGGGACGAGGGAGAACCCATGAGAGAGTAGCTGTTAGGCATTTGGACGGGCACATGTCACTCTAATTTCCCGGCAGGAAGAAGAATTAACCAAAGTCTCAGCCACCCACCGGGAACCAGTATAGGACAGGATCCAAAATTTTGGACTTGCGTTCAGCTCACAAAAAACGAGTTGAGAAATGGAGCTCAGGGGCACAGCAATTCACAAACTGGCAGAGTGATAAAGGACAACTATCGTCCAAAAATCTGTTGAGGGAAGTCAACGAGGCGGACTTGAAAGCGAGGCAAAATAGCAGGAAACAGATTTGAAGAGGTACCTTGGAATCGCCTGTAAAGCACAGGAAGAGGGGCACAACTTGGACAATGGTGCACTTGGCCAAAAAGGGCGTATGCGTTTTCTCCTGAATATATTCGGGAGAAAACGCATACGCCCTTTTTGGCCAAGCAAGCAAGCGGGCAATGCAAATCTGCACTACAAAGAAGTATCACTTCCCACCGGTCAAAAGGGACATCCACAAAATGTGTAAAAACCAGAAAGGCAAGACAGGCCCTGAGGAACTGGGAGCCTTGTTATGCTGATGGGTGGGATGTAAATTGCCAACTGCCTCACTGGAGGAGTGCATTGTGTTCCCTAAAACAAGTAAACAACAGAGCTACAGAGCCAAGGCCACTTCCAGTCTAGGGAATATACCTTGGGAAAACTGAAAATCAATAAGAAAGAGCCACCTCCAAATTTAGGGCTGCACTGACTACAAGAACCTCAACTTGGGTACACCTTAAATATCCCAGGAAATATAAAAATGGTTCAAAACATTGTGGTACTTACGTACGATGGAATATCCCTCAGCCATGAAATCAATGTCATAAGACCAGTAGCAACAAAGTGAGTGGATTCAGGTACGATGATTCTAAGTGAAATAAGTCACACAGAAAAAGAAACTTATCATAAGATATCACTTATGAAGATCCTGTAAACATGGCTACACGTGAACTGAGTTAGGAAAGAGAACAGAGTCTCACATTTAGAAAACACTCTTATGCCTGCATAAAGGGGAAGGAGAGGTGGGGTGATGCATAAAACCAGAGTTTGATATAAGCACAGGGACCGTTCCAAAAACCAACTTTGGAATAGACAAGACCTACACCTTCCTCAGTTAAAGAGACTCAAAACCCCATATTTCCCGCAGAGGAATATATCTGACTAGTAAGAATCTTAAAACCTATGTATTGATATGACTCCATAAGGGAATCAAGTGTGTCTAGAGTGGCATAAACATGGCAGCGAGAATCAGCTCAAACCCACTATAAAAAGGAATTTCAAAAGCAAAACCAAAAAACAGGGAAATTCTTTAGAATTCCTTCAGGGTGTCTGAGGAAACCTGGAAAGACCCTATCTACAATGACAGCTGGATGTGGCATAAGGCTGGACACTTGGGACTGAGAGGATTGGTGAGATTGGGTGAGCAAATGCAGACCCTTTCAAGCAATAATGCATGGCCCCCATTCCATGGGTCCCAACTCTCCAGGTTCAAGGGAATATTACTACAGCTATAACATGTACAGGAAACCTAGAGAATGGACACACTGTGAATACGAAAGGTTTCTAAAACTCAACGAATAGTCCCTCTCCTGGTGCTCCAGTTTGACTTTCCAACTGCCTTACTATCAATCTCCCAACTTGGAGAGACAGGCCCTTTAACCTCCTGGTTTGCACAGGTTCCCAATTTGCCAGAGGATGGAAGGGACGAGGGAGAACCCATGAGAGAGTAGCTGTTAGGCATTTGGACGGGCACATGTCACTCTAATTTCCCGGCAGGAAGAAGAATTAACCAAAGTCTCAGCCACCCACCGGGAACCAGTATAGGACATGATCCAAAATTTTGGACTTGCGTTCAGCTCACAAAAAACGAGTTGAGAAATGGAGCTCAGGGGCACAGCAATTCACAAACTGGCACAGTGATAAAGGACAACTATCGTCCAAAAATCTGTTGAGGGAAGTCAACGAGGCGGACTTGAAAGTGAGGCAAAATAGCAGGAAACAGATTTCAAGAGGTACCTTGGAATCGCCTGTAAAGCACAGGAAGAGGGGCACAACTTGGACAATGGTGCACTTGGCCAAAAAGGGCGTATGCGTTTTCTCCTGAATATATTCAGGAGAAAACGCATACGCCCTTTTTGGCCAAGCAAGCAAGCGGGCAATGCAAATCTGCACTACAAAGAAGTATCACTTCCCACCGGTCAAAAGGGACATCCACAAAATGTGTAAAAACCAGAAAGGCAAGACAGGCCCTGGAGAACTGGGAGCCTTGTTATGCTGATGGGCGGGATGTAAACTGCCAACTGCCTCACTGGAGGAGTGCATTGTGTTCCCTAAAACAAGTAAACAACAGAGCTACAGAGCCAAGGCCACTTCCAGTCTAGGGAATATACCTTGGGAAAACTGAAAATCAATAAGAAAGAGCCACCTCCAAATTTAGGGCTGCACTGACTACAAGAACCTCAACTTGGGTACACCTGAAATATCCCAGGAAATATAAAAATGGTTCAAAACATTGTGGTACTTACGTACGATGGAATATCCCTCAGCCATGAAATCAATGTCATAAGACCAGTAGCAGCAAAGTGAGTGGATTCAGGTACGATGATTCTAAGTGAAATAAGTCACACAGAAAAAGAAACTTATCATAAGATATCACTTATGAAGATCCTGTAAACATGGCTACACGTGAACTGAGTTAGGAAAGAGAACAGAGTCTCACATTTAGAAAACACTCTTATGCCTGCATAAAGGGGATGGAGAGGTGGGGTGATGCATAAAACCAGAGTTTGATATAAGCACAGGGACCGTTCCAAAAACCAACTTTGGAATAGACAAGACCTACACCTTCCTCAGTGAAAGAGACTCAAAACCCCATATTTCCCGCAGAGGAATATATCTGACTAGTAAGAATCTTAAACCTATGTATTGATATGACTCCATAAGGGAATCAAGTGTGTCTAGAGTGGCATAAACATGGCAGCGAGAATCAGCTCAAACCCACTATAAAAAGGAGTTTCAAAAGCAAAACCAAAAAACAGGGAAATTCTTTCCAATTCCTTCAGGGTGTCTGAGGAAACCTGGAAAGACCCTATCTACAATGACAGCTGGATGTGGCATAAGGCTGGACACTTGGGACTGAGAGGATTGGTGAGATTGGGTGAGCAAATGCAGACCCTTTCAAGCAATAATGCATGGCCCCCATTCCATGGGTCCCAACTCTCCAGGTTCAAGGGAATATTACTACAGCTATAACATGTACAGGAAACCTAGAGAATAGACACACTGTGAATACGAAAGGTTTCTAAAACTCAACGAATAGTCCCTCTCCTGGTGCTCCAGTTTGACTTTCCAACTGCCTTACTATCAATCTCCCAACTTGGAGAGACAGGCCCTTTAACCTCCTGGTTTGCACAGGTTCCCAATTTGGCAGAGGATGGAAGGGACGAGGGAGAACCCATGAGAGAGTAGCTGTTAGGCATTTGGACGGGCACATGTCACTCTAATTTCCCGGCAGGAAGAAGAATTAACCAAAGTCTCAGCCACCCACCGGGAACCAGTATAGGACAGGATCCAAAATTTTGGACTTGCGTTCAGCTCACAAAAAACGAGTTGAGAAATGGAGCTCAGGGGCACAGCAATTCACAAACTGGCACAGTGATAAAGGACAACTATCGTCCAAAAATCTGTTGAGGGAAGTCAACGAGGCGGACTTGAAAGTGAGGCAAAATAGCAGGAAACAGATTTAAAGAGGTACCTTGGAATCGCCTGTAAAGCACAGGAAGAGGGGCACAACTTGGACAATGGTGCACTTGGCCAAAAAGGGCGTATGCGTTTTCTCCTGAATATATTCGGGAGAAAACGCATACGCCCTTTTTGGCCAAGCAAGCAAGCGGGCAATGCAAATCTGCACTACAAAGAAGTATCAATTCCCACCGTTCAAAAGGGACATCCACAAAATGTGTAAAAACCAGAAAGGCAAGACAGGCCCTGAGGAACTGGGAGCCTTGTTATGCTGATGGGTGGGATGTAAATTGCCAACTGCCTCACTGGAGGAGTGCATTGTGTTCCCTAAAACAAGTAAACAACAGAGCTACAGAGCCAAGGCCACTTCCAGTCTAGGGAATATACCTTGGGAAAACTGAAAATCAATAAGAAAGAGCCACCTCCAAATTTAGGGCTGCACTGACTACAAGAACCTCAACTTGGGTACACCTTAAATATCCCAGGAAATATAAAAATGGTTCAAAACATTGTGGTACTTACGTACGATGGAATATCCCTCAGCCATGAAATCAATGTCATAAGACCAGTAGCAACAAAGTGAGTGGATTCAGGTACGATGATTCTAAGTGAAATATGTCACACAGAAAAAGAAACTTATCATAAGATATCACTTATGAATATCCTGTAAACATGGCTACACGTGAACTGAGTAAGGAAAGAGAACAGAGTCTCACATTTAGAAAACACTCTTATGCCTGCATAAAGGGGAAGGAGAGGTGGGGTGATGCATAAAACCAGAGTTTGATATAAGCACAGGGACCGTTTCAAAAACCAACTTTGGAATAGACAAGACCTACACCTTCCTCAGTGAAAGAGACTCAAAACCCCATATTTCCCGCAGAGGAATATATCTGACTAGTAAGAATCTTAAAACCTATGTATTGATATGTCTCCATAAGGGAATCAAGTGTGTCTAGAGTGGCATAAACATGGCAGCGAGAATCAGCTCAAACCCACTATAAAAAGGAATTTCAAAAGCAAAACCAAAAAACAGGGAAATTCTTTCCAATTCCTTCAGGGTGTCTGAGGAAACCTGGAAAGACCCTATCTACAATGACAGCTGGATGTGGCATAAGGCTGGACACTTGGGACTGAGAGGATTGGTGAGATTGGGTGAGCAAATGCAGACCCTTTCAAGCAATAATGCATGGCCCCCATTCCATGGGTCCCAACTCTCCATGTTCAAGGGAATATTACTACAGCTATAACATGTACAGGAAACCTAGAGAATGGACACACTGTGAATACGAAAGGTTTCTAAAACTCAACGAATAGTCCCTCTCCTGGTGCTCCAGTTTGACTTTCCAACTGCCTTACTATCAATCTCCCAACTTGGAGAGACAGGCCCTTTAACCTCCTGGTTTACACAGGTTCCCAATTTGCCAGAGGATGGAAGGGACGAGGGAGAACCCATGAGAGAGTAGCTGTTAGGCATTTGGACGGGCACATGTCACTCTAATTTCCCGGCAGGAAGAAGAATTAACCAAAGTCTCAGCCACCCACCGGGAACCAGTATAGGACATGATCCAAAATTTTGGACTTGCGTTCAGCTCACAAAAAACGAGTTGAGAAATGGAGCTCAGGGGCACAGCAATTCACAAACTGGCAGAGTGATAAAGGACAACTATCGTCCATAAATCTGTTGAGGGAAGTCAACGAGGCGGACTTGAAAGCGAGGCAAAATAGCAGGAAACAGATTTCAAGAGGTACCTTGGAATCGCCTGTAAAGCACAGGAAGAGGGGCACAACTTGGACAATGGTGCACTTGGCCAAAAAGGGCGTATGCGTTTTCTCCTGAATATATTCAGGAGAAAACGCATACGCCCTTTTTGGCCAAGCAAGCAAGCGGGCAATGCAAATCTGCACTACAAAGAAGTATCACTTCCCACCGGTCAAAAGGGACATCCACAAAATGTGTAAAAACCAGAAAGGCAAGACAGGCCCTGGAGAACTGGGAGCCTTGTTATGCTGATGGGCGGGATGTAAACTGCCAACTGCCTCACTGGAGGAGTGCATTGTGTTCCCTAAAACAAGTAAACAACAGAGCTACAGAGCCAAGGCCACTTCCAGTCTAGGGAATATACCTTGGGAAAACTGAAAATCAATAAGAAAGAGCCACCTCCAAATTTAGGGCTGCACTGACTACAAGAACCTCAACTTGGGTACACCTTAAATATCCCAGGAAATATAAAAATGGTTCAAAACATTGTGGTACTTACGTATGATGGAATATCCCTCAGCGATGAAATCAATGTCATAAGACCAGTAGCAGCAAATTGAGTGGATCCAGGTACGATGATTCTAAGTGAAATAAGTCACACAGAAAAAGAAACTTATCATAAGATATCACTTATGAAGATCCTGTAAACATGGCTACACCTGAACTGAGTTAGGAAAGAGAACAGAGTCTCACATTTAGAAAACACTCTTATGCCTGCATAAAGGGGAAGGAGAGGTGGGGTGATGCATAAAACCAGAGTTTGATATAAGCACAGGGACCGTTCCAAAAACCAACTTTGGAATAGACAAGACCTACACCTTCCTCAGTTAAAGAGACTCAAAACCCCATATTTCCCGCAGAGGAATATATCTGACTAGTAAGAATCTTAAAACCTATGTATTGATATGACTCCATAAGGGAATCAAGTGTGTCTAGAGTGGCATAAACATGGCAGCGAGAATCAGCTCAAACCCACTATAAAAAGGAATTTCAAAAGCAAAACCAAAAAACAGGGAAATTCTTTAGAATTCCTTCAGGGTGTCTGAGGAAACCTGGAAAGACCCTATCTACAATGACAGCTGGATGTGGCATAAGGCTGGACACTTGGGACTGAGAGGATTGGTGAGATTGGGTGAGCAAATGCAGACCCTTTCAAGCAATAATGCATGGCCCCCATTCCATGGGTCCCAACTCTCCAGGTTCAAGGGAATATTACTACAGCTATAACATGTACAGGAAACCTAGAGAATGGACACACTGTGAATACGAAAGGTTTCTAAAACTCAACGAATAGTCCCTCTCCTGGTGCTCCAGTTTGACTTTCCAACTGCCTTACTATCAATCTCCCAACTTGGAGAGACAGGCCCTTTAACCTCCTGGTTTGCACAGGTTCCCAATTTGCCAGAGGATGGAAGGGACGAGGGAGAACCCATGAGAGAGTAGCTGTTAGGCATTTGGACGGGCACATGTCACTCTAATTTCCCGGCAGGAAGAAGAATTAACCAAAGTCTCAGCCACCCACCGGGAACCAGTATAGGACATGATCCAAAATTTTGGACTTGCGTTCAGCTCACAAAAAACGAGTTGAGAAATGGAGCTCAGGGGCACAGCAATTCACAAACTGGCAGAGTGATAAAGGACAACTATCGTCCAAAAATCTGTTGAGGGAAGTCAACGAGGCGGACTTGAAAGCGAGGCAAAATAGCAGGAAACAGATTTCAAGAGGTACCTTGGAATCGCCTGTAAAGCACAGGAAGAGGGGCACAACTTGGACAATGGTGCACTTGGCCAAAAAGGGCGTATGCGTTTTCTCCTGAATATATTCAGGAGAAAACGCATACGCCCTTTTTGGCCAAGCAAGCAAGCGGGCAATGCAAATCTGCACTACAAAGAAGTATCACTTCCCACCGGTCAAAAGGGACATCCACAAATTGTGTAAAAACCAGAAAGGCAAGACAGGCCCTGGAGAACTGGGAGCCTTGTTATGCTGATGGGCGGGATGTAAATTGCCAACTGCCTCACTGGAGGAGTGCATTGTGTTCCCTAAAACAAGTAAACAACAGAGCTACAGAGCCAAGGCCACTTCCAGTCTAGGGAATATACCTTGGGAAAACTGAAAATCAATAAGAAAGAGCCACCTCCAAATTTAGGGCTGCACTGACTACAAGAACCTCAACTTGGGTACACCTTAAATATCCCAGGAAATATAAAAATGGTTCAAAACATTGTGGTACTTACGTACGATGGAATATCCCTCAGCCATGAAATCAATGTCATAAGACCAGTAGCAGCAAAGTGAGTGGATTCAGGTACGATGATTCTAAGTGAAATAAGTCACACAGAAAAAGAAACTTATCATAAGATATCACTTATGAAGATCCTGTAAACATGGCTACACGTGAACTGAGTTAGGAAAGAGAACAGACTCTCACATTTAGAAAACACTCTTATGCCTGCATAAAGGGGAAGGAGAGGTGGGGTGATGCATAAAACCAGAGTTTGATATAAGCACACGGACCGTTTCAAAAACCAACTTTGGAATTGACAAGACCGACACCTTCCTTAGTGAAAGAGACTCAAAACCCCATATTTCCCACAGAGGAATATATCTGACTAGTAAGAATCTTAAAACCTATGTATTGATATGTCTCCATAAGGGAATCAAGTGTGGCTAGAGTGGCATAAACATGGCAGCGAGAATCAGCTCAAACCCACTATAAAAAGGAATTTCAAAAGCAAAACCAAAAAACAGGGAAATTCTTTACAATTCCTTCAGGGTGTCTGAGGAAACCTGGAAAGACCCTATCTACAATGACAGCTGGATGTGGCATAAGGCTGGACACTTGGGACTGAGAGGATTGGTGAGATTGGGTGAGCAAATGCAGACCCTTTCAAGCAATAATGCATGGCCCCCATTCCATGGGTCCCAACTCTCCAGGTTCAAGGGAATATTACTACAGCTATAACATGTACAGGAAACCTAGAGAATGGACACACTGTGAATACGAAAGGTTTCTAAAACTCAACGAATAGTCCCTCTCCTGGTGCTCCAGTTTGACTTTCCAACTGCCTTACTATCAATCTCCCAACTTGGAGAGACAGGCCCTTTAACCTCCTGGTTTGCACAGGTTCCCAATTTGCCAGAGGATGGAAGGGACGAGGGAGAACCCATGAGAGAGTAGCTGTTAGGCATTTGGACGGGCACATGTCACTCTAATTTCCCGGCAGGAAGAAGAATTAACCAAAGTCTCAGCCACCCACCGGGAACCAGTATAGGACATGATCCAAAATTTTGGACTTGCGTTCAGCTCACAAAAAACGAGTTGAGAAATGGAGCTCAGGGGCACAGCAATTCACAAACTGGCACAGTGATAAAGGACAACTATCGTCCAAAAATCTGTTGAGGGAAGTCAACGAGGCGGACTTGAAAGTGAGGCAAAATAGCAGGAAACAGATTTCAAGAGGTACCTTGGAATCGCCTGTAAAGCACAGGAAGAGGGGCACAACTTGGACAATGGTGCACTTGGCCAAAAAGGGCGTATGCGTTTTCTCCTGAATATATTCAGGAGAAAACTCATACGCCCTTTTTGGCCAAGCAAGCAAGCGGGCAATGCAAATCTGCACTACAAAGAAGTATCACTTCCCACCGGTCAAAAGGGACATCCACAAAATGTGTAAAAACCAGAAAGGCAAGACAGGCCCTGGAGAACTGGGAGCCTTGTTATGCTGATGAGCGGGATGTAAATTGCCAACTGCCTCACTGGAGGAGTGCATTGTGTTCCCTAAAACAAGTAAACAACAGAGCTACAGAGCCAAGGCCACTTCCAGTCTAGGGAATATACCTTGGGAAAACTGAAAATCAATAAGAAAGAGCCACCTCCAAATTTAGGGCTGCACTGACTACAAGAACCTCAACTTGGGTACACCTTAAATATCCCAGGAAATATAAAAATGGTTCAAAACATTGTGGTACTTACGTACGATGGAATATCCCTCAGCCATGAAATCAATGTCATAAGACCAGTAGCAGCAAAGTGAGTGGATTCAGGTACGATGATTCTAAGTGAAATAAGTCACACAGAAAAAGAAACTTATCATAAGATATCACTTATGAAGATCCTGTAAACATGGCTACACGTGAATTGAGTTAGGAAAGAGAACAGAGTCTCACATTTAGAAAACACTCTTAAGCCTGCATAAAGGGGAAGGAGAGGTGGGGTGATGCATAAAACCAGAGTTTGATATAAGCACACGGACCGTTTCCAAAACCAACTTTGGAATTGACAAGACCGACACCTTCCTTAGTGAAAGAGACTCAAAACCCCATATTTCCCACAGAGGAATATATCTGACTAGTAAGAATCTTAAAACCTATGTATTGATATGACTCCATAAGGGAATCAAGTGTGTCTAGAGTGGCATAAACATGGCAGCGAGAATCAGCTCAAACCCACTATAAAAAGGAATTTCAAAAGCAAAACCAAAAAACAGGGAAATTCTTTAGAATTCCTTCAGGGTGTCTGAGGAAACCTGGAAAGACCCTATCTACAATGACAGCTGGATGTGGCATAAGGCTGGACACTTGGGACTGAGAGGATTGGTGAGATTGGGTGAGCAAATGCAGACCCTTTCAAGCAATAATGCATGGCCCCCATTCCATGGGTCCCAACTCTCCAGGTTCAAGGGAATATTACTACAGCTATAACATGTACAGGAAACCTAGAGAATGGACACACTGTGAATACGAAAGGTTTCTAAAACTCAACGAATAGTCCCTCTCCTGGTGCTCCAGTTTGACTTTCCAACTGCCTTACTATCAATCTCCCAACTTGGAGAGACAGGCCCTTTAACCTCCTGGTTTGCACAGGTTCCCAATTTGCCAGAGGATGGAAGGGACGAGGGAGAACCCATGAGAGAGTAGCTGTTAGGCATTTGGACGGGCACATGTCACTCTAATTTCCCGGCAGGAAGAAGAATTAACCAAAGTCTCAGCCACCCACCGGGAACCAGTATAGGACATGATCCAAAATTTTGGACTTGCGTTCAGCTCACAAAAAACGAGTTGAGAAATGGAGCTCAGGGGCACAGCAATTCACAAACTGGCAGAGTGATAAAGGACAACTATCGTCCAAAAATCTGTTGAGGGAAGTCAACGAGGCGGACTTGAAAGCGAGGCAAAATAGCAGGAAACAGATTTCAAGAGGTACCTTGGAATCGCCTGTAAAGCACAGGAAGAGGGGCACAACTTGGACAATGGTGCACTTGGCCAAAAAGGGCGTATGCGTTTTCTCCTGAATATATTCAGGAGAAAACGCATACGCCCTTTTTGGCCAAGCAAGCAAGCGGGCAATGCAAATCTGCACTACAAAGAAGTATCACTTCCCACCGGTCAAAAGGGACATCCACAAATTGTGTAAAAACCAGAAAGGCAAGACAGGCCCTGGAGAACTGGGAGCCTTGTTATGCTGATGGGCGGGATGTAAATTGCCAACTGCCTCACTGGAGGAGTGCATTGTGTTCCCTAAAACAAGTAAACAACAGAGCTACAGAGCCAAGGCCACTTCCAGTCTAGGGAATATACCTTGGGAAAACTGAAAATCAATAAGAAAGAGCCACCTCCAAATTTAGGGCTGCACTGACTACAAGAACCTCAACTTGGGTACACCTTAAATATCCCAGGCAATATAAAAATGGTTCAAAACATTGTGGTACTTACGTACGATGGAATATCCCTCAGCCATGAAATCAATGTCATAAGACCAGTAGCAGCAAAGTGAGTGGATTCAGGTACAATGATTCTAAGTGAAATAAGTCACACAGAAAAAGAAACTTATCATAAGATATCACTTATGAAGATCCTGTAAACATGGCTACACGTGAACTGAGTTAGGAAAGAGAACAGACTCTCACATTTAGAAAACACTCTTATGCCTGCATAAAGGGGAAGGAGAGGTGGGGTGATGCATAAAACCAGAGTTTGATATAAGCACACGGACCGTTTCAAAAACCAACTTTGGAATTGACAAGACCGACACCTTCCTTAGTGAAAGAGACTCAAAACCCCATATTTCCCACAGAGGAATATATCTGACTAGTAAGAATCTTAAAACCTATGTATTGATATGTCTCCATAAGGGAATCAAGTGTGGCTAGAGTGGCATAAACATGGCAGCGAGAATCAGCTCAAACCCACTATAAAAAGGAATTTCAAAAGCAAAACCAAAAAACAGGGAAATTCTTTACAATTCCTTCAGGGTGTCTGAGGAAACCTGGAAAGACCCTATCTACAATGACAGCTGGATGTGGCATAAGGCTGGACACTTGGGACTGAGAGGATTGGTGAGATTGGGTGAGCAAATGCAGACCCTTTCAAGCAATAATGCATGGCCCCCATTCCATGGGTCCCAACTCTCCAGGTTCAAGGGAATATTACTACAGCTATAACATGTACAGGAAACCTAGAGAATGGACACACTGTGAATACGAAAGGTTTCTAAAACTCAACGAATAGTCCCTCTCCTGGTGCTCCAGTTTGACTTTCCAACTGCCTTACTATCAATCTCCCAACTTGGAGAGACAGGCCCTTTAACCTCCTGGTTTGCACAGGTTCCCAATTTGCCAGAGGATGGAAGGGACGAGGGAGAACCCATGAGAGAGTAGCTGTTAGGCATTTGGACGGGCACATGTCACTCTAATTTCCCGGCAGGAAGAAGAATTAACCAAAGTCTCAGCCACCCACCGGGAACCAGTATAGGACATGATCCAAAATTTTGGACTTGCGTTCAGCTCACAAAAAACGAGTTGAGAAATGGAGCTCAGGGGCACAGCAATTCACAAACTGGCACAGTGATAAAGGACAACTATCGTCCAAAAATCTGTTGAGGGAAGTCAACGAGGCGGACTTGAAAGTGAGGCAAAATAGCAGGAAACAGATTTCAAGAGGTACCTTGGAATCGCCTGTAAAGCACAGGAAGAGGGGCACAACTTGGACAATGGTGCACTTGGCCAAAAAGGGCGTATGCGTTTTCTCCTGAATATATTCAGGAGAAAACTCATACGCCCTTTTTGGCCAAGCAAGCAAGCGGGCAATGCAAATCTGCACTACAAAGAAGTATCACTTCCCACCGGTCAAAAGGGACATCCACAAAATGTGTAAAAACCAGAAAGGCAAGACAGGCCCTGGAGAACTGGGAGCCTTGTTATGCTGATGAGCGGGATGTAAATTGCCAACTGCCTCACTGGAGGAGTGCATTGTGTTCCCTAAAACAAGTAAACAACAGAGCTACAGAGCCAAGGCCACTTCCAGTCTAGGGAATATACCTTGGGAAAACTGAAAATCAATAAGAAAGAGCCACCTCCAAATTTAGGACTGCACTGACTACAAGAACCTCAACTTGGGTACACCTTAAATATCCCAGGAAATATAAAAATGGTTCAAAACATTGTGGTACTTACGTACGATGGAATATCCCTCAGCCATGAAATCAATGTCATAAGACCAGTAGCAGCAAAGTGAGTGGATTCAGGTACGATGATTCTAAGTGAAATAAGTCACACAGAAAAAGAAACTTATCATAAGATATCACTTATGAAGATCCTGTAAACATGGCTACACGTGAATTGAGTTAGGAAAGAGAACAGAGTCTCACATTTAGAAAACACTCTTAAGCCTGCATAAAGGGGAAGGAGAGGTGGGGTGATGCATAAAACCAGAGTTTGATATAAGCACACGGACCGTTTCAAAAACCAACTTTGGAATTGACAAGACCGACACCTTCCTTAGTGAAAGAGACTCAAAACCCCATATTTCCCACAGAGGAATATATCTGACTAGTAAGAATCTTAAAACCTATGTATTGATATGTCTCCATAAGGGAATCAAGTGTGTCTAGAGTGGCATAAACATGGCAGCGAGAATCAGCTCAAACCCACTATAAAATGGAATTTCAAAAGCAAAACCAAAAAACAGGGAAATTCTTTACAATTCCTTCAGGGTGTCTGAGGAAACCTGGAAAGACCCTATCTACAATGACAGCTGGATGTGGCATAAGGCTGGACACTTGGGACTGAGAGGATTGGTGAGATTGGGTGAGCAAATGCAGACCCTTTCAAGCAATAATGCATGGCCCCCATTCCATGGGTCCCAACTCTCCGGGTTCAAGGGAATATTACTACAGCTATAACATGTACAGGAAACCTAGAGAATGGACACACTGTGAATACAAAAGGTTTCTAAAACTCAACGAATAGTCCCTCTCCTGGTGCTCCAGTTTGACTTTCCAACTGCCTTACTATCAATCTCCCAACTTGGAGAGACAGGCCCTTTAACCTCCTGGTTTGCACAGGTTCCCAATTTGGCAGAGGATGGAAGGGACGAGGGAGAACCCATGAGAGAGTAGCTGTTAGGCATTTGGACGGGCACATGTCACTCTAATTTCCCGGCAGGAAGAAGAATTAACCAAAGTCTCAGCCACCCACCGGGAACCAGTATAGGACATGATCCAAAATTTTGGACTTGCGTTCAGCTCACAAAAAACGGGTTGAGAAATGGAGCTCAGGGGCACAGCAATTCACAAACTGGCACAGTGATAAAGGACAACTATCGTCCAAAAATCTGTTGAGGGAAGTCAACGAGGCGGACTTGAAAGTGAGGCAAAATAGCAGGAAACAGATTTCAAGAGGTACGTTGGAATCGCCTGTAAAGCACAGGAAGAGGGGCACAACTTGGACAATGGTGCACTTGGCCAAAAAGGGCGTATGCGTTTTCTCCTGAATATATTCAGGAGAAAACGCATACGCCCTTTTTGGCCAAGCAAGCAAGCGGGCAATGCAAATCTGCACTACAAAGAAGTATCACTTCCCACCGGTCAAAAGGGACATCCACAAAAAGTGTAAAAACCAGAAAGGCAAGACAGGCACTGGAGAACTGGGAGCCTTGTTATGCTGATGGGCGGGATGTAAACTGCCAACTGCCTCACTGGAGGAGTGCATTGTGTTCCCTAAAACAAGTAAACAACAGAGCTACAGAGCCAAGGCCACTTCCAGTCTAGGGAATATACCTTGGGAAAACTGAAAATCAATAAGAAAGAGCCACCTCCAAATTTAGGGCTGCACTGACTACAAGAACCTCAACTTGGGTACACCTTAAATATCCCAGGAAATATAAAAATGGTTCAAAACATTGTGGTACTTACGTACGATGGAATATCCCTCAGCCATGAAATCAATGTCATAAGACCAGTAGCAGCAAAGTGAGTGGATTCAGGTACGATGATTCTAAGTGAAATAAGTCACACAGAAAAAGAAACTTATCATAAGATATCACTTATGAAGATCCTGTAAACATGGCTACACGTGAACTGAGTTAGGAAAGAGAACAGAGTCTCACATTTAGAAAACACTCTTATGCCTGCATAAAGGGGATGGAGAGGTGGGGTGATGCATAAAACCAGAGTTTGATATAAGCACAGGGACCGTTCCAAAAACCAACTTTGGAATAGACAAGACCTACACCTTCCTCAGTGAAAGAGACTCAAAACCCCATATTTCCCGCAGAGGAATATATCTGACTAGTAAGAATCTTAAATCCTATGTATTGATATGACTCCATAAGGGAATCAAGTGTGTCTAGAGTGGCATAAACATGGCAGCGAGAATCAGCTCAAACCCACTATAAAAAGGAGTTTCAAAAGCAAAACCAAAAAACAGGGAAATTCTTTACAATTCCTTCAGGGTGTCTGAGGAAACCTGGAAAGACCCTATCTACAATGACAGCTGGATGTGGCATAAGGCTGGACACTTGGGACTGAGAGGATTGGTGAGATTGGGTGAGCAAATGCAGACCCTTTCAAGCAATAATGCATGGCCCCCATTCCATGGGTCCCAACTCTCCAGGTTCAAGGGAATATTACTACAGCTATAACATGTACAGGAAACCTAGAGAATGGACACACTGTGAATACGAAAGGTTTCTAAAACTCAACGAATAGTCCCTCTCCTGGTGCTCCAGTTTGACTTTCCAACTGCCTTACTATCAATCTCCCAACTTGGAGAGACAGGCCCTTTAACCTCCTGGTTTGCACAGGTTCCCAATTTGGCAGAGGATGGAAGGGACGAGGGAGAACCCATGAGAGAGTAGCTGTTAGGCATTTGGACGGGCACATGTCACTCTAATTTCCCGGCAGGAAGAAGAATTAACCAAAGTCTCAGCCACCCACCGGGAACCAGTATAGGACATGATCCAAAATTTTGGACTTGCGTTCAGCTCACAAAAAACGAGTTGAGAAATGGAGCTCAGGGGCACAGCAATTCACAAACTGGCAGAGTGATAAAGGACAACTATCGTCCAAAAATCTGTTGAGGGAAGTCAACGAGGCGGACTTGAAAGCGAGGCAAAATAGCAGGAAACAGATTTCAAGAGGTACCTTGGAATCGCCTGTAAAGCACAGGAAGAGGGGCACAACTTGGACAGTGGTGCACTTGGCCAAAAAGGGCGTATGCGTTTTCTCCTGAATATATTCAGGAGAAAACGCATACCCCCTTTTTGGCCAAGCAAGCAAGCGGGCAATGCAAATCTGCACTACAAAGAAGTATCACTTCCCACCGGTCAAAAGGGACATCCACAAAATGTGTAAAAAGCAGAAAGGCAAGACAGGCCCTGAGGAACTGGGAGCCTTGTTATGCTGATGGGTGGGATGTAAATTGCCAACTGCCTCACTGGAGGAGTGCATTGTGTTCCCTAAAACAAGTAAACAACAGAGCTACAGAGCCAAGGCCACTTCCAGTCTAGGGAATATACCTTGGGAAAACTGAAAATCAATAAGAAAGAGCCACCTCCAAATTTAGGGCTGCACTGACTACAAGAACCTCAACTTGGGTACACCTTAAATATCCCAGGCAATATAAAAATGGTTCAAAACATTGTGGTACTTACGTACGATGGAATATCCCTCAGCCATGAAATCAATGTCATAAGACCAGTAGCAGCAAAGTGAGTGGATTCAGGTACGATGATTCTAAGTGAAATAAGTCACACAGAAAAAGAAACTTATCATAAGATATCACTTATGAAGATCCTGTAAACATGGCTACACGTGAACTGAGTTAGGAAAGAGAACAGAGTCTCACATTTAGAAAACACTCTTATGCCTGCATAAAGGGGAAGGAGAGGTGGGGTGATGCATAAAACCAGAGTTTGATATAAGCACAGGGACCGTTCCAAAAACCAACTTTGGAATAGACAAGACCTACACCTTCCTCAGTGAAAGAGACTCAAAACCCCATATTTCCCGCAGAGGAATATATCTGACTAGTAAGAATCTTAAAACCTATGTATTGATATGACTCCATAAGGGAATCAAGTGTGTCTAGAGTGGCATAAACATGGCAGCGAGAATCAGCTCAAACCCACTATAAAAAGGAATTTCAAAAGCAAAACCAAAAAACAGGGAAATTCTTTAGAATTCCTTCAGGGTGTCTGAGGAAACCTGGAAAGACCCTATCTACAATGACAGCTGGATGTGGCATAAGGCTGGACACTTGGGACTGAGAGGATTGGTGAGATTGGGTGAGCAAATGCAGACCCTTTCAAGCAATAATGCATGGCCCCCATTCCATGGGTCCCAACTCTCCAGGTTCAAGGGAATATTACTACAGCTATAACATGTACAGGAAACCTAGAGAATGGACACACTGTGAATACGAAAGGTTTCTAAAACTCAACGAATAGTCCCTCTCCTGGTGCTCCAGTTTGACTTTCCAACTGCCTTACTATCAATCTCCCAACTTGGAGAGACAGGCCCTTTAACCTCCTGGTTTGCACAGGTTCCCAATTTGCCAGAGGATGGAAGGGACGAGGGAGAACCCATGAGAGAGTAGCTGTTAGGCATTTGGACGGGCACATGTCACTCTAATTTCCCGGCAGGAAGAAGAATTAACCAAAGTCTCAGCCACCCACCGGGAACCAGTATAGGACATGATCCAAAATTTTGGACTTGCGTTCAGCTCACAAAAAACGAGTTGAGAAATGGAGCTCAGGGGCACAGCAATTCACAAACTGGCACAGTGATAAAGGACAACTATCGTCCAAAAATCTGTTGAGGGAAGTCAACGAGGCGGACTTGAAAGTGAGGCAAAATAGCAGGAAACAGATTTCAAGAGGTACCTTGGAATCGCCTGTAAAGCACAGGAAGAGGGGCACAACTTGGACAATGGTGCACTTGGCCAAAAAGGGCGTATGCATTTTCTCCTGAATATATTCAGGAGAAAACGCATACGCCCTTTTTGGCCAAGCAAGCAAGCGGGCAATGCAAATCTGCACTACAAAGAAGTATCACTTCCCACCGGTCAAAAGGGACATCCACAAAAAGTGTAAAAACCAGAAAGGCAAGACAGGCCCTGGAGAACTGGGAGCCTTGTTATGCTGATGGGCGGGATGTAAACTGCCAACTGCCTCACTGGAGGAGTGCATTGTGTTCCCTAAAACAAGTAAACAACAGAGCTACAGAGCCAAGGCCACTTCCAGTCTAGGGAATATACCTTGGGAAAACTGAAAATCAATAAGAAAGAGCCACCTCCAAATTTAGGGCTGCACTGACTACAAGAACCTCAACTTGGGTACACCTGAAATATCCCAGGAAATATAAAAATGGTTCAAAACATTGTGGTACTTACGTACGATGGAATATCCCTCAGCCATGTAATCAATGTCATAAGACCAGTAGCAGCAAAGTGAGTGGATTCAGGTACGATGATTCTAAGTGAAATAAGTCACACAGAAAAAGAAACTTATCATAAGATATCACTTATGAAGATCCTGTAAACATGGCTACACGTGAACTGAGTTAGGAAAGAGAACAGAGTCTCACATTTAGAAAACACTCTTATGCCTGCATAAAGGGGATGGAGAGGTGGGGTGATGCATAAAACCAGAGTTTGATATAAGCACAGGGACCGTTCCAAAAAACAACTTTGGAATAGACAAGACCTACACCTTCCTCAGTGAAAGAGACTCAAAACCCCATATTTCCCGCAGAGGAATATATCTGACTAGTAAGAATCTTAAAACCTATGTATTGATATGACTCCATAAGGGAATCAAGTGTGTCTAGAGTGGCATAAACATGGCAGCGAGAATCAGCTCAAACCCACTATAAAAAGGAGTTTCAAAAGCAAAACCAAAAAACAGGGAAATTCTTTACAATTCCTTCAGGGTGTCTGAGGAAACCTGGAAAGACCCTATCTACAATGACAGCTGGATGTGGCATAAGGCTGGACACTTGGGACTGAGAGGATTGGTGAGATTGGGTGAGCAAATGCAGACCCTTTCAAGCAATAATGCATGGCCCCCATTCCATGGGTCCCAACTCTCCAGGTTCAAGGGAATATTACTACAGCTATAACATGTACAGGAAACCTAGAGAATAGACACACTGTGAATACGAAAGGTTTCTAAAACTCAACGAATAGTCCCTCTCCTGGTGCTCCAGTTTGACTTTCCAACTGCCTTACTATCAATCTCCCAACTTGGAGAGACAGGCCCTTTAACCTCCTGGTTTGCACAGGTTCCCAATTTGGCAGAGGATGGAAGGGACGAGGGAGAACCCATGAGAGAGTAGCTGTTAGGCATTTGGACGGGCACATGTCACTCTAATTTCCCGGCAGGAAGAAGAATTAACCAAAGTCTCAGCCACCCACCGGGAACCAGTATAGGACAGGATCCAAAATTTTGGACTTGCGTTCAGCTCACAAAAAACGAGTTGAGAAATGGAGCTCAGGGGCACAGCAATTCACAAACTGGCAGAGTGATAAAGGACAACTATCGTCCAAAAATCTGTTGAGGGAAGTCAACGAGGCGGACTTGAAAGTGAGGCAAAATAGCAGGAAACAGATTTCAAGAGGTACCTTGGAATCGCCTGTAAAGCACAGGAAGAGGGGCACAACTTGGACAATGGTGCACTTGGCCAAAAAGGGCGTATGCGTTTTCTCCTGAATATATTCGGGAGAAAACGCATACGCCCTTTTTGGCCAAGCAAGCAAGCGGGCAATGCAAATCTGCACTACAAAGAAGTATCACTTCCCACCGGTCAAAAGGGACATCCACAAAATGTGTAAAAACCAGAAAGGCAAGACAGGCCCTGAGGAACTGGGAGCCTTGTTATGCTGATGGGTGGGATGTAAATTGCCAACTGCCTCACTGGAGGAGTGCATTGTGTTCCCTAAAACAAGTAAACAACAGAGCTACAGAGCCAAGGCCACTTCCAGTCTAGGGAATATACCTTGGGAAAACTGAAAATCAATAAGAAAGAGCCACCTCCAAATTTAGGGCTGCACTGACTACAAGAACCTCAACTTGGGTACACCTTAAATATCCCAGGAAATATAAAAATGATTCAAAACATTGTGGTACTTACGTACGATGGAATATCCCTCAGCCATGAAATCAATGTCATAAGACCAGTAGCAACAAAGTGAGTGGATTCAGGTACGATGATTCTAAGTGAAATAAGTCACACAGAAAAAGAAACTTATCATAAGATATCACTTATGAAGATCCTGTAAACATGGCTACACGTGAACTGAGTTAGGAAAGAGAACAGAGTCTCACATTTAGAAAACACTCTTATGCCTGCATAAAGGGGAAGGAGAGGTGGGGTGATGCATAAAACCAGAGTTTGATATAAGCACAGGGACCGTTTCAAAAACCAACTTTGGAATAGACAAGACCTACACCTTCCTCAGTGAAAGGGACTCAAAACCCCATATTTCCCACAGAGGAATATATCTGACTAGTAAGAATCTTAAAACCTATGTATTGATATGTCTCCATAAGGGAATCAAGTGTGTCTAGAGTGGCATAAACATGGCAGCGAGAATCAGCTCAAACCCACTATAAAAAGGAATTTCAAAAGCAAAACCAATAAACAGGGAAATTCTTTCCAATTCCTTCAGGGTGTCTGAGGAAACCTGGAAAGACCCTATCTACAATGACAGCTGGATGTGGCATAAGGCTGGACACTTGGGACTGAGAGGATTGGTGAGATTGGGTGAGCAAATGCAGACCCTTTCAAGCAATAATGCATGGCCCCCATTCCATGGGTCCCAACTCTCCATGTTCAAGGGAATATTACTACAGCTATAACATGTACAGGAAACCTAGAGAATGGACACACTGTGAATACGAAAGGTTTCTAAAACTCAACGAATAGTCCCTCTCCTGGTGCTCCAGTTTGACTTTCCAACTGCCTTACTATCAATCTCCCAACTTGGAGAGACAGGCCCTTTAACCTCCTGGGTTACACAGGTTCCCAATTTGCCAGAAGATGGAAGGGACGAGGGAGAACCCATGAGAGAGTAGCTGTTAGGCATTTGGACGGGCACATGTCACTCTAATTTCCCGGCAGGAAGAAGAATTAACCAAAGTCTCAGCCACCCACCGGGAACCAGTATAGGACAGGATCCAAAATTTTGGACTTGCGTTCAGCTCACAAAAAACGAGTTGAGAAATGGAGCTCAGGGGCACAGCAATTCACAAACTGGCAGAGTGATAAAGGACAACTATCGTCCAAAAATCTGTTGAGGGAAGTCAACGAGGCGGACTTGAAAGCGAGGCAAAATAGCAGGAAACAGATTTCAAGAGGTACCTTGGAATCGCCTGTAAAGCACAGGAAGAGGGACACAACTTGGACAATGGTGCACTTGGCCAAAAAGGGCGTATGCGTTTTCTCCTGAATATATTCAGGAGAAAACGCATACGCCCTTTTTGGCCAAGCAAGCAAGCGGGCAATGCAAATCTGCACTACAAAGAAGTATCACTTCCCACCGGTCAAAAGGGACATCCACAAAATGTGTAAAAACCAGAAAGGCAAGACAGGCCCTGGAGAACTGGGAGCCTTGTTATGCTGATGGGCGGGATGTAAACTGCCAACTGCCTCACTGGAGGAGTGCATTGTGTTCCCTAAAACAAGTAAACAACAGAGCTACAGAGCCAAGGCCACTTCCAGTCTAGGGAATATACCTTGGGAAAACTGAAAATCAATAAGAAAGAGCCACCTCCAAATTTAGGGCTGCACTGACTACAAGAACCTCAACTTGGGTACACCTTAAATATCCCAGGAAATATAAAAATGGTTCAAAACATTGTGGTACTTACGTATGATGGAATATCCCTCAGCGATGAAATCAATGTCATAAGACCAGTAGCAGCAAATTGAGTGGATTCAGGTACGATGATTCTAAGTGAAATAAGTCACACAGAAAAAGAAACTTATCATAAGATATCACTTATGAAGATACTGTAAACATGGCTACACGTGAACTGAGTTAGGAAAGAGAACAGAGTCTCACATTTAGAAAACACTCTTATGCCTGCATAAAGGGGAAGGAGAGGTGGGGTGATGCATAAAACCAGAGTTTGATATAAGCACAGGGACCGTTCCAAAAACCAACTTTGGAATAGACAAGACCTACACCTTCCTCAGTGAAAGAGACTCAAAACCCCATATTTCCCGCAGAGGAATATATCTGACTAGTAAGAATCTTAAAACCTATGTATTGATATGACTCCATAAGGGAATCAAGTGTGTCTAGAGTGGCATAAACATGGCAGCGAGAATCAGCTCAAACCCACTATAAAAAGGAATTTCAAAAGCAAAACCAAAAAACAGGGAAATTCTTTACAATTCCTTCAGGGTGTCTGAGGAAACCTGGAAAGACCCTATCTACAATGACAGCTGGATGTGGCATAAGGCTGGACACTTGGGACTGAGAGGATTGGTGAGATTGGGTGAGCAAATGCAGACCCTTTCAAGCAATAATGCATGGCCCCCATTCCATGGGTCCCAACTCTCCAGGTTCAAGGGAATATTACTACAGCTATAACATGTACAGGAAACCTAGAGAATGGACACACTGTGAATACGAAAGGTTTCTAAAACTCAACGAATAGTCCCTCTCCTGGTGCTCCAGTTTGACTTTCCATCTGCCTTACTATCAATCTCCCAACTTGGAGAGACAGGCCCTTTAACCTCCTGGTTTGCACAGGTTCCCAATTTGGCAGAGGATGGAAGGGACGAGGGAGAACCCATGAGAGAGTAGCTGTTAGGCATTTGGACGGGCACATGTCACTCTAATTTCCCGGCAGGAAGAAGAATTAACCAAAGTCTCAGCCACCCACCGGGAACCAGTATAGGACATGATCCAAAATTTTGGACTTGCGTTCAGCTCACAAAAAACGAGTTGAGAAATGGAGCTCAGGGGCACAGCAATTCACAAACTGGCAGAGTGATAAAGGACAACTATCGTCCAAAAATCTGTTGAGGGAAGTCAACGAGGCGGACTTGAAAGCGAGGCAAAATAGCAGGAAACAGATTTCAAGAGGTACCTTGGAATCGCCTGTAAAGCACAGGAAGAGGGGCACAACTTGGACAGTGGTGCACTTGGCCAAAAAGGGCGTATGCGTTTTCTCCTGAATATATTCAGGAGAAAACGCATACCCCCTTTTTGGCCAAGCAAGCAAGCGGGCAATGCAAATCTGCACTACAAAGAAGTATCACTTCCCACCGGTCAAAAGGGACATCCACAAAATGTGTAAAAAGCAGAAAGGCAAGACAGGCCCTGAGGAACTGGGAGCCTTGTTATGCTGATGGGTGGGATGTAAATTGCCAACTGCCTCACTGGAGGAGTGCATTGTGTTCCCTAAAACAAGTAAACAACAGAGCTACAGAGCCAAGGCCACTTCCAGTCTAGGGAATATACCTTGGGAAAACTGAAAATCAATAAGAAAGAGCCACCTCCAAATTTAGGGCTGCACTGACTACAAGAACCTCAACTTGGGTACACCTTAAATATCCCAGGCAATATAAAAATGGTTCAAAACATTGTGGTACTTACGTACGATGGAATATCCCTCAGCCATGAAATCAATGTCATAAGACCAGTAGCAGCAAAGTGAGTGGATTCAGGTACGATGATTCTAAGTGAAATAAGTCACACAGAAAAAGAAACTTATCATAAGATATCACTTATGAAGATCCTGTAAACATGGCTACACGTGAACTGAGTTAGGAAAGAGAACAGAGTCTCACATTTAGAAAACACTCTTATGCCTGCATAAAGGGGAAGGAGAGGTGGGGTGATGCATAAAACCAGAGTTTGATATAAGCACAGGGACCGTTCCAAAAACCAACTTTGGAATAGACAAGACCTACACCTTCCTCAGTGAAAGAGACTCAAAACCCCATATTTCCCGCAGAGGAATATATCTGACTAGTAAGAATCTTAAAACCTATGTATTGATATGACTCCATAAGGGAATCAAGTGTGTCTAGAGTGACATAAACATGGCAGCGAGAATCAGCTCAAACCCACTATAAAAAGGAATTTCAAAAGCAAAACCAAAAAACAGGGAAATTCTTTAGAATTCCTTCAGGGTGTCTGAGGAAACCTGGAAAGACCCTATCTACAATGACAGCTGGATGTGGCATAAGGCTGGACACTTGGGACTGAGAGGATTGGTGAGATTGGGTGAGCAAATGCAGACCCTTTCAAGCAATAATGCATGGCCCCCATTCCATGGGTCCCAACTCTCCAGGTTCAAGGGAATATTACTACAGCTATAACATGTACAGGAAACCTAGAGAATGGACACACTGTGAATACGAAAGGTTTCTAAAACTCAACGAATAGTCCCTCTCCTGGTGCTCCAGTTTGACTTTCCAACTGCCTTACTATCAATCTCCCAACTTGGAGAGACAGGCCCTTTAACCTCCTGGTTTGCACAGGTTCCCAATTTGGCAGAGGATGGAAGGGACGAGGGAGAACCCATGAGAGAGTAGCTGTTAGGCATTTGGACGGGCACATGTCACTCTAATTTCCCGGCAGGAAGAAGAATTAACCAAAGTCTCAGCCACCCACCGGGAACCAGTATAGGACATGATCCAAAATTTTGGACTTGCGTTCAGCTCACAAAAAGCGAGTTGAGAAATGGAGCTCAGGGGCACAGCAATTCACAAACTGGCAGAGTGATAAAGGACAACTATCGTCCAAAAATCTGTTGAGGGAAGTCAACGAGGCGGACTTGAAAGTGAGGCAAAATAGCAGGAAACAGATTTCAAGAGGTACGTTGGAATCGCCTGTAAAGCACAGGAAGAGGGGCACAACTTGGACAATGGTGCACTTGGCCAAAAAGGGCGTATGCGTTTTCTCCTGAATATATTCAGGAGAAAACGCATACGCCCTTTTTGGCCAAGCAAGCAAGCGGGCAATGCAAATCTGCACTACAAAGAAGTATCACTTCCCACCGGTCAAAAGGGACATCCACAAAAAGTGTAAAAACCAGAAAGGCAAGACAGGCCCTGGAGAACTGGGAGCCTTGTTATGCTGATGGGCGGGATGTAAACTGCCAACTGCCTCACTGGAGGAGTGCATTGTGTTCCCTAAAACAAGTAAACAACAGAGCTACAGAGCCAAGGCCACTTCCAGTCTAGGGAATATACCTTGGGAAAACTGAAAATCAATAAGAAAGAGCCACCTCCAAATTTAGGGCTGCACTGACTACAAGAACCTCAACTTGGGTACACCTGAAATATCCCAGGAAATATAAAAATGGTTCAAAACATTGTGGTACTTACGTACGATGGAATATCCCTCAGCCATGAAATCAATGTCATAAGACCAGTAGCAGCAAAGTGAGTGGATTCAGGTACGATGATTCTAAGTGAAATAAGTCACACAGAAAAAGAAACTTATCATAAGATATCACTTATGAAGATCCTGTAAACATGGCTACACGTGAACTGAGTTAGGAAAGAGAACAGAGTCTCACATTTAGAAAACACTCTTATGCCTGCATAAAGGGGATGGAGAGGTGGGGTGATGCATAAAACCAGAGTTTGATATAAGCACAGGGACCGTTCCAAAAAACAACTTTGGAATAGACAAGACCTACACCTTCCTCAGTGAAAGAGACTCAAAACCCCATATTTCCCGCAGAGGAATATATCTGACTAGTAAGAATCTTAAAACCTATGTATTGATATGACTCCATAAGGGAATCAAGTGTGTCTAGAGTGGCATAAACATGGCAGCGAGAATCAGCTCAAACCCACTATAAAAAGGAGTTTCAAAAGCAAAACCAAAAAACAGGGAAATTCTTTACAATTCCTTCAGGGTGTCTGAGGAAACCTGGAAAGACCCTATCTACAATGACAGCTGGATGTGGCATAAGGCTGGACACTTGGGACTGAGAGGATTGGTGAGATTGGGTGAGCAAATGCAGACCCTTTCAAGCAATAATGCATGGCCCCCATTCCATGGGTCCCAACTCTCCAGGTTCAAGGGAATATTACTACAGCTATAACATGTACAGGAAACCTAGAGAATAGACACACTGTGAATACGAAAGGTTTCTAAAACTCAACGAATAGTCCCTCTCCTGGTGCTCCAGTTTGACTTTCCAACTGCCTTACTATCAATCTCCCAACTTGGAGAGACAGGCCCTTTAACCTCCTTGTTTGCACAGGTTCCCAATTTGGCAGAGGATGGAAGGGACGAGGGAGAACCCATGAGAGAGTAGCTGTTAGGCATTTGGACGGGCACATGTCACTCTAATTTCCCGGCAGGAAGAAGAATTAACCAAAGTCTCAGCCACCCACCGGGAACCAGTATAGGACAGGATCCAAAATTTTGGACTTGCGTTCAGCTCACAAAAAACGAGTTGAGAAATGGAGCTCAGGGGCACAGCAATTCACAAACTGGCAGAGTGATAAAGGACAACTATCGTCCAAAAATCTGTTGAGGGAAGTCAACGAGGCGGACTTGAAAGTGAGGCAAAATAGCAGGAAACAGATTTCAAGAGGTACCTTGGAATCGCCTGTAAAGCACAGGAAGAGGGGCACAACTTGGACAATGGTGCACTTGGCCAAAAAGGGCGTATGCGTTTTCTCCTGAATATATTCGGAAGAAAACGCATACGCCCTTTTTGGCCAAGCAAGCAAGCGGGCAATGCAAATCTGCACTACAAAGAAGTATCACTTCCCACCGGTCAAAAGGGACATCCACAAAATGTGTAAAAACCAGAAAGGCAAGACAGGCCCTGAGGAACTGGGAGCCTTGTTATGCTGATGGGTGGGATGTAAATTGCCAACTGCCTCACTGGAGGAGTGCATTGTGTTCCCTAAAACAAGTAAACAACAGAGCTACAGAGCCAAGGCCACTTCCAGTCTAGGGAATATACCTTGGGAAAACTGAAAATCAATAAGAAAGAGCCACCTCCAAATTTAGGGCTGCACTGACTACAAGAACCTCAACTTGGGTACACCTTAAATATCCCAGGAAATATAAAAATGATTCAAAACATTGTGGTACTTACGTACGATGGAATATCCCTCAGCCATGAAATCAATGTCATAAGACCAGTAGCAACAAAGTGAGTGGATTCAGGTACGATGATTCTAAGTGAAATAAGTCACACAGAAAAAGAAACTTATCATAAGATATCACTTATGAAGATCCTGTAAACATGGCTACACGTGAACTGAGTTAGGAAAGAGAACAGAGTCTCACATTTAGAAAACACTCTTATGCCTGCATAAAGGGGAAGGAGAGGTGGGGTGATGCATAAAACCAGAGTTTGATATAAGCACAGGGACCGTTTCAAAAACCAACTTTGGAATAGACAAGACCTACACCTTCCTCAGTGAAAGAGACTCAAAACCCCATATTTCCCACAGAGGAATATATCTGACTAGTAAGAATCTTAAATCCTATGTATTGATATGTCTCCATAAGGGAATCAAGTGTGTCTAGAGTGGCATAAACATGGCAGCGAGAATCAGCTCAAACCCACTATAAAAAGGAATTTCAAAAGCAAAACCAAAAAACAGGGAAATTCTTTCCAATTCCTTCAGGGTGTCTGAGGAAACCTGGAAAGACCCTATCTACAATGACAGCTGGATGTGGCATAAGGCTGGACACTTGGGACTGAGAGGATTGGTGAGATTGGGTGAGCAAATGCAGACCCTTTCAAGCAATAATGCATGGCCCCCATTCCATGGGTCCCAACTCTCCATGTTCAAGGGAATATTACTACAGCTATAACATGTACAGGAAACCTAGAGAATGGACACACTGTGAATACGAAAGGTTTCTAAAACTCAACGAATAGTCCCTCTCCTGGTGCTCCAGTTTGACTTTCCAACTGCCTTACTATCAATCTCCCAACTTGGAGAGACAGGCCCTTTAACCTCCTGGTTTGCACAGGTTCCCAATTTGGCAGAGGATGGAAGGGACGAGGGAGAACCCATGAGAGAGTAGCTGTTAGGCATTTGGACGGGCACATGTCACTCTAATTTCCCGGCAGGAAGAAGAATTAACCAAAGTCTCAGCCACCCACCGGGAACCAGTATAGGACAGGATCCAAAATTTTGGACTTGCGTTCAGCTCACAAAAAACGAGTTGAGAAATGGAGCTCAGGGGCACAGCAATTCACAAACTGGCAGAGTGATAAAGGACAACTATCGTCCAAAAATCTGTTGAGGGAAGTCAACGAGGCGGACTTGAAAGCGAGGCAAAATAGCAGGAAACAGATTTCAAGAGGTACCTTGGAATCGCCTGTAAAGCACAGGAAGAGGGACACAACTTGGACAATGGTGCACTTGGCCAAAAAGGGCGTATGCGTTTTCTCCTGAATATATTCAGGAGAAAACGCATACGCCCTTTTTGGCCAAGAAAGCAAGCGGGCAATGCAAATCTGCACTACAAAGAAGTATCACTTCCCACCGGTCAAAAGGGACATCCACAAAATGTGTAAAAACCAGAAAGGCAAGACAGGCCCTGGAGAACTGGGAGCCTTGTTATGCTGATGGGCGGGATGTAAACTGCCAACTGCCTCACTGGAGGAGTGCATTGTGTTCCCTAAAACAAGTAAACAACAGAGCTACAGAGCCAAGGCCACTTCCAGTCTAGGGAATATACCTTGGGAAAACTGAAAATCAATAAGAAAGAGCCACCTCCAAATTTAGGGCTGCACTGACTACAAGAACCTCAACTTGGGTACACCTTAAATATCCCAGGAAATATAAAAATGGTTCAAAACATTGTGGTACTTACGTATGATGGAATATCCCTCAGCGATGAAATCAATGTCATAAGACCAGTAGCAGCAAATTGAGTGGATTCAGGTACGATGATTCTAAGTGAAATAAGTCACACAGAAAAAGAAACTTATCATAAGATATCACTTATGAAGATCCTGTAAACATGGCTACACGTGAACTGAGTTAGGAAAGAGAACAGAGTCTCACATTTAGAAAACACTCTTATGCCTGCATAAAGGGGAAGGAGAGGTGGGGTGATGCATAAAACCAGAGTTTGATATAAGCACAGGGACCGTTCCAAAAACCAACTTTGGAATAGACAAGACCTACACCTTCCTCAGTGAAAGAGACTCAAAACCCCATATTTCCCGCAGAGGAATATATCTGACTAGTAAGAATCTTAAAACCTATGTATTGATATGACTCCATAAGGGAATCAAGTGTGTCTAGAGTGGCATAAACATGGCAGCGAGAATCAGCTCAAACCCACTATAAAAAGGAATTTCAAAAGCAAAACCAAGAAACAGGGAAATTCTTTAGAATTCCTTCAGGGTGTCTGAGGAAACCTGGAAAGACCCTATCTACAATGACAGCTGGATGTGGCATAAGGCTGGACACTTGGGACTGAGAGGATTGGTGAGATTGGGTGAGCAAATGCAGACCCTTTCAAGCAATAATGCATGGCCCCCATTCCATGGGTCCCAACTCTCCAGGTTCAAGGGAATATTACTACAGCTATAACATGTACAGGAAACCTAGAGAATGGACACACTGTGAATACAAAAGGTTTCTAAAACTCAACGAATAGTCCCTCTCCTGGTGCTCCAGTTTGACTTTCCAACTGCCTTACTATCAATCTCCCAACTTGGAGAGACAGGCCCTTTAACCTCCTGGTTTGCACAGGTTCCCAATTTGCCAGAGGATGGAAGGGACGAGGGAGAACCCATGAGAGAGTAGCTGTTAGGCATTTGGACGGGCACATGTCACTCTAATTTCCCGGCAGGAAGAAGAATTAACCAAAGTCTCAGCCACCCACCGGGAACCAGTATAGGACATGATCCAAAATTTTGGACTTGCATTCAGCTCACAAAAAACGAGTGGAGAAATGGAGCTCAGGGGCACAGCAATTCACAAACTGGCACAGTGATAAAGGACAACTATCGTCCAAAAATCTGTTGAGGGAAGTCAACGAGGCGAACTTGAAAGCGAGGCAAAATAGCAGGAAACAGATTTCAAGAGGTACCTTGGAATCGCCTGTAAAGCACAGGAAGAGGGGCACAACTTGGACAATGGTGCACTTGGCCAAAAAGGGCATATGCGTTTTCTCCTGAATATATTCAGGAGAAAACGCATACGCCCTTTTTGGCCAAGCAAGCAAGCGGGCAATGCAAATCTGCACTACAAAGAAGTATCACTTCCCACCGGTCAAAAGGGACATCCACAAATTGTGTAAAAACCAGAAAGGCAAGACAGGCACTGGAGAACTGGGAGCCTTGTTATGCTGATGGGCGGGATGTAAATTGCCAACTGCCTCACTGGAGGAGTGCATTGTGTTCCCTAAAACAAGTAAACAACAGAGCTACAGAGCCAAGGCCACTTCCAGTCTAGGGAATATACCTTGGGAAAACTGAAAATCAATAAGAAAGAGCCACCTCCAAATTTAGGGCTGCACTGACTACAAGAACCTCAACTTGGGTACACCTTAAATATCCCAGGCAATATAAAAATGGTTCAAAACATTGTGGTACTTACGTACGATGGAATATCCCTCAGCCATGAAATCAATGTCATAAGACCAGTAGCAGCAAAGTGAGTGGATTCAGGTATGATGATTCTAAGTGAAATAAGTCACACAGAAAAAGAAACTTATCATAAGATATCACTTATGAAGATCCTGTAAACATGGCTACACGTGAACTGAGTTAGGAAAGAGAACAGACTCTCACATTTAGAAAACACTCTTATGCCTGCATAAAGGGGAAGGAGAGGTGGGGTGATGCATAAAACCAGAGATTGATATAAGCACACGGACCGTTTCAAAAACCAACTTTGGAATTGACAAGACCGACACCTTCCTTAGTGAAAGAGACTCAAAACCCCATATTTCCCACAGAGGAATATATCTGACTAGTAAGAATCTTAAAACCTATGTATTGATATGTCTCCATAAGGGAATCAAGTGTGTGTAGAGTGGCATAAACATGGCAGCGAGAATCAGCTCAAACCCACTATAAAAAGGAATTTCAAAAGCAAAACCAAAAAACAGGGAAATTCTTTCCAATTCCTTCAGGGTGTCTGAGGAAACCTGGAAAGACCCTATCTACAATGACAGCTGGATGTGGCATAAGGCTGGACACTTGGGACTGAGAGGATTGGTGAGATTGGGTGAGCAAATGCAGACCCTTTCAAGCAATAATGCATGGCCCCCATTCCATGGGTCCCAACTCTCCATGTTCAAGGGAATATTACTACAGCTATAACATGTACAGGAAACCTAGAGAATGGACACACTGTGAATACGAAAGGTTTCTAAAACTCAACGAATAGTCCCTCTCCTGGTGCTCCAGTTTGACTTTCCAACTGCCTTACTATCAATCTCCCAACTTGGAGAGACAGGCCCTTTAACCTCCTGGTTTACACAGGTTCCCAATTTGCCAGAAGATGGAAGGGACGAGGGAGAACCCATGAGAGAGTAGCTGTTAGGCATTTGGACGGGCACATGTCACTCTAATTTCCCGGCAGGAAGAAGAATTAACCAAAGTCTCAGCCACCCACCGGGAACCAGTATAGGACAGGATCCAAAATTTTGGACTTGCGTTCAGCTCACAAAAAACGAGTTGAGAAATGGAGCTCAGGGGCACAGCAATTCACAAACTGGCAGAGTGATAAAGGACAACTATCGTCCAAAAATCTGTTGAGGGAAGTCAACGAGGCGGACTTGAAAGCGAGGCAAAATAGCAGGAAACAGATTTCAAGAGGTACCTTGGAATCGCCTGTAAAGCACAGGAAGAGGGACACAACTTGGACAATGGTGCACTTGGCCAAAAAGGGCGTATGCGTTTTCTCCTGAATATATTCAGGAGAAAACGCATACGCCCTTTTTGGCCAAGAAAGCAAGCGGGTAATGCAAATCTGCACTACAAAGAAGTATCACTTCCCACCGGTCAAAAGGGACATCCACAAAATGTGTAAAAACCAGAAAGGCAAGACAGGCCCTGGAGAACTGGGAGCCTTGTTATGCTGATGGGCGGGATGTAAACTGCCAACTGCCTCACTGGAGGAGTGCATTGTGTTCCCTAAAACAAGTAAACAACAGAGCTACAGAGCCAAGGCCACTTCCAGTCTAGGGAATATACCTTGGGAAAACTGAAAATCAATAAGAAAGAGCCACCTCCAAATTTAGGGCTGCACTGACTACAAGAACCTCAACTTGGGTACACCTTAAATATCCCAGGAAATATAAAAATGGTTCAAAACATTGTGGTACTTACGTATGATGGAATATCCCTCAGCGATGAAATCAATGTCATAAGACCAGTAGCAGCAAATTGAGTGGATTCAGGTACGATGATTCTAAGTGAAATAAGTCACACAGAAAAAGAAACTTATCATAAGATATCACTTATGAAGATCCTGTAAACATGGCTACACGTGAACTGAGTTAGGAAAGAGAACAGAGTCTCACATTTAGAAAACACTCTTATGCCTGCATAAAGGGGAAGGAGAGGTGGGGTGATGCATAAAACCAGAGTTTGATATAAGCACAGGGACCGTTCCAAAAACCAACTTTGGAATAGACAAGACCTACACCTTCCTCAGTGAAAGAGACTCAAAACCCCATATTTCCCGCAGAGGAATATATCTGACTAGTAAGAATCTTAAAACCTATGTATTGATATGACTCCATAAGGGAATCAAGTGTGTCTAGAGTGGCATAAACATGGCAGCGAGAATCAGCTCAAACCCACTATAAAAAGGAATTTCAAAAGCAAAACCAAGAAACAGGGAAATTCTTTAGAATTCCTTCAGGGTGTCTGAGGAAACCTGGAAAGACCCTATCTACAATGACAGCTGGATGTGGCATAAGGCTGGACACTTGGGACTGAGAGGATTGGTGAGATTGGGTGAGCAAATGCAGACCCTTTCAAGCAATAATGCATGGCCCCCATTCCATGGGTCCCAACTCTCCAGGTTCAAGGGAATATTCCTACAGCTATAACATGTACAGGAAACCTAGAGAATGGACACACTGTGAATACGAAAGGTTTCTAAAACTCAACGAATAGTCCCTCTCCTGGTGCTCCAGTTTGACTTTCCAACTGCCTTACTATCAATCTCCCAACTTGGAGAGACAGGCCCTTTAACCTCCTGGTTTGCACAGGTTCCCAATTTGCCAGAGGATGGAAGGGACGAGGGAGAACCCATGAGAGAGTAGCTGTTAGGCATTTGGACGGGCACATGTCACTCTAATTTCCCGGCAGGAAGAAGAATTAACCAAAGTCTCAGCCACCCACCGGGAACCAGTATAGGACATGATCCAAAATTTTGGACTTGCGTTCAGCTCACAAAAAACGAGTGGAGAAATGGAGCTCAGGGCCACAGCAATTCACAAACTCGCACAGTGATAAAGGACAACTATCGTCCAAAAATCTGTTGAGGGAAGTCAACGAGGCGGACTTGAAAGCGAGGCAAAATAGCAGGAAACAGATTTCAAGAGGTACCTTGGAATCGCCTGTAAAGCACAGGAAGAGGGGCACAACTTGGACAATGGTGCACTTGGCCAAAAAGGGCGTATGCGTTTTCTCCTGAATATATTCAGGAGAAAACGCATACGCCCTTTTTGGCCAAGCAAGCAAGCGGGCAATGCAAATCTGCACTACAAAGAAGTATCACTTCCCACCGGTCAAAAGGGACATCCACAAATTGTGTAAAAACCAGAAAGGCAAGACAGGCACTGGAGAACTGGGAGCCTTGTTATGCTGATGGGCGGGATGTAAATTGCCAACTGCCTCACTGGAGGAGTGCATTGTGTTCCCTAAAACAAGTAAACAACAGAGCTACAGAGCCAAGGCCACTTCCAGTCTAGGGAATATACCTTGGGAAAACTGAAAATCAATAAGAAAGAGCCACCTCCAAATTTAGGGCTGCACTGACTACAAGAACCTCAACTTGGGTACACCTTAAATATCCCAGGCAATATAAAAATGGTTCAAAACATTGTGGTACTTACGTACGATGGAATATCCCTCAGCCATGAAATCAATGTCATAAGACCAGTAGCAGCAAAGTGAGTGGATTCAGGTATGATGATTCTAAGTGAAATAAGTCACACAGAAAAAGAAACTTATCATAAGATATCACTTATGAAGATCCTGTAAACATGGCTACACGTGAACTGAGTTAGGAAAGAGAACAGACTCTCACATTTAGAAAACACTCTTATGCCTGCATAAAGGGGAAGGAGAGGTGGGGTGATGCATAAAACCAGAGATTGATATAAGCACACGGACCGTTTCAAAAACCAACTTTGGAATTGACAAGACCGACACCTTCCTTAGTGAAAGAGACTCAAAACCCCATATTTCCCACAGAGGAATATATCTGACTAGTAAGAATCTTAAAACCTATGTATTGATATGTCTCCATAAGGGAATCAAGTGTGGCTAGAGTGGCATAAACATGGCAGCGAGAATCAGCTCAAACCCACTATAAAAAGGAATTTCAAAAGCAAAACCAAAAAACAGGGAAATTCTTTACCATTCCTTCAGGGTGTCTGAGGAAACCTGGAAAGACCCTATCTACAATGACAGCTGGATGTGGCATAAGGCTGGACACTTGGGACTGAGAGGATTGGTGAGATTGGGTGAGCAAATGCAGACCCTTTCAAGCAATAATGCATGGCCCCCATTCCATGGGTCCCAACTCTCCAGGTTCAAGGGAATATTACTACAGCTATAACATGTACAGGAAACCTAGAGAATGGACACACTGTGAATACGAAAGGTTTCTAAAACTCAACGAATAGTCCCTCTCCTGGTGCTCCAGTTTGACTTTCCAACTGCCTTACTATCAATCTCCCAACTTGGAGAGACAGGCCCTTTAACCTCCTGGTTTGCACAGGTTCCCAATTTGCCAGAGGATGGAAGGGACGAGGGAGAACCCATGAGAGAGTAGCTGTTAGGCATTTGGACGGGCACATGTCACTCTAATTTCCCGGCAGGAAGAAGAATTAACCAAAGTCTCAGCCACCCACCGGGAACCAGTATAGGACATGATCCAAAATTTTGGACTTGCGTTCAGCTCACAAAAAACGAGTTGAGAAATGGAGCTCAGGGGCACAGCAATTCACAAACTGGCACAGTGATAAAGGACAACTATCGTCCAAAAATCTGTTGAGGGAAGTCAACGAGGCGGACTTGAAAGTGAGGCAAAATAGCAGGAAACAGATTTCAAGAGGTACGTTGGAATCGCCTGTAAAGCACAGGAAGAGGGGCACAACTTGGACAATGGTGCACTTGGCCAAAAAGGGCGTATGCGTTTTCTCCTGAATATATTCAGGAGAAAACTCATACGCCCTTTTTGGCCAAGCAAGCAAGCGGGCAATGCAAATCTGCACTACAAAGAAGTATCACTTCCCACCGGTCAAAAGGGACATCCACAAAATGTGTAAAAACCAGAAAGGCAAGACAGGCCCTGGAGAACTGGGAGCCTTGTTATGCTGATGAGCGGGATGTAAATTGCCAACTGCCTCATTGGAGGAGTGCATTGTGTTCCCTAAAACAAGTAAACAACAGAGCTACAGAGCCAAGGCCACTTCCAGTCTAGGGAATATACCTTGGGAAAACTGAAAATCAATAAGAAAGAGCCACCTCCAAATTTAGGGCTGCACTGACTACAAGAACCTCAACTTGGGTACACCTTAAATATCCCAGGAAATATAAAAATGGTTCAAAACATTGTGGTACTTACGTACGATGGAATATCCCTCAGCCATGAAATCAATGTCATAAGACCAGTAGCAGCAAAGTGAGTGGATTCAGGTACGATGATTCTAAGTGAAATAAGTCACACAGAAAAAGAAACTTATCATAAGATATCACTTATGAAGATCCTGTAAACATGGCTACACGTGAACTGAGTTAGGAAAGAGAACAGAGTCTCACATTTAGAAAACACTCTTATGCCTGCATAAAGGGGATGGAGAGGTGGGGTGATGCATAAAACCAGAGTTTGATATAAGCACAGGGACCGTTCCAAAAAACAACTTTGGAATAGACAAGACCTACACCTTCCTCAGTGAAAGAGACTCAAAACCCCATATTTCCCGCAGAGGAATATATCTGACTAGTAAGAATCTTAAAACCTATGTATTGATATGACTCCATAAGGGAATCAAGTGTGTCTAGAGTGGCATAAACATGGCAGCGAGAATCAGCTCAAACCCACTATAAAAAGGAGTTTCAAAAGCAAAACCAAAAAACAGGGAAATTCTTTACAATTCCTTCAGGGTGTCTGAGGAAACCTGGAAAGACCCTATCTACAATGACAGCTGGATGTGGCATAAGGCTGGACACTTGGGACTGAGAGGATTGGTGAGATTGGGTGAGCAAATGCAGACCCTTTCAAGCAATAATGCATGGCCCCCATTCCATGGGTCCCAACTCTCCAGGTTCAAGGGAATATTACTACAGCTATAACATGTACAGGAAACCTAGAGAATAGACACACTGTGAATACGAAAGGTTTCTAAAACTCAACGAATAGTCCCTCTCCTGGTGCTCCAGTTTGACTTTCCAACTGCCTTACTATCAATCTCCCAACTTGGAGAGACAGGCCCTTTAACCTCCTTGTTTGCACAGGTTCCCAATTTGGCAGAGGATGGAAGGGACGAGGGAGAACCCATGAGAGAGTAGCTGTTAGGCATTTGGACGGGCACATGTCACTCTAATTTCCCGGCAGGAAGAAGAATTAACCAAAGTCTCAGCCACCCACCGGGAACCAGTATAGGACAGGATCCAAAATTTTGGACTTGCGTTCAGCTCACAAAAAACGAGTTGAGAAATGGAGCTCAGGGGCACAGCAATTCACAAACTGGCAGAGTGATAAAGGACAACTATCGTCCAAAAATCTGTTGAGGGAAGTCAACGAGGCGGACTTGAAAGTGAGGCAAAATAGCAGGAAACAGATTTCAAGAGGTACCTTGGAATCGCCTGTAAAGCACAGGAAGAGGGGCACAACTTGGACAATGGTGCACTTGGCCAAAAAGGGCGTATGCGTTTTCTCCTGAATATATTCGGAAGAAAACGCATACGCCCTTTTTGGCCAAGCAAGCAAGCGGGCAATGCAAATCTGCACTACAAAGAAGTATCACTTCCCACCGGTCAAAAGGGACATCCACAAAATGTGTAAAAACCAGAAAGGCAAGACAGGCCCTGAGGAACTGGGAGCCTTGTTATGCTGATGGGTGGGATGTAAATTGCCAACTGCCTCACTGGAGGAGTGCATTGTGTTCCCTAAAACAAGTAAACAACAGAGCTACAGAGCCAAGGCCACTTCCAGTCTAGGGAATATACCTTGGGAAAACTGAAAATCAATAAGAAAGAGCCACCTCCAAATTTAGGGCTGCACTGACTACAAGAACCTCAACTTGGGTACACCTTAAATATCCCAGGAAATATAAAAATGATTCAAAACATTGTGGTACTTACGTACGATGGAATATCCCTCAGCCATGAAATCAATGTCATAAGACCAGTAGCAACAAAGTGAGAGGATTCAGGTACGATGATTCTAAGTGAAATAAGTCACACAGAAAAAGAAACTTATCATAAGATATCACTTATGAAGATCCTGTAAACATGGCTACACGTGAACTGAGTTAGGAAAGAGAACAGGGTCTCACATTTAGAAAACACTCTTATGCCTGCATAAAGGGGAAGGAGAGGTGGGGTGATGCATAAAACCAGAGTTTGATATAAGCACAGGGACCGTTTCAAAAACCAACTTTGGAATAGACAAGACCTACACCTTCCTCAGTGAAAGAGACTCAAAACCCCATATTTCCCACAGAGGAATATATCTGACTAGTAAGAATCTTAAAACCTATGTATTGATATGTCTCCATAAGGGAATCAAGTGTGTCTAGAGTGGCATAAACATGGCAGCGAGAATCAGCTCAAACCCACTATAAAAAGGAATTTCAAAAGCAAAACCAAAAAACAGGGAAATTCTTTCCAATTCCTTCAGGGTGTCTGAGGAAACCTGGAAAGACCCTATCTACAATGACAGCTGGATGTGGCATAAGGCTGGACACTTGGGACTGAGAGGATTGGTGAGATTGGGTGAGCAAATGCAGACCCTTTCAAGCAATAATGCATGGCCCCCATTCCATGGGTCCCAACTCTCCATGTTCAAGGGAATATTACTACAGCTATAACATGTACAGGAAACCTAGAGAATGGACACACTGTGAATACGAAAGGTTTCTAAAACTCAACGAATAGTCCCTCTCCTGGTGCTCCAGTTTGACTTTCCAACTGCCTTACTATCAATCTCCCAACTTGGAGAGACAGGCCCTTTAACCTCCTGGTTTGCACAGGTTCCCAATTTGGCAGAGGATGGAAGGGACGAGGGAGAACCCATGAGAGAGTAGCTGTTAGGCATTTGGACGGGCACATGTCACTCTAATTTCCCGGCAGGAAGAAGAATTAACCAAAGTCTCAGCCACCCACCGGGAACCAGTATAGGACAGGATCCAAAATTTTGGACTTGCGTTCAGCTCACAAAAAACGAGTTGAGAAATGGAGCTCAGGGGCACAGCAATTCACAAACTGGCAGAGTGATAAAGGACAACTATCGTCCAAAAATCTGTTGAGGGAAGTCAACGAGGCGGACTTGAAAGCGAGGCAAAATAGCAGGAAACAGATTTCAAGAGGTACCTTGGAATCGCCTGTAAAGCACAGGAAGAGGGACACAACTTGGACAATGGTGCACTTGGCCAAAAAGGGCGTATGCGTTTTCTCCTGAATATATTCAGGAGAAAACGCATACGCCCTTTTTGGCCAAGAAAGCAAGCGGGCAATGCAAATCTGCACTACAAAGAAGTATCACTTCCCACCGGTCAAAAGGGACATCCACAAAATGTGTAAAAACCAGAAAGGCAAGACAGGCCCTGGAGAACTGGGAGCCTTGTTATGCTGATGGGCGGGATGTAAACTGCCAACTGCCTCACTGGAGGAGTGCATTGTGTTCCCTAAAACAAGTAAACAACAGAGCTACAGAGCCAAGGCCACTTCCAGTCTAGGGAATATACCTTGGGAAAACTGAAAATCAATAAGAAAGAGCCACCTCCAAATTTAGGGCTGCACTGACTACAAGAACCTCAACTTGGGTACACCTTAAATATCCCAGGAAATATAAAAATGGTTCAAAACATTGTGGTACTTACGTATGATGGAATATCCCTCAGCGATGAAATCAATGTCATAACACCAGTAGCAGCAAATTGAGTGGATTCAGGTACGATGATTCTAAGTGAAATAAGTCACACAGAAAAAGAAACTTATCATAAGATATCACTTATGAAGATCCTGTAAACATGGCTACACGTGAACTGAGTTAGGAAAGAGAACAGAGTCTCACATTTAGAAAACACTCTTATGCCTGCATAAAGGGGAAGGAGAGGTGGGGTGATGCATAAAACCAGAGTTTGATATAAGCACAGGGACCGTTCCAAAAACCAACTTTGGAATAGACAAGACCTACACCTTCCTCAGTGAAAGAGACTCAAAACCCCATATTTCCCGCAGAGGAATATATCTGACTAGTAAGAATCTTAAAACCTATGTATTGATATGACTCCATAAGGGAATCAAGTGTGTCTAGAGTGGCATAAACATGGCAGCGAGAATCAGCTCAAACCCACTATAAAAAGGAATTTCAAAAGCAAAACCAAGAAACAGGGAAATTCTTTAGAATTCCTTCAGGGTGTCTGAGGAAACCTGGAAAGACCCTATCTACAATGACAGCTGGATGTGGCATAAGGCTGGACACTTGGGACTGAGAGGATTGGTGAGATTGGGTGAGCAAATGCAGACCCTTTCAAGCAATAATGCATGGCCCCCATTCCATGGGTCCCAACTCTCCAGGTTCAAGGGAATATTACTACAGCTATAACATGTACAGGAAACCTAGAGAATGGACACACTGTGAATACGAAAGGTTTCTAAAACTCAACGAATAGTCCCTCTCCTGGTGCTCCAGTTTGACTTTCCAACTGCCTTACTATCAATCTCCCAACTTGGAGAGACAGGCCCTTTAACCTCCTGGTTTGCACAGGTTCCCAATTTGCCAGAGGATGGAAGGGACGAGGGAGAACCCATGAGAGAGTAGCTGTTAGGCATTTGGACGGGCACATGTCACTCTAATTTCCCGGCAGGAAGAAGAATTAACCAAAGTCTCAGCCACCCACCGGGAACCAGTATAGGACATGATCCAAAATTTTGGACTTGCGTTCAGCTCACAAAAAACGAGTTGAGAAATGGAGCTCAGGGGCACAGCAATTCACAAACTGGCACAGTGATAAAGGACAACTATCGTCCAAAAATCTGTTGAGGGAAGTCAACGAGGCGAACTTGAAAGCGAGGCAAAATAGCAGGAAACAGATTTCAAGAGGTACCTTGGAATCGCCTGTAAAGCACAGGAAGAGGGGCACAACTTGGACAATGGTGCACTTGGCCAAAAAGGGCATATGCGTTTTCTCCTGAATATATTCAGGAGAAAACGCATACGCCCTTTTTGGACAAGCAAGCAAGCGGGCAATGCAAATCTGCACTACAAAGAAGTATCACTTCCCACCGGTCAAAAGGGACATCCACAAATTGTGTAAAAACCAGAAAGGCAAGACAGGCACTGGAGAACTGGGAGCCTTGTTATGCTGATGGGCGGGATGTAAATTGCCAACTGCCTCACTGGAGGAGTGCATTGTGTTCCCTAAAACAAGTAAACAACAGAGCTACAGAGCCAAGGCCACTTCCAGTCTAGGGAATATACCTTGGGAAAACTGAAAATCAATAAGAAAGAGCCACCTCCAAATTTAGGGCTGCACTGACTACAAGAACCTCAACTTGGGTACACCTTAAATATCCCAGGCAATATAAAAATGGTTCAAAACATTGTGGTACTTACGTACGATGGAATATCCCTCAGCCATGAAATCAATGTCATAAGACCAGTAGCAGCAAAGTGAGTGGATTCAGGTATGATGATTCTAAGTGAAATAAGTCACACAGAAAAAGAAACTTATCATAAGATATCACTTATGAAGATCCTGTAAACATGGCTACACGTGAACTGAGTTAGGAAAGAGAACAGACTCTCACATTTAGAAAACACTCTTATGCCTGCATAAAGGGGAAGGAGAGGTGGGGTGATGCATAAAACCAGAGATTGATATAAGCACACGGACCGTTTCAAAAACCAACTTTGGAATTGACAAGACCGACACCTTCCTTAGTGAAAGAGACTCAAAACCCCATATTTCCCACAGAGGAATATATCTGACTAGTAAGAATCTTAAAACCTATGTATTGATATGTCTCCATAAGGGAATCAAGTGTGTCTAGAGTGGCATAAACATGGCAGCGAGAATCAGCTCAAACCCACTATAAAAAGGAATTTCAAAAGCAAAACCAAAAAACAGGGAAATTCTTTCCAATTCCTTCAGGGTGTCTGAGGAAACCTGGAAAGACCCTATCTACAATGACAGCTGGATGTGGCATAAGGCTGGACACTTGGGACTGAGAGGATTGGTGAGATTGGGTGAGCAAATGCAGACCCTTTCAAGCAATAATGCATGGCCCCCATTCCATGGGTCCCAACTCTCCATGTTCAAGGGAATATTACTACAGCTATAACATGTACAGGAAACCTAGAGAATGGACACACTGTGAATACGAAAGGTTTCTAAAACTCAACGAATAGTCCCTCTCCTGGTGCTCCAGTTTGACTTTCCAACTGCCTTACTATCAATCTCCCAACTTGGAGAGACAGGCCCTTTAACCTCCTGGTTTACACAGGTTCCCAATTTGCCAGAAGATGGAAGGGACGAGGGAGAACCCATGAGAGAGTAGCTGTTAGGCATTTGGACGGGCACATGTCACTCTAATTTCCCGGCAGGAAGAAGAATTAACCAAAGTCTCAGCCACCCACCGGGAACCAGTATAGGACAGGATCCAAAATTTTGGACTTGCGTTCAGCTCACAAAAAACGAGTTGAGAAATGGAGCTCAGGGGCACAGCAATTCACAAACTGGCAGAGTGATAAAGGACAACTATCGTCCAAAAATCTGTTGAGGGAAGTCAACGAGGCGGACTTGAAAGCGAGGCAAAATAGCAGGAAACAGATTTCAAGAGGTACCTTGGAATCGCCTGTAAAGCACAGGAAGAGGGACACAACTTGGACAATGGTGCACTTGGCCAAAAAGGGCGTATGCGTTTTCTCCTGAATATATTCAGGAGAAAACACATACGCCCTTTTTGGCCAAGAAAGCAAGCGGGCAATGCAAATCTGCACTACAAAGAAGTATCACTTCCCACCGGTCAAAAGGGACATCCACAAAATGTGTAAAAACCAGAAAGGCAAGACAGGCCCTGGAGAACTGGGAGCCTTGTTATGCTGATGGGCGGGATGTAAACTGCCAACTGCCTCACTGGAGGAGTGCATTGTGTTCCCTAAAACAAGTAAACAACAGAGCTACAGAGCCAAGGCCACTTCCAGTCTAGGGAATATACCTTGGGAAAACTGAAAATCAATAAGAAAGAGCCACCTCCAAATTTAGGGCTGCACTGACTACAAGAACCTCAACTTGGGTACACCTTAAATATCCCAGGAAATATAAAAATGGTTCAAAACATTGTGGTACTTACGTATGATGGAATATCCCTCAGCGATGAAATCAATGTCATAAGACCAGTAGCAGCAAATTGAGTGGATTCAGGTACGATGATTCTAAGTGAAATAAGTCACACAGAAAAAGAAACTTATCATAAGATATCACTTATGAAGATCCTGTAAACATGGCTACACGTGAACTGAGTTAGGAAAGAGAACAGAGTCTCACATTTAGAAAACACTCTTATGCCTGCATAAAGGGGAAGGAGAGGTGGGGTGATGCATAAAACCAGAGTTTGATATAAGCACAGGGACCGTTCCAAAAACCAACTTTGGAATAGACAAGACCTACACCTTCCTCAGTGAAAGAGACTCAAAACCCCATATTTCCCGCAGAGGAATATATCTGACTAGTAAGAATCTTAAAACCTATGTATTGATATGACTCCATAAGGGAATCAAGTGTGTCTAGAGTGGCATAAACATGGCAGCGAGAATCAGCTCAAACCCACTATAAAAAGGAATTTCAAAAGCAAAACCAAGAAACAGGGAAATTCTTTAGAATTCCTTCAGGGTGTCTGAGGAAACCTGGAAAGACCCTATCTACAATGACAGCTGGATGTGGCATAAGGCTGGACACTTGGGACTGAGAGGATTGGTGAGATTGGGTGAGCAAATGCAGACCCTTTCAAGCAATAATGCATGGCCCCCATTCCATGGGTCCCAACTCTCCAGGTTCAAGGGAATATTACTACAGCTATAACATGTACAGGAAACCTAGAGAATGGACACACTGTGAATACGAAAGGTTTCTAAAACTCAACGAATAGTCCCTCTCCTGGTGCTCCAGTTTGACTTTCCAACTGCCTTACTATCAATCTCCCAACTTGGAGAGACAGGCCCTTTAACCTCCTGGTTTGCACAGGTTCCCAATTTGCCAGAGGATGGAAGGGACGAGGGAGAACCCATGAGAGAGTAGCTGTTAGGCATTTGGACGGGCACATGTCACTCTAATTTCCCGGCAGGAAGAAGAATTAACCAAAGTCTCAGCCACCCACCGGGAACCAGTATAGGACATGATCCAAAATTTTGGACTTGCGTTCAGCTCACAAAAAACGAGTGGAGAAATGGAGCTCAGGGGCACAGCAATTCACAAACTCGCACAGTGATAAAGGACAACTATCGTCCAAAAATCTGTTGAGGGAAGTCAACGAGGCGGACTTGAAAGCGAGGCAAAATAGCAGGAAACAGATTTCAAGAGGTACCTTGGAATCGCCTGTAAAGCACAGGAAGAGGGGCACAACTTGGACAATGGTGCACTTGGCCAAAAAGGGCGTATGCGTTTTCTCCTGAATATATTCAGGAGAAAACGCATACGCCCTTTTTGGCCAAGCAAGCAAGCGGGCAATGCAAATCTGCACTACAAAGAAGTATCACTTCCCACCGGTCAAAAGGGACATCCACAAATTGTGTAAAAACCAGAAAGGCAAGACAGGCACTGGAGAACTGGGAGCCTTGTTATGCTGATGGGCGGGATGTAAATTGCCAACTGCCTCACTGGAGGAGTGCATTGTGTTCCCTAAAACAAGTAAACAACAGAGCTACAGAGCCAAGGCCACTTCCAGTCTAGGGAATATACCTTGGGAAAACTGAAAATCAATAAGAAAGAGCCACCTCCAAATTTAGGGCTGCACTGACTACAAGAACCTCAACTTGGGTACACCTTAAATATCCCAGGCAATATAAAAATGGTTCAAAACATTGTGGTACTTACGTACGATGGAATATCCCTCAGCCATGAAATCAATGTCATAAGACCAGTAGCAGCAAAGTGAGTGGATTCAGGTATGATGATTCTAAGTGAAATAAGTCACACAGAAAAAGAAACTTATCATAAGATATCACTTATGAAGATCCTGTAAACATGGCTACACGTGAACTGAGTTAGGAAAGAGAACAGACTCTCACATTTAGAAAACACTCTTATGCCTGCATAAAGGGGAAGGAGAGGTGGGGTGATGCATAAAACCAGAGATTGATATAAGCACACGGACCGTTTCAAAAACCAACTTTGGAATTGACAAGACCGACACCTTCCTTAGTGAAAGAGACTCAAAACCCCATATTTCCCACAGAGGAATATATCTGACTAGTAAGAATCTTAAAACCTATGTATTGATATGTCTCCATAAGGGAATCAAGTGTGGCTAGAGTGGCATAAACATGGCAGCGAGAATCAGCTCAAACCCACTATAAAAAGGAATTTCAAAAGCAAAACCAAAAAACAGGGAAATTCTTTACCATTCCTTCAGGGTGTCTGAGGAAACCTGGAAAGACCCTATCTACAATGACAGCTGGATGTGGCATAAGGCTGGACACTTGGGACTGAGAGGATTGGTGAGATTGGGTGAGCAAATGCAGACCCTTTCAAGCAATAATGCATGGCCCCCATTCCATGGGTCCCAACTCTCCAGGTTCAAGGGAATATTACTACAGCTATAACATGTACAGGAAACCTAGAGAATGGACACACTGTGAATACGAAAGGTTTCTAAAACTCAACGAATAGTCCCTCTCCTGGTGCTCCAGTTTGACTTTCCAACTGCCTTACTATCAATCTCCCAACTTGGAGAGACAGGCCCTTTAACCTCCTGGTTTGCACAGGTTCCCAATTTGCCAGAGGATGGAAGGGACGAGGGAGAACCCATGAGAGAGTAGCTGTTAGGCATTTGGACGGGCACATGTCACTCTAATTTCCCGGCAGGAAGAAGAATTAACCAAAGTCTCAGCCACCCACCGGGAACCAGTATAGGACATGATCCAAAATTTTGGACTTGCATTCAGCTCACAAAAAACGAGTTGAGAAATGGAGCTCAGGGGCACAGCAATTCACAAACTGGCACAGTGATAAAGGACAACTATCGTCCAAAAATCTGTTGAGGGAAGTCAACGAGGCGGACTTGAAAGTGAGGCAAAATAGCAGGAAACAGATTTCAAGAGGTACCTTGGAATCGCCTGTAAAGCACAGGAAGAGGGGCACAACTTGGACAATGGTGCACTTGGCCAAAAAGGGCGTATGCGTTTTCTCCTGAATATATTCAGGAGAAAACGCATACGCCCTTTTTGGCCAAGCAAGCAAGCGGGCAATGCAAATCTGCACTACAAAGAAGTATCACTTCCCACCGGTCAAAAGGGACATCCACAAAATGTGTAAAAACCAGAAAGGCAAGACAGGCCCTGGAGAACTGGGAGCCTTGTTATGCTGATGGGCGGGATGTAAACTGCCAACTGCCTCACTGGAGGAGTGCATTGTGTTCCCTAAAACAAGTAAACAACAGAGCTACAGAGCCAAGGCCACTTCCAGTCTAGGGAATATACCTTGGGAAAACTGAAAATCAATAAGAAAGAGCCACCTCCAAATTTAGGGCTGCACTGACTACAAGAACCTCAACTTGGGTACACCTTAAATATCCCAGGAAATATAAAAATGGTTCAAAACATTGTGGTACTTACGTACGATGGAATATCCCTCAGCCATGAAATCAATGTCATAAGACCAGTAGCAGCAAAGTGAGTGGATTCAGGTACGATGATTCTAAGTGAAATAAGTCACACAGAAAAAGAAACTTATCATAAGATATCACTTATGAAGATCCTGTAAACATGGCTACACGTGAATTGAGTTAGGAAAGAGAACAGAGTCTCACATTTAGAAAACACTCTTAAGCCTGCATAAAGGGGAAGGAGAGGTGGGGTGATGCATAAAACCAGAGTTTGATATAAGCACACGGACCGTTTCAAAAACCAACTTTGGAATTGACAAGACCGACACCTTCCTTAGTGAAAGAGACTCAAAACCCCATATTTCCCACAGAGGAATATATCTGACTAGTAAGAATCTTAAAACCTATGTATTGATATGTCTCCATAAGGGAATCAAGTGTGTCTAGAGTGGCATAAACATGGCAGCGAGAATCAGCTCAAACCCACTATAAAATGGAATTTCAAAAGCAAAACCAAAACACAGGGAAATTCTTTACAATTCCTTCAGGGTGTCTGAGGAAACCTGGAAAGACCCTATCTACAATGACAGCTGGATGTGGCATAAGGCTGGACAATTGGGACTGAGAGGATTGGTGAGATTGGGTGAGCAAATGCAGACCCTTTCAAGCAATAATGAATGGCCCCCATTCCATGGGTCCCAACTCTCCAGGTTCAAGGGAATATTACTACAGCTATAACATGTACAGGAAACCTAGAGAATGGACACACTGTGAATACAAAAGGTTTCTAAAACTCAACGAATAGTCCCTCTCCTGGTGCTCCAGTTTGACTTTCCAACTACCTTACTATCAATCTCCCAACTTGGAGAGACAGGCCCTTTAACCTCCTGGTTTGCACAGGTTCCCAATTTGCCAGAGGATGGAAGGGACGAGGGAGAACCCATGAGAGAGTAGCTGTTAGGCATTTGGACGGGCACATGTCACTCTAATTTCCCGGCAGGAAGAAGAATTAACCAAAGTCTCAGCCACCCACCGGGAACCAGTATAGGACATGATCCAAAATTTTGGACTTGCGTTCAGCTCACAAAAAACGGGTTGAGAAATGGAGCTCAGGGGCACAGCAATTCACAAACTGGCACAGTGATAAAGGACAACTATCGTCCAAAAATCTGTTGAGGGAAGTCAACGAGGCGGACTTGAAAGTGAGGCAAAATAGCAGGAAACAGATTTCAAGAGGTACGTTGGAATCGCCTGTAAAGCACAGGAAGAGGGGCACAACTTGGACAATGGTGCACTTGGCCAAAAAGGGCGTATGCGTTTTCTCCTGAATATATTCAGGAGAAAACGCATACGCCCTTTTTGGCCAAGCAAGCAAGCGGGCAATGCAAATCTGCACTACAAAGAAGTATCACTTCCCACCGGTCAAAAGGGACATCCACAAAAAGTGTAAAAACCAGAAAGGCAAGACAGGCCCTGGAGAACTGGGAGCCTTGTTATGCTGATGGGCGGGATGTAAACTGCCAACAGCCTCACTGGAGGAGTGCATTGTGTTCCCTAAAACAAGTAAACAACAGAGCTACAGAGCCAAGGCCACTTCCAGTCTAGGGAATATACCTTGGAAAAACTGAAAATCAATAAGAAACAGCCACCTCCAAATTTAGGGCTGCACTGACTACAAGAACCTCAACTTGGGTACACCTTAAATATCCCAGGAAATATAAAAATGGTTCAAAACATTGTGGTACTTACGTACGATGGAATATCCCTCAGCCATGAAATCAATGTCATAAGACCAGTAGCAGCAAAGTGAGTGGATTCAGGTACGATGATTCTAAGTGAAATAAGTCACACAGAAAAAGAAACTTATTATAAGATATCACTTATGAAGATCCTGTAAACATGGCTACACGTGAACTGAGTTAGGAAAGAGAAAAGACTCTCACATTTAGAAAACACTCTTATGCCTGCATAAAGGGGAAGGAGAGGTGGGGTGATGCATAAAACCAGAGTTTGATATAAGCACACGGACTGTTTCAAAAACCAACTTTGGAATTGACAAGACCGACACCTTCCTTAGTGAAAGAGACTCAAAACCCCATATTTCCCACAGAGGAATATATCTGACTAGTAAGAATCTTAAAACCTATGTATTGATATGTCTCCATAAGGGAATCAAGTGTGTCTAGAGTGGCATAAACATGGCAGCGAGAATCAGCTCAAACCCACTATAAAAAGGAATTTCAAAAGCAAAACCAAAAAACAGGGAAATTCTTTACAATTCCTTCAGGGTGTCTGAGGAAACCTGGAAAGACCCTATCTACAATGACAGCTGGATGTGGCATAAGGCTGGACACTTGGGACTGAGAGGATTGGTGAGATTGGGTGAGCAAATGCAGACCCTTTCAAGCAATAATGCATGGCCCCCATTCCATGGGTCCCAACTCTCCAGGTTCAAGGGAATATTACTACAGCTATAACATGTACAGGAAACCTAGAGAATGGACACACTGTGAATACGAAAGGTTTCTAAAACTCAACGAATAGTCCCTCTCCTGGTGCTCCAGTTTGACTTTCCAACTGCCTTACTATCAATCTCCCAACTTGGAGAGACAGGCCCTTTAACCTCCTGGTTTGCACAGGTTCCCAATTTGGCAGAGGATGGAAGGGACGAGGGAGAACCCATGAGAGAGTAGCTGTTAGGCATTTGGACGGGCACATGTCACTCTAATTTCCCGGCAGGAAGAAGAATTAACCAAAGTCTCAGCCACCCACCGGGAACCAGTATAGGACATGATCCAAAATTTTGGACTTGTGTTCAGCTCACAAAAAACGAGTTGAGAAATGGAGCTCAGGGGCACAGCAATTCACAAACTGGCAGAGTGATAAAGGACAACTATCGTCCAAAAATCTGTTGAGGGAAGTCAACGAGGCGGACTTGAAAGCGAGGCAAAATAGCAGGAAACAGATTTCAAGAGGTACCTTGGAATCGCCTGTAAAGCACAGGAAGAGGGGCACAACTTGGACAATGGTGCACTTGGCCAAAAAGGGCGTATGCGTTTTCTCCTGAATATATTCAGGAGAAAACGCATACGCCCTTTTTGGCCAAGCAAGCAAGCGGGCAATGCAAATCTGCACTACAAAGAAATATCACTTCCCACCGGTCAAAAGGGACATCCACAAAATGTGTAAAAACCAGAAAGGCAAGACAGGCCCTGAGGAACTGGGAGCCTTGTTATGCTGATGGGTGGGATGTAAATTGCCAACTGCCTCACTGGAGGAGTGCATTGTGTTCCCTAAAACAAGTAAACAACAGAGCTACAGAGCCAAGGCCACTTCCAGTCTAGGGAATATACCTTGGGAAAACTGAAAATCAATAAGAAACAGCCACCTCCAAATTTAGGGCTGCACTGACTACAAGAACCTCAACTTGGGTACACCTTAAATATCCCAGGAAATATAAAAATGGTTCAAAACATTGTGGTACTTACGTACGATGGAATATCCCTCAGCCATGAAATCAATGTCATAAGACCAGTAGCAGCAAAGTGAGTGGATTCAGGTACGATGATTCTAAGTGAAATAAGTCACACAGAAAAAGAAACTTATCATAAGATATCACTTATGAAGATCCTGTAAACATGGCTACACGTGAATTGAGTTAGGAAAGAGAACAGAGTCTCACATTTAGAAAACACACTTACGCCTGCATAAAGGGGAAGGAGAGGTGGGGTGATGCATAAAACCAGAGTTTGATATAAGCACAGGGACCGTTTCAAAAACCAACTTTGGAATTGACAAGACCGACACCTTCCTTAGTGAAAGAGACTCAAAACCCCATATTTCCCACAGAGGAATATATCTGACTAGTAAGAATCTTAAAACCTATGTATTGATATGTCTCCATAAGGGAATCAAGTGTGTCTAGAGTGGCATATACATGGCAGCGAGAATCAGCTCAAACCCACTATAAAAAGGAATTTCAAAAGCAAAACCAAAAAACAGGGAAATTCTTTACAATTCCTTCAGGGTGTCTGAGGAAACCTGGAAAGACCCTATCTACAATGACAGCTGGATGTGGCATAAGGCTGGACACTTGGGACTGAGAGGATTGGTGAGATTGGGTGAGCAAATGCAGACCCTTTCAAGCAATAATGCATGGCCCCCATTCCATGGGTCCCAACTCTCCAGGTTCAAGGGAATATTACTACAGCTATAACATGTACAGGAAACCTAGAGAATGGACACACTGTGAATACGAAAGGTTTCTAAAACTCAACGAATAGTCCCTCTCCTGGTGCTCCAGTTTGACTTTCCAACTGCCTTACTATCAATCTCCCAACTTGGAGAGACAGGCCCTTTAACCTCCTGGTTTGCACAGGTTCCCAATTTGCCAGAGGATGGAAGGGACGAGGGAGAACCCATGAGAGAGTAGCTGTTAGGCATTTGGACGGGCACATGTCACTCTAATTTCCCGGCAGGAAGAAGAATTAACCAAAGTCTCAGCCACCCACCGGGAACCAGTATAGGACATGATCCAAAATTTTGGACTTGCGTTCAGCTCACAAAAAGCGAGTTGAGAAATGGAGCTCAGGGGCACAGCAATTCACAAACTGGCAGAGTGATAAAGGACAACTATCGTCCAAAAATCTGTTGAGGGAAGTCAACGAGGCGGACTTGAAAGTGAGGCAAAATAGCAGGAAACAGATTTCAAGAGGTACGTTGGAATCGCCTGTAAAGCACAGGAAGAGGGGCACAACTTGGACAATGTTGCACTTGGCCAAAAAGGGCGTATGCGTTTTATCCTGAATATATTCAGGAGAAAACGCATACGCCCTTTTTGGCCAAGCAAGCAAGCGGGCAATGCAAATCTGCACTACAAAGAAGTATCACTTCCCACCGGTCAAAAGGGACATCCACAAAATGTGTAAAAACCAGAAAGGCAAGACAGGCCCTGGAGAACTGGGAGCCTTGTTATGCTGATGGGCGGGATGTAAACTGCCAACTGCCTCACTGGAGGAGTGCATTGTGTTCCCTAAAACAAGTAAACAACAGAGCTACAGAGCCAAGGCCACTTCCAGTCTAGGGAATATACCTTGGGAAAACTGAAAATCAATAAGAAAGAGCCACCTCCAAATTTAGGGCTGCACTGACTACAAGAACCTCAACTTGGGTACACCTTAAATATCCCAGGCAATATAAAAATGGTTCAAAACTTTGTGGTACTTACGTACGATGGAATATCCCTCAGCCATGAAATCAATGTCATAAGACCAGTAGCAGCAAAGTGAGTGGATTCAGGTACGATGATTCTAAGTGAAATAAGTCACACAGAAAAAGAAACTTATCATAAGATATCACTTATGAAGATCCTGTAAACATGACTACACGTGAACTGAGTTAGGAAAGAGAACAGAGTCTCACATTTAGAAAACACTCTTATGCCTGCATAAAGGGGATGGAGAGGTGGGGTGATGCATAAAACCAGAATTTCATATAAGCACAGGGACCGTTCCAAAAACCAACTTTGGAATAGACAAGACCTACACCTTCCTCAGTGAAAGAGACTCAAAACCCCATATTTCCCGCAGAGGAATATATCTGACTAGTAAGAATCTTAAAACCTATGTATTGATATGACTCCATAAGGGAATCAAGTGTGTCTAGAGTGGCATAAACATGGCAGCGAGAATCAGCTCAAACCCCTATAAAAAGGAGTTTCAAAAGCAAAACCAAAAAACAGGGAAATTCTTTACAATTCCTTCAGGGTGTCTGAGGAAACCTGGAAAGACCCTATCTACAATGACAGCTGGATGTGGCATAAGGCTGGACACTTGGGACTGAGAGGATTGGTGAGATTGGGTGAGCAAATGCAGACCCTTTCAAGCAATAATGCATGGCCCCCATTCCATGGGTCCCAACTCTCCAGGTTCAAGGGAATATTACTACAGCTATAACATGTACAGGAAACCTAGAGAATAGACACACTGTGAATACGAAAGGTTTCTAAAACTCAACGAATAGTCCCTCTCCTGGTGCTCCAGTTTGACTTTCCAACTGCCTTACTATCAATCTCCCAACTTGGAGAGACAGGCCCTTTAACCTCCTGGTTTGCACAGGTTCCCAATTTGGCAGAGGATGGAAGGGACGAGGGAGAACCCATGAGAGAGTAGCTGTTAGGCATTTGGACGGGCACATGTCACTCTAATTTCCCGGCAGGAAGAAGAATTAACCAAAGTCTCAGCCACCCACCGGGAACCAGTATAGGACAGGATCCAAAATTTTGGACTTGCGTTCAGCTCACAAAAAACGAGTTGAGAAATGGAGCTCAGGGGCATAGCAATTCACAAACTGGCAGAGTGATAAAGGACAACTATCGTCCAAAAATCTGTTGAGGGAAGTCAACGAGGCGGACTTGAAAGCGAGGCAAAATAGCAGGAAACAGATTTCAAGAGGTACCTTGGAATCGCCTGTAAAGCACAGGAAGAGGGGCACAACTTGGACAATGGTGCACTTGGCCAAAAAGGGCGTATGCGTTTTCTCCTGAATATATTCAGGAGAAAACGCATACGCCCTTTTTGGCCAAGCAAGCAAGCGGGCAATGCAAATCTGCACTACAAAGAAGTATCACTTCCCACCGGTCAAAAGGGACATCCACAAAATGTGTAAAAACCAGAAAGGCAAGACAGGCCCTGAGGAACTGGGAGCCTTGTTATGCTGATGGGTGGGATGTAAATTGCCAACTGCCTCACTGGAGGAGTGCATTGTGTTCCCTAAAACAAGTAAACAACAGAGCTACAGAGCCAAGGCCACTTCCAGTCTAGGGAATATACCTTGGGAAAACTGAAAATCAATAAGAAAGAGCCACCTCCAAATTTAGGGCTGCACTGACTACAAGAACCTCAACTTGGGTACACCTTAAATATCCCAGGAAATATAAAAATGGTTCAAAACATTGTGGTACTTACGTACGATGGAATATCCCTCAGCCATGAAATCAATGTCATAAGACCAGTAGCAACAAAGTGAGTGGATTCAGGTACGATGATTCTAAGTGAAATAAGTCACACAGAAAAAGAAACTTATCATAAGATATCACTTAGGAAGATCCTGTAAACATGGCTACACGTGAACTGAGTTAGGAAAGAGAACAGAGTCTCACATTTAGAAAACACTCTTATGCCTGCATAAAGGGGAAGGAGAGGTGGGGTGATGCATAAAACCAGAGTTTGATATAAGCACAGGGACCGTTTCAAAAACCAACTTTGGAATAGACAAGACCTACACCTTCCTCAGTGAAAGAGACTCAAAACCCCATATTTCCCACAGAGGAATATATCTGACTAGTAAGAATCTTAAAACCTATGTATTGATATGTCTCCATAAGGGAATCAAGTGTGTCTAGAGTGGCATAAACATGGCAGCGAGAATCAGCTCAAACCCACTATAAAAAGGAATTTCAAAAGCAAAACCAAAAAACAGGGAAATTCTTTACAATTCCTTCAGGGTGTCTGAGGAAACCTGGAAAGACCCTATCTACAATGACAGCTGGATGTGGCATAAGGCTGGACACTTGGGACTGAGAGGATTGGTGAGATTGGGTGAGCAAATGCAGACCCTTTCAAGCAATAATGCATGGCCCCCATTCCATGGGTCCCAACTCTCCAGGTTCAAGGGAATATTACTACAGCTATAACATGTACAGGAAACCTAGAGAATGGACACACTGTGAATACAAAAGGTTTCTAAAACTCAACGAATAGTCCCTCTCCTGGTGCTCCAGTTTGACTTTCCAACTGCCTTACTATCAATCTCCCAACTTGGAGAGACAGGCCCTTTAACCTCCTGGTTTGCACAGGTTCCCAATTTGCCAGAGGATGGAAGGGACGAGGGAGAACCCATGAGAGAGTAGCTGTTAGGCATTTGGACGGGCACATGTCACTCTAATTTCCCGGCAGGAAGAAGAATTAACCAAAGTCTCAGCCACCCACCGGGAACCAGTATCGGACATGATCCAAAATTTTGGACTTGCGTTCAGCTCACAAAAAACGGGTTGAGAAATGGAGCTCAGGGGCACAGCAATTCACAAACTGGCACAGTGATAAAGGACAACTCTCGTCCAAAAATCTGTTGAGGGAAGTCAACGAGGCGGACTTGAAAGTGAGGCAAAATAGCAGGAAACAGATTTCAAGAGGTACGTTGGAATCGCCTGTAAAGCACAGGAAGAGGGGCACAACTTGGACAATGGTGCACTTGGCCAAAAAGGGCGTATGCGTTTTCTCCTGAATATATTCAGGAGAAAACGCATACGCCCTTTTTGGCCAAGCAAGCAAGTGGGCAATGCAAATCTGCACTACAAAGAAGTATCACTTCCACCGGTCAAAAGGGACATCCACAAAAAGTGTAAAAACCAGAAAGGCAAGACAGGCCCTGGAGAACTGGGAGCCTTGTTATGCTGATGGGCGGGATGTAAACTGCCAACTGCCTCACTGGAGGAGTGCATTGTGTTCCCTAAAACAAGTAAACAACAGAGCTACAGAGCCAAGGCCACTTCCAGTCTAGGGAATATACCTTGGGAAAACTGAAAATCAATAAGAAACAGCCACCTCCAAATTTAGGGCTGCACTGACTACAAGAACCTCAACTTGGGTACACCTTAAATATCCCAGGAAATATAAAAATGGTTCAAAACATTGTGGTACTTACGTACGATGGAATATCCCTCAGCCATGAAATCAATGTCATAAGACCAGTAGCAGCAAAGTGAGTGGATTCAGGTACGATGATTCTAAGTGAAATAAGTCACACAGAAAAAGAAACTTATCATAAGATATCACTTATGAAGATCCTGTAAACATGGCTACACGTGAACTGAGTTAGGAAAGAGAAAAGACTCTCACATTTAGAAAACACTCTTATGCCTGCATAAAGGGGAAGGAGAGGTGGGGTGATGCATAAAACCAGAGTTTGATATAAGCACACGGACTGTTTCAAAAACCAACTTTGGAATTGACAAGACCGACACCTTCCTTAGTGAAAGAGACTCAAAACCCCATATTTCCCACAGAGGAATATATCTGACTAGTAAGAATCTTAAAACCTATGTATTGATATGACTCCATAAGGGAATCAAGTGTGTCTAGAGTGGCATAAACATGGCAGCGAGAATCAGCTCAAACCCACTATAAAAAGGAATTTCAAAAGCAAAACCAAAAAACAGGGAAATTCTTTACAATTCCTTCAGGGTGTCTGAGGAAACCTGGAAAGACCCTATCTACAATGACAGCTGGATGTGGCATAAGGCTGGACACTTGGGACTGAGAGGATTGGTGAGATTGGGTGAGCAAATGCAGACCCTTTCAAGCAATAATGCATGGCCCCCATTCCATTGGTCCCAACTCTCCAGGTTCAAGGGAATATTACTACAGCTATAACATGTACAGGAAACCTAGAGAATGGACACACTGTGAATACGAAAGGTTTCTAAAACTCAACGAATAGTCCCTCTCCTGGTGCTCCAGTTTGACTTTCCAACTGCCTTACTATCAATCTCCCAACTTGGAGAGACAGGCCCTTTAACCTCCTGGTTTGCACAGGTTCCCAATTTGCCAGAGGATGGAAGGGACGAGGGAGAACCCATGAGAGAGTAGCTGTTAGGCATTTGGACGGGCACATGTCACTCTAATTTCCCGGCAGGAAGAAGAATTAACCAAAGTCTCAGCCACCCACCGGGAACCAGTATAGGACATGATCCAAAATTTTGTACTTGTGTTCAGCTCACAAAAAACGAGTTGAGAAATGGAGCTCAGGGGCACAGCAATTCACAAACTGGCAGAGTGATAAAGGACAACTATCGTCCAAAAATCTGTTGAGGGAAGTCAACGAGGCGGACTTGAAAGCGAGGCAAAATAGCAGGAAACAGATTTCAAGAGGTACCTTGGAATCGCCTGTAAAGCACAGGAAGAGGGGCACAACTTGGACAATGGTGCACTTGGCCAAAAAGGGCGTATGCGTTTTCTCCTGAATATATTCAGGAGAAAACGCATACGCCCTTTTTGGCCAAGCAAGCAAGCGGGCAATGCAAATCTGCACTACAAAGAAGTATCACTTCCCACCGGTCAAAAGGGACATCCACAAAATGTGTAAAAACCAGAAAGGCAAGACAGGCCCTGAGGAACTGGGAGCCTTGTTATGCTGATGGGTGGGATGTAAATTGCCAACTGCCTCACTGGAGGAGTGCATTGTGTTCCCTAAAACAAGTAAACAACAGAGCTACAGAGCCAAGGCCACTTCCAGTCTAGGGAATATACCTTGGGAAAACTGAAAATCAATAAGAAAGAGCCACCTCCAAATTTAGGGCTGCACTGACTACAAGAACCTCAACTTGGGTACACCTTAAATATCCCAGGCAATATAAAAATGGTTCAAAACTTTGTGGTACTTACGTACGATGGAATATCCCTCAGCCATGAAATCAATGTCATAAGACCAGTAGCAGCAAAGTGAGTGGATTCAGGTACGATGATTCTAAGTGAAATAAGTCACACAGAAAAAGAAACTTATCATAAGATATCACTTATGAAGATCCTGTAAACATGGCTACACGTGAATTGAGTTAGGAAAGAGAACAGAGTCTCACATTTAGAAAACACTCTTACGCCTGCATAAAGGGGAAGGAGAGGTGGGGTGATGCATAAAACCAGAGTTTGATATAAGCACAGGGACCGTTCCAAAAACCAACTTTGGAATTGACAAGACCGACACCTTCCTTAGTGAAAGAGACTCAAAACCCCATATTTCCCACAGAGGAATATATCTGACTAGTAAGAATCTTAAAACCTATGTATTGATATGTCTCCATAAGGGAATCAAGTGTGTCTAGAGTGGCATAAACATGGCAGCGAGAATCAGCTCAAACCCACTATAAAAAGGAATTTCAAAAGCAAAACCAAAAAACAGGGAAATTCTTTACAATTCCTTCAGGGTGTCTGAGGAAACCTGGAAAGACCCTATCTACAATGACAGCTGGATGTGGCATAAGGCTGGACACTTGGGACTGAGAGGATTGGTGAGATTGGGTGAGCAAATGCAGACCCTTTCAAGCAATAATGCATGGCCCCCATTCCATGGGTCCCAACTCTCCAGGTTCAAGGGAATATTACTACAGCTATAACATGTACAGGAAACCTAGAGAATGGACACACTGTGAATACGAACGGTTTCTAAAACTCAACGAATAGTCCCTCTCCTGGTGCTCCAGTTTGACTTTCCAACTGCCTTACTATCAATCTCCCAACTTGGAGAGACAGGCCCTTTAACCTCCTGGTTTGCACAGGTTCCCAATTTGGCAGAGGATGGAAGGGACGAGGGAGAACCCATGAGAGAGTAGCTGTTAGGCATTTGGACGGGCACATGTCACTCTAATTTCCCGGCAGGAAGAAGAATTAACCAAAGTCTCAGCCACCCACCGGGAACCAGTATAGGACATGATCCAAAATTTTGGACTTGCGTTCAGCTCACAAAAAGCGAGTTGAGAAATGGAGCTCAGGGGCACAGCAATTCACAAACTGGCAGAGTGATAAAGGACAACTATCGTCCAAAAATCTGTTGAGGGAAGTCAACGAGGCGGACTTGAAAGTGAGGCAAAATAGCAGGAAACAGATTTCAAGAGGTACGTTGGAATCGCCTGTAAAGCACAGGAAGAGGGGCACAACTTGGACAATGGTGCACTTGGCCAAAAAGGGCGTATGCGTTTTCTCCTGAATATATTCAGGAGAAAACGCATACGCCCTTTTTGGCCAAGCAAGCAAGCGGGCAATGCAAATCTGCACTACAAAGAAGTATCACTTCCCACCGGTCAAAAGGGACATCCACAAAAAGTGTAAAAACCAGAAAGGCAAGACAGGCCCTGGAGAACTGGGAGCCTTGTTATGCTGATGGGCGGGATGTAAACTGCCAACTGCCTCACTGGAGGAGTGCATTGTGTTCCCTAAAACAAGTAAACAACAGAGCTACAGAGCCAAGGCCACTTCCAGTCTAGGGAATATACCTTGGGAAAACTGAAAATCAATAAGAAAGAGCCACCTCCAAATTTAGGGCTGCACTGACTACAAGAACCTCAACTTGGGTACACCTTAAATATCCCAGGCAATATAAAAATGGTTCAAAACTTTGTGGTACTTACGTACGATGGAATATCCCTCAGCCATGAAATCAATGTCATAAGACCAGTAGCAGCAAAGTGAGTGGATTCAGGTACGATGATTCTAAGTGAAATAAGTCACACAGAAAAAGAAACTTATCATAAGATATCACTTATGAAGATCCTGTAAACATGGCTACACGTGAACTGAGTTAGGAAAGAGAACAGAGTCTCACATTTAGAAAACACTCTTATGCCTGCATAAAGGGGATGGAGAGGTGGGGTGATGCATAAAACCAGAGTTTGATATAAGCACAGGGACCGTTCCAAAAACCAACTTTGGAATAGACAAGACCTACACCTTCCTCAGTGAAAGAGACTCAAAACCCCATATTTCCCGCAGAGGAATATATCTGACTAGTAAGAATCTTAAAACCTATGTATTGATATGACTCCATAAGGGAATCAAGTGTGTCTAGAGTGGCATAAACATGGCAGCGAGAATCAGCTCAAACCCACTATAAAAAGGAGTTTCAAAAGCAAAACCAAAAAACAGGGAAATTCTTTACAATTCCTTCAGGGTGTCTGAGGAAACCTGGAAAGACCCTATCTACAATGACAGCTGGATGTGGCATAAGGCTGGACACTTGGGACTGAGAGGATTGGTGAGATTGGGTGAGCAAATGCAGACCCTTTCAAGCAATAATGCATGGCCCCCATTCCATGGGTCCCAACTCTCCAGGTTCAAGGGAATATTACTACAGCTATAACATGTACAGGAAACCTAGAGAATAGACACACTGTGAATACGAAAGGTTTCTAAAACTCAACGAATAGTCCCTCTCCTGGTGCTCCAGTTTGACTTTCCAACTGCCTTACTATCAATCTCCCAACTTGGAGAGACAGGCCCTTTAACCTCCTGGTTTGCACAGGTTCCCAATTTGGCAGAGGATGGAAGGGACGAGGGAGAACCCATGAGAGAGTAGCTGTTAGGCATTTGGACGGGCACATGTCACTCTAATTTCCCGGCAGGAAGAAGAATTAACCAAAGTATCAGCCACCCACCGGGAACCAGTATAGGACATGATCCAAAATTTTGGACTTGCGTTCAGCTCACAAAAAGCGAGTTGAGAAATGGAGCTCAGGGGCACAGCAATTCACAAACTGGCAGAGTGATAAAGGACAACTATCGTCCAAAAATCTGTTGAGGGAAGTCAACGAGGCGGACTTGAAAGTGAGGCAAAATAGCAGGAAACAGATTTCAAGAGGTACGTTGGAATCGCCTGTAAAGCACAGGAAGAGGGGCACAACTTGGACAATGGTGCACTTGGCCAAAAAGGGCGTATGCGTTTTCTCCTGAATATATTCAGGAGAAAACGCATACGCCCTTTTTGGCCAAGCAAGCAAGCGGGCAATGCAAATCTGCACTACAAAGAAGTATCACTTCCCACCGGTCAAAAGGGACATCCACAAAAAGTGTAAAAACCAGAAAGGCAAGACAGGCCCTGGAGAACTGGGAGCCTTGTTATGCTGATGGGCGGGATGTAAACTGCCAACTGCCTCACTGGAGGAGTGCATTGTGTTCCCTAAAACAAGTAAACAACAGAGCTACAGAGCCAAGGCCACTTCCAGTCTAGGGAATATACCTTGGGAAAACTGAAAATCAATAAGAAAGAGCCACCTCCAAATTTAGGGCTGCACTGACTACAAGAACCTCAACTTGGGTACACCTTAAATATCCCAGGCAATATAAAAATGGTTCAAAACTTTGTGGTACTTACGTACGATGGAATATCCCTCAGCCATGAAATCAATGTCATAAGACCAGTAGCAGCAAAGTGAGTGGATTCAGGTACGATGATTCTAAGTGAAATAAGTCACACAGAAAAAGAAACTTATCATAAGATATCACTTATGAAGATCCTGTAAACATGGCTACACGTGAACTGAGTTAGGAAAGAGAACAGAGTCTCACATTTAGAAAACACTCTTATGCCTGCATAAAGGGGATGGAGAGGTGGGGTGATGCATAAAACCAGAGTTTGATATAAGCACAGGGACCGTTCCAAAAACCAACTTTGGAATAGACAAGACCTACACCTTCCTCAGTGAAAGAGACTCAAAACCCCATATTTCCCGCAGAGGAATATATCTGACTAGTAAGAATCTTAAAACCTATGTATTGATATGTCTCCATAAGGGAATCAAGTGTGTCTAGAGTGGCATAAACATGGCAGCGAGAATCAGCTCAAACCCACTATAAAAAGGAATTTCAAAAGCAAAACCAAAAAACAGGGAAATTCTTTACAATTCCTTCAGGGTGTCTGAGGAAACCTGGAAAGACCCTATCTACAATGACAGCTGGATGTGGCATAAGGCTGGACACTTGGGACTGAGAGGATTGGTGAGATTGGGTGAGCAAATGCAGACCCTTTCAAGCAATAATGCATGGCCCCCTTTCCATGGGTCCCAACTCTCCAGGTTCAAGGGAATATTACTACAGCTATAACATGTACAGGAAACCTAGAGAATAGACACACTGTGAATACGAAAGGTTTCTAAAACTCAACGAATAGTCCCTCTCCTGGTGCTCCAGTTTGACTTTCCAACTGCCTTACTATCAATCTCCCAACTTGGAGAGACAGGCCCTTTAACCTCCTGGTTTGCACAGGTTCCCAATTTGGCAGAGGATGGAAGGGACGAGGGAGAACCCATGAGAGAGTAGCTGTTAGGCATTTGGACGGGCACATGTCACTCTAATTTCCCGGCAGGAAGAAGAATTAACCAAAGTCTCAGCCACCCACCGGGAACCAGTATAGGACATGATCCAAAATTTTGGACTTGCGTTCAGCTCACAAAAAACGAGTTGAGAAATGGAGCTCAGGGGCACAGCAATTCACAAACTGGCAGAGTGATAAAGGACAACTATCGTCCAAAAATCTGTTGAGGGAAGTCAACGAGGCGGACTTGAAAGCGAGGAAAAATAGCAGGAAACAGATTTCAAGAGGTACCTTGGAATCGCCTGTAAAGCACAGGAAGAGGGGCACAACTTGGACAATGGTGCACTTGGCCAAAAAGGGCGTATGCGTTTTCTCCTGAATATATTCAGGAGAAAACGCATACGCCCTTTTTGGCCAAGCAAGCAAGCGGGCAATGCAAATCTGCACTACAAAGGAGTATCACTTCCCACCGGTCAAAAGGGACATCCACAAAATGTGTAAAAACCAGAAAGGCAAGACAGGCCCTGGAGAACTGGGAGCCTTGTTATGCTGATGGGCGGGATGTAAACTGCCAACTGCCTCACTGGAGGAGTGCATTGTGTTCCCTAAAACAAGTAAACAACAGAGCTACAGAGCCAAGGCCACTTCCAGTCTAGGGAATATACCTTGGGAAAACTGAAAATCAATAAGAAAGAGCCACCTCCAAATTTAGGGCTGCACTGACTACAAGAACCTCAACTTGGGTACACCTTAAATATCCCAGGCAATATAAAAATGGTTCAAAACATTGTGGTACTTATGTACGATGGAATATCCCTCAGCCATGAAATCAATGTCATAAGACCAGTAGCAGCAAAGTGAGTGGATTCAGGTACGATGATTCTAAGTGAAATAAGTCACACAGAAAAAGAAACTTATCATAAGATATCACTTATGAAGATCCTGTAAACATGGCTACACGTGAACTGAGTTAGGAAAGAGAACAGAGTCTCACATTTAGAAAACACTCTTATGCCTGCATAAAGGGGAAGGAGAGGTGGGGTGATGCATAAAACCAGAGTTTGATATAAGCACACGGACCGTTTCAAAAACCAACTTTGGAATTGACAAGACCGACACCTTCCTTAGTGAAAGAGACTCAAAACCCCATATTTCCCGCAGAGGAATATATCTGACTAGTAAGAATCTTAAAACCTATGTATTGATATGACTCCATAAGGGAATCAAGTGTGTCTAGAGTGGCATAAACATGGCAGCGAGAATCAGCTCAAACCCACTATAAAAAGGAATTTCAAAAGCAAAACCAAGAAACAGGGAAATTCTTTACAATTCCTTCAGGGTGTCTGAGGAAACCTGGAAAGACCCTATCTACAATGACAGCTGGATGTGGCATAAGGCTGGACACTTGGGACTGAGAGGATTGGTGAGATTGGGTGAGCAAATGCAGACCCTTTCAAGCAATAATGCATGGCCCCCATTCCATGGGTCCCAACTCTCCAGGTTCAAGGGAATATTACTACAGCTATAACATGTACAGGAAACCTAGAGAATGGACACACTGTGAATACGAAAGGTTTCTAAAACTCAACGAATAGTCCCTCTCCTGGTGCTCCAGTTTGACTTTCCAACTGCCTTACTATCAATCTCCCAACTTGGAGAGACAGGCCCTTTAACCTCCTGGTTTGCACAGGTTCCCAATTTGCCAGAGGATGGAAGGGACGAGGGAGAACCCATGAGAGAGTAGCTGTTAGGCATTTGGATGGGCACATGTCACTCTAATTTCCCGGCAGGAAGAAGAATTAACCAAAGTCTCAGCCACCCACCGGGAACCAGTATAGGACATGATCCAAAATTTTGGACTTGCGTTCAGCTCACAAAAAACGAGTTGAGAAATGGAGCTCAGGGGCACAGCAATTCACAAACTGGCAGAGTGATAAAGGACAACTATCGTCCAAAAATCTGTTGAGGGAAGTCAACGAGGCGGACTTGAAAGTGAGGCAAAATAGCAGGAAACAGATTTCAAGAGGTACGTTGGAATCGCCTGTAAAGCACAGGAAGAGGGGCACAACTTGGACAATGGTGCACTTGGCCAAAAAGGGCGTATGCGTTTTCTCCTGAATATATTCAGGAGAAAACGCATACGCCCTTTTTGGCCAAGCAAGCAAGCGGGCAATGCAAATCTGCACTACAAAGAAGTATCACTTCCCACCGGTCAAAAGGGACATCCACAAAAAGTGTAAAAACCAGAAAGGCAAGACAGGCCCTGGAGAACTGGGAGCCTTGTTATGCTGATGGGCGGGATGTAAACTTCCAACTGCCTCACTGGAGGAGTGCATTGTGTTCCCTAAAACAAGTAAACAACAGAGCTACAGAGCCAAGGCCACTTCCAGTCTAGGGAATATACCTTGGGAAAACTGAAAATCAATAAGAAAGAGCCACCTCCAAATTTAGGGCTGCACTGACTACAAGAACCTCAACTTGGGTACACCTGAAATATCCCAGGAAATATAAAAATGGTTCAAAACATTGTGGTACTTACGTACGATGGAATATTCCTCAGCCATGAAATCAATGTCATAAGACCAGTAGCAGCAAAGTGAGTGGATTCAGGTACGATGATTCTAAGTGAAATAAGTCACACAGAAAAAGAAACTTATCATAAGATATCACTTATGAAGATCCTGTAAACATGGCTACACGTGAACTGAGTTAGGAAAGAGAACAGAGTCTCACATTTAGAAAACACTCTTATGCCTGCATAAAGGGGATGGAGAGGTGGGGTGATGCATAAAACCAGAGTTTGATATAAGCACAGGGACCGTTCCAAAAACCAACTTTGGAATAGACAAGACCTACACCTTCCTCAGTGAAAGAGACTCAAAACCCCATATTTCCCGCAGAGGAATATATCTGACTAGTAAGAATCTTAAAACCTATGTATTGATATGACTCCATAAGGGAATCAAGTGTGTCTAGAGTGGCATAAACATGGCAGCGAGAATCAGCTCAAACCCACTATAAAAAGGAGTTTCAAAAGCAAAACCAAAAAACAGGGAAATTCTTTACAATTCCTTCAGGGTGTCTGAGGAAACCTGGAAAGACCCTATCTACAATGACAGCTGGATGTGGCATAAGGCTGGACACTTGGGACTGAGAGGATTGGTGAGATTGGGTGAGCAAATGCAGACCCTTTCAAGCAATAATGCATGGCCCCCATTCCATGGGTCCCAACTCTCCAGGTTCAAGGGAATATTACTACAGCTATAACATGTACAGGAAACCTAGAGAATAGACACACTGTGAATACGAAAGGTTTCTAAAACTCAACGAATAGTCCCTCTCCTGGTGCTCCAGTTTGACTTTCCAACTGCCTTACTATCAATCTCCCAACTTGGAGAGACAGGCCCTTTAACCTCCTGGTTTGCACAGGTTCCCAATTTGGCAGAGGATGGAAGGGACGAGGGAGAACCCATGAGAGAGTAGCTGTTAGGCATTTGGACGGGCACATGTCACTCTAATTTCCCGGCAGGAAGAAGAATTAACCAAAGTCTCAGCCACCCACCGGGAACCAGTATAGGACATGATCCAAAATTTTGGACTTGCGTTCAGCTCACAAAAAGCGAGTTGAGAAATGGAGCTCAGGGGCACAGCAATTCACAAACTGGCAGAGTGATAAAGGACAACTATCGTCCAAAAATCTGTTGAGGGAAGTCAACGAGGCGGACTTGAAAGTGAGGCAAAATAGCAGGAAACAGATTTCAAGAGGTACGTTGGAATCGCCTGTAAAGCACAGGAAGAGGGGCACAACTTGGACAATGGTGCACTTGGCCAAAAAGGGCGTATGCGTTTTCTCCTGAATATATTCAGGAGAAAACGCATACGCCCTTTTTGGCCAAGCAAGCAAGCGGGCAATGCAAATCTGCACTACAAAGAAGTATCACTTCCCACCGGTCAAAAGGGACATCCACAAAAAGTGTAAAAACCAGAAAGGCAAGACAGGCCCTGGAGAACTGGGAGCCTTGTTATGCTGATGGGCGGGATGTAAACTGCCAACTGCCTCACTGGAGGAGTGCATTGTGTTCCCTAAAACAAGTAAACAACAGAGCTACAGAGCCAAGGCCACTTCCAGTCTAGGGAATATACCTTGGGAAAACTGAAAATCAATAAGAAAGAGCCACCTCCAAATTTAGGGCTGCACTGACTACAAGAACCTCAACTTGGGTACACCTTAAATATCCCAGGCAATATAAAAATGGTTCAAAACTTTGTGGTACTTACGTACGATGGAATATCCCTCAGCCATGAAATCAATGTCATAAGACCAGTAGCAGCAAAGTGAGTGGATTCAGGTACGATGATTCTAAGTGAAATAAGTCACACAGAAAAAGAAACTTATCATAAGATATCACTTATGAAGATCCTGTAAACATGGCTACACGTGAACTGAGTTAGGAAAGAGAACAGAGTCTCACATTTAGAAAACACTCTTATGCCTGCATAAAGGGGATGGAGAGGTGGGGTGATGCATAAAACCAGAGTTTGATATAAGCACAGGGACCGTTCCAAAAACCAACTTTGGAATAGACAAGACCTACACCTTCCTCAGTGAAAGAGACTCAAAACCCCATATTTCCCGCAGAGGAATATATCTGACTAGTAAGAATCTTAAAACCTATGTATTGATATGTCTCCATAAGGGAATCAAGTGTGTCTAGAGTGGCATAAACATGGCAGCGAGAATCAGCTCAAACCCACTATAAAAAGGAATTTCAAAAGCAAAACCAAAAAACAGGGAAATTCTTTACAATTCCTTCAGGGTGTCTGAGGAAACCTGGAAAGACCCTATCTACAATGACAGCTGGATGTGGCATAAGGCTGGACACTTGGGACTGAGAGGATTGGTGAGATTGGGTGAGCAAATGCAGACCCTTTCAAGCAATAATGCATGGCCCCCTTTCCATGGGTCCCAACTCTCCAGGTTCAAGGGAATATTACTACAGCTATAACATGTACAGGAAACCTAGAGAATAGACACACTGTGAATACGAAAGGTTTCTAAAACTCAACGAATAGTCCCTCTCCTGGTGCTCCAGTTTGACTTTCCAACTGCCTTACTATCAATCTCCCAACTTGGAGAGACAGGCCCTTTAACCTCCTGGTTTGCACAGGTTCCCAATTTGGCAGAGGATGGAAGGGACGAGGGAGAACCCATGAGAGAGTAGCTGTTAGGCATTTGGACGGGCACATGTCACTCTAATTTCCCGGCAGGAAGAAGAATTAACCAAAGTCTCAGCCACCCACCGGGAACCAGTATAGGACATGATCCAAAATTTTGGACTTGCGTTCAGCTCACAAAAAACGAGTTGAGAAATGGAGCTCAGGGGCACAGCAATTCACAAACTGGCAGAGTGATAAAGGACAACTATCGTCCAAAAATCTGTTGAGGGAAGTCAACGAGGCGGACTTGAAAGCGAGGAAAAATAGCAGGAAACAGATTTCAAGAGGTACCTTGGAATCGCCTGTAAAGCACAGGAAGAGGGGCACAACTTGGACAATGGTGCACTTGGCCAAAAAGGGCGTATGCGTTTTCTCCTGAATATATTCAGGAGAAAACGCATACGCCCTTTTTGGCCAAGCAAGCAAGCGGGCAATGCAAATCTGCACTACAAAGGAGTATCACTTCCCACCGGTCAAAAGGGACATCCACAAAATGTGTAAAAACCAGAAAGGCAAGACAGGCCCTGGAGAACTGGGAGCCTTGTTATGCTGATGGGCGGGATGTAAACTGCCAACTGCCTCACTGGAGGAGTGCATTGTGTTCCCTAAAACAAGTAAACAACAGAGCTACAGAGCCAAGGCCACTTCCAGTCTAGGGAATATACCTTGGGAAAACTGAAAATCAATAAGAAAGAGCCACCTCCAAATTTAGGGCTGCACTGACTACAAGAACCTCAACTTGGGTACACCTTAAATATCCCAGGCAATATAAAAATGGTTCAAAACATTGTGGTACTTATGTACGATGGAATATCCCTCAGCCATGAAATCAATGTCATAAGACCAGTAGCAGCAAAGTGAGTGGATTCAGGTACGATGATTCTAAGTGAAATAAGTCACACAGAAAAAGAAACTTATCATAAGATATCACTTATGAAGATCCTGTAAACATGGCTACACGTGAACTGAGTTAGGAAAGAGAACAGAGTCTCACATTTAGAAAACACTCTTATGCCTGCATAAAGGGGAAGGAGAGGTGGGGTGATGCATAAAACCAGAGTTTGATATAAGCACACGGACCGTTTCAAAAACCAACTTTGGAATTGACAAGACCGACACCTTCCTTAGTGAAAGAGACTCAAAACCCCATATTTCCCGCAGAGGAATATATCTGACTAGTAAGAATCTTAAAACCTATGTATTGATATGACTCCATAAGGGAATCAAGTGTGTCTAGAGTGGCATAAACATGGCAGCGAGAATCAGCTCAAACCCACTATAAAAAGGAATTTCAAAAGCAAAACCAAGAAACAGGGAAATTCTTTACAATTCCTTCAGGGTGTCTGAGGAAACCTGGAAAGACCCTATCTACAATGACAGCTGGATGTGGCATAAGGCTGGACACTTGGGACTGAGAGGATTGGTGAGATTGGGTGAGCAAATGCAGACCCTTTCAAGCAATAATGCATGGCCCCCATTCCATGGGTCCCAACTCTCCAGGTTCAAGGGAATATTACTACAGCTATAACATGTACAGGAAACCTAGAGAATGGACACACTGTGAATACGAAAGGTTTCTAAAACTCAACGAATAGTCCCTCTCCTGGTGCTCCAGTTTGACTTTCCAACTGCCTTACTATCAATCTCCCAACTTGGAGAGACAGGCCCTTTAACCTCCTGGTTTGCACAGGTTCCCAATTTGCCAGAGGATGGAAGGGACGAGGGAGAACCCATGAGAGAGTAGCTGTTAGGCATTTGGATGGGCACATGTCACTCTAATTTCCCGGCAGGAAGAAGAATTAACCAAAGTCTCAGCCACCCACCGGGAACCAGTATAGGACATGATCCAAAATTTTGGACTTGCGTTCAGCTCACAAAAAACGAGTTGAGAAATGGAGCTCAGGGGCACAGCAATTCACAAACTGGCAGAGTGATAAAGGACAACTATCGTCCAAAAATCTGTTGAGGGAAGTCAACGAGGCGGACTTGAAAGTGAGGCAAAATAGCAGGAAACAGATTTCAAGAGGTACGTTGGAATCGCCTGTAAAGCACAGGAAGAGGGGCACAACTTGGACAATGGTGCACTTGGCCAAAAAGGGCGTATGCGTTTTCTCCTGAATATATTCAGGAGAAAACGCATACGCCCTTTTTGGCCAAGCAAGCAAGCGGGCAATGCAAATCTGCACTACAAAGAAGTATCACTTCCCACCGGTCAAAAGGGACATCCACAAAAAGTGTAAAAACCAGAAAGGCAAGACAGGCCCTGGAGAACTGGGAGCCTTGTTATGCTGATGGGCGGGATGTAAACTTCCAACTGCCTCACTGGAGGAGTGCATTGTGTTCCCTAAAACAAGTAAACAACAGAGCTACAGAGCCAAGGCCACTTCCAGTCTAGGGAATATACCTTGGGAAAACTGAAAATCAATAAGAAAGAGCCACCTCCAAATTTAGGGCTGCACTGACTACAAGAACCTCAACTTGGGTACACCTGAAATATCCCAGGAAATATAAAAATGGTTCAAAACATTGTGGTACTTACGTACGATGGAATATTCCTCAGCCATGAAATCAATGTCATAAGACCAGTAGCAGCAAAGTGAGTGGATTCAGGTACGATGATTCTAAGTGAAATAAGTCACACAGAAAAAGAAACTTATCATAAGATATCACTTATGAAGATCCTGTAAACATGGCTACACGTGAACTGAGTTAGGAAAGAGAACAGAGTCTCACATTTAGAAAACACTCTTATGCCTGCATAAAGGGGATGGAGAGGTGGGGTGATGCATAAAACCAGAGTTTGATATAAGCACAGGGACCGTTCCAAAAACCAACTTTGGAATAGACAAGACCTACACCTTCCTCAGTGAAAGAGACTCAAAACCCCATATTTCCCGCAGAGGAATATATCTGACTAGTAAGAATCTTAAAACCTATGTATTGATATGACTCCATAAGGGAATCAAGTGTGTCTAGAGTGGCATAAACATGGCAGCGAGAATCAGCTCAAACCCACTATAAAAAGGAGTTTCAAAAGCAAAACCAAAAAACAGGGAAATTCTTTACAATTCCTTCAGGGTGTCTGAGGAAACCTGGAAAGACCCTATCTACAATGACAGCTGGATGTGGCATAAGGCTGGACACTTGGGACTGAGAGGATTGGTGAGATTGGGTGAGCAAATGCAGACCCTTTCAAGCAATAATGCATGGCCCCCATTCCATGGGTCCCAACTCTCCAGGTTCAAGGGAATATTACTACAGCTATAACATGTACAGGAAACCTAGAGAATAGACACACTGTGAATACGAAAGGTTTCTAAAACTCAACGAATAGTCCCTCTCCTGGTGCTCCAGTTTGACTTTCCAACTGCCTTACTATCAATCTCCCAACTTGGAGAGACAGGCCCTTTAACCTCCTGGTTTGCACAGGTTCCCAATTTGGCAGAGGATGGAAGGGACGAGGGAGAACCCATGAGAGAGTAGCTGTTAGGCATTTGGACGGGCACATGTCACTCTAATTTCCCGGCAGGAAGAAGAATTAACCAAAGTCTCAGCCACCCACCGGGAACCAGTATAGGACATGATCCAAAATTTTGGACTTGCGTTCAGCTCACAAAAAGCGAGTTGAGAAATGGAGCTCAGGGGCACAGCAATTCACAAACTGGCAGAGTGATAAAGGACAACTATCGTCCAAAAATCTGTTGAGGGAAGTCAACGAGGCGGACTTGAAAGTGAGGCAAAATAGCAGGAAACAGATTTCAAGAGGTACGTTGGAATCGCCTGTAAAGCACAGGAAGAGGGGCACAACTTGGACAATGGTGCACTTGGCCAAAAAGGGCGTATGCGTTTTCTCCTGAATATATTCAGGAGAAAACGCATACGCCCTTTTTGGCCAAGCAAGCAAGCGGGCAATGCAAATCTGCACTACAAAGAAGTATCACTTCCCACCGGTCAAAAGGGACATCCACAAAAAGTGTAAAAACCAGAAAGGCAAGACAGGCCCTGGAGAACTGGGAGCCTTGTTATGCTGATGGGCGGGATGTAAACTGCCAACTGCCTCACTGGAGGAGTGCATTGTGTTCCCTAAAACAAGTAAACAACAGAGCTACAGAGCCAAGGCCACTTCCAGTCTAGGGAATATACCTTGGGAAAACTGAAAATCAATAAGAAAGAGCCACCTCCAAATTTAGGGCTGCACTGACTACAAGAACCTCAACTTGGGTACACCTTAAATATCCCAGGCAATATAAAAATGGTTCAAAACTTTGTGGTACTTACGTACGATGGAATATCCCTCAGCCATGAAATCAATGTCATAAGACCAGTAGCAGCAAAGTGAGTGGATTCAGGTACGATGATTCTAAGTGAAATAAGTCACACAGAAAAAGAAACTTATCATAAGATATCACTTATGAAGATCCTGTAAACATGGCTACACGTGAACTGAGTTAGGAAAGAGAACAGAGTCTCACATTTAGAAAACACTCTTATGCCTGCATAAAGGGGATGGAGAGGTGGGGTGATGCATAAAACCAGAGTTTGATATAAGCACAGGGACCGTTCCAAAAACCAACTTTGGAATAGACAAGACCTACACCTTCCTCAGTGAAAGAGACTCAAAACCCCATATTTCCCGCAGAGGAATATATCTGACTAGTAAGAATCTTAAAACCTATGTATTGATATGTCTCCATAAGGGAATCAAGTGTGTCTAGAGTGGCATAAACATGGCAGCGAGAATCAGCTCAAACCCACTATAAAAAGGAATTTCAAAAGCAAAACCAAAAAACAGGGAAATTCTTTACAATTCCTTCAGGGTGTCTGAGGAAACCTGGAAAGACCCTATCTACAATGACAGCTGGATGTGGCATAAGGCTGGACACTTGGGACTGAGAGGATTGGTGAGATTGGGTGAGCAAATGCAGACCCTTTCAAGCAATAATGCATGGCCCCCTTTCCATGGGTCCCAACTCTCCAGGTTCAAGGGAATATTACTACAGCTATAACATGTACAGGAAACCTAGAGAATAGACACACTGTGAATACGAAAGGTTTCTAAAACTCAACGAATAGTCCCTCTCCTGGTGCTCCAGTTTGACTTTCCAACTGCCTTACTATCAATCTCCCAACTTGGAGAGACAGGCCCTTTAACCTCCTGGTTTGCACAGGTTCCCAATTTGGCAGAGGATGGAAGGGACGAGGGAGAACCCATGAGAGAGTAGCTGTTAGGCATTTGGACGGGCACATGTCACTCTAATTTCCCGGCAGGAAGAAGAATTAACCAAAGTCTCAGCCACCCACCGGGAACCAGTATAGGACATGATCCAAAATTTTGGACTTGCGTTCAGCTCACAAAAAACGAGTTGAGAAATGGAGCTCAGGGGCACAGCAATTCACAAACTGGCAGAGTGATAAAGGACAACTATCGTCCAAAAATCTGTTGAGGGAAGTCAACGAGGCGGACTTGAAAGCGAGGAAAAATAGCAGGAAACAGATTTCAAGAGGTACCTTGGAATCGCCTGTAAAGCACAGGAAGAGGGGCACAACTTGGACAATGGTGCACTTGGCCAAAAAGGGCGTATGCGTTTTCTCCTGAATATATTCAGGAGAAAACGCATACGCCCTTTTTGGCCAAGCAAGCAAGCGGGCAATGCAAATCTGCACTACAAAGGAGTATCACTTCCCACCGGTCAAAAGGGACATCCACAAAATGTGTAAAAACCAGAAAGGCAAGACAGGCCCTGGAGAACTGGGAGCCTTGTTATGCTGATGGGCGGGATGTAAACTGCCAACTGCCTCACTGGAGGAGTGCATTGTGTTCCCTAAAACAAGTAAACAACAGAGCTACAGAGCCAAGGCCACTTCCAGTCTAGGGAATATACCTTGGGAAAACTGAAAATCAATAAGAAAGAGCCACCTCCAAATTTAGGGCTGCACTGACTACAAGAACCTCAACTTGGGTACACCTTAAATATCCCAGGCAATATAAAAATGGTTCAAAACATTGTGGTACTTATGTACGATGGAATATCCCTCAGCCATGAAATCAATGTCATAAGACCAGTAGCAGCAAAGTGAGTGGATTCAGGTACGATGATTCTAAGTGAAATAAGTCACACAGAAAAAGAAACTTATCATAAGATATCACTTATGAAGATCCTGTAAACATGGCTACACGTGAACTGAGTTAGGAAAGAGAACAGAGTCTCACATTTAGAAAACACTCTTATGCCTGCATAAAGGGGAAGGAGAGGTGGGGTGATGCATAAAACCAGAGTTTGATATAAGCACACGGACCGTTTCAAAAACCAACTTTGGAATTGACAAGACCGACACCTTCCTTAGTGAAAGAGACTCAAAACCCCATATTTCCCGCAGAGGAATATATCTGACTAGTAAGAATCTTAAAACCTATGTATTGATATGACTCCATAAGGGAATCAAGTGTGTCTAGAGTGGCATAAACATGGCAGCGAGAATCAGCTCAAACCCACTATAAAAAGGAATTTCAAAAGCAAAACCAAGAAACAGGGAAATTCTTTACAATTCCTTCAGGGTGTCTGAGGAAACCTGGAAAGACCCTATCTACAATGACAGCTGGATGTGGCATAAGGCTGGACACTTGGGACTGAGAGGATTGGTGAGATTGGGTGAGCAAATGCAGACCCTTTCAAGCAATAATGCATGGCCCCCATTCCATGGGTCCCAACTCTCCAGGTTCAAGGGAATATTACTACAGCTATAACATGTACAGGAAACCTAGAGAATGGACACACTGTGAATACGAAAGGTTTCTAAAACTCAACGAATAGTCCCTCTCCTGGTGCTCCAGTTTGACTTTCCAACTGCCTTACTATCAATCTCCCAACTTGGAGAGACAGGCCCTTTAACCTCCTGGTTTGCACAGGTTCCCAATTTGCCAGAGGATGGAAGGGACGAGGGAGAACCCATGAGAGAGTAGCTGTTAGGCATTTGGATGGGCACATGTCACTCTAATTTCCCGGCAGGAAGAAGAATTAACCAAAGTCTCAGCCACCCACCGGGAACCAGTATAGGACATGATCCAAAATTTTGGACTTGCGTTCAGCTCACAAAAAACGAGTTGAGAAATGGAGCTCAGGGGCACAGCAATTCACAAACTGGCAGAGTGATAAAGGACAACTATCGTCCAAAAATCTGTTGAGGGAAGTCAACGAGGCGGACTTGAAAGTGAGGCAAAATAGCAGGAAACAGATTTCAAGAGGTACGTTGGAATCGCCTGTAAAGCACAGGAAGAGGGGCACAACTTGGACAATGGTGCACTTGGCCAAAAAGGGCGTATGCGTTTTATCCTGAATATATTCAGGAGAAAACGCATACGCCCTTTTTGGCCAAGCAAGCAAGCGGGCAATGCAAATCTGCACTACAAAGAAGTATCACTTCCCACCGGTCAAAAGGGACATCCACAAAAAGTGTAAAAACCAGAAAGGCAAGACAGGCCCTGGAGAACTGGGAGCCTTGTTATGCTGATGGGCGGGATGTAAACTTCCAACTGCCTCACTGGAGGAGTGCATTGTGTTCCCTAAAACAAGTAAACAACAGAGCTACAGAGCCAAGGCCACTTCCAGTCTAGGGAATATACCTTGGGAAAACTGAAAATCAATAAGAAAGAGCCACCTCCAAATTTAGGGCTGCACTGACTACAAGAACCTCAACTTGGGTACACCTGAAATATCCCAGGAAATATAAAAATGGTTCAAAACATTGTGGTACTTACGTACGATGGAATATCCCTCAGCCATGAAATCAATGTCATAAGACCAGTAGCAGCAAAGTGAGTGGATTCAGGTACGATGATTCTAAGTGAAATAAGTCACACAGAAAAAGAAACTTATCATAAGATATCACTTATGAAGATCCTGTAAACATGGCTACACGTGAACTGAGTTAGGAAAGAGAACAGAGTCTCACATTTAGAAAACACTCTTATGCCTGCATAAAGGGGATGGAGAGGTGGGGTGATGCATAAAACCAGAGTTTGATATAAGCACAGGGACCGTTCCAAAAACCAACTTTGGAATAGACAAGACCTACACCTTCCTCAGTGAAAGAGACTCAAAACCCCATATTTCCCGCAGAGGAATATATCTGACTAGTAAGAATCTTAAAACCTATGTATTGATATGACTCCATAAGGGAATCAAGTGTGTCTAGAGTGGCATAAACATGGCAGCGAGAATCAGCTCAAACCCACTATAAAAAGGAGTTTCAAAAGCAAAACCAAAAAACAGGGAAATTCTTTCCAATTCCTTCAGGGTGTCTGAGGAAACCTGGAAAGACCCTATCTACAATGACAGCTGGATGTGGCATAAGGCTGGACACTTGGGACTGAGAGGATTGGTGAGATTGGGTGAGCAAATGCAGACCCTTTCAAGCAATAATGCATGGCCCCCATTCCATGGGTCCCAACTCTCCAGGTTCAAGGGAATATTACTACAGCTATAACATGTACAGGAAACCTAGAGAATAGACACACTGTGAATACGAAAGGTTTCTAAAACTCAACGAATAGTCCCTCTCCTGGTGCTCCAGTTTGACTTTCCAACTGCCTTACTATCAATCTCCCAACTTGGAGAGACAGGCCCTTTAACCTCCTGGTTTGCACAGGTTCCCAATTTGGCAGAGGATGGAAGGGACGAGGGAGAACCCATGAGAGAGTAGCTGTTAGGCATTTGGACGGGCACATGTCACTCTAATTTCCCGGCAGGAAGAAGAATTAACCAAAGTCTCAGCCACCCACCGGGAACCAGTATAGGACATGATCCAAAATTTTGGACTTGCGTTCAGCTCACAAAAAGCGAGTTGAGAAATGGAGCTCAGGGGCACAGCAATTCACAAACTGGCAGAGTGATAAAGGACAACTATCGTCCAAAAATCTGTTGAGGGAAGTCAACGAGGCGGACTTGAAAGTGAGGCAAAATAGCAGGAAACAGATTTCAAGAGGTACGTTGGAATCGCCTGTAAAGCACAGGAAGAGGGGCACAACTTGGACAATGGTGCACTTGGCCAAAAAGGGCGTATGCGTTTTCTCCTGAATATATTCAGGAGAAAAACGCATACGCCCTTTTTGGCCAAGCAAGCAAGCGGGCAATGCAAATCTGCACTACAAAGAAGTATCACTTCCCACCGGTCAAAAGGGACATCCACAAAAAGTGTAAAAACCAGAAAGGCAAGACAGGCCCTGGAGAACTGGGAGCCTTGTTATGCTGATGGGCGGGATGTAAACTGCCAACTGCCTCACTGGAGGAGTGCATTGTGTTCCCTAAAACAAGTAAACAACAGAGCTACAGAGCCAAGGCCACTTCCAGTCTAGGGAATATACCTTGGGAAAACTGAAAATCAATAAGAAAGAGCCACCTCCAAATTTAGGGCTGCACTGACTACAAGAACCTCAACTTGGGTACACCTTAAATATCCCAGGCAATATAAAAATGGTTCAAAACTTTGTGGTACTTACGTACGATGGAATATCCCTCAGCCATGAAATCAATGTCATAAGACCAGTAGCAGCAAAGTGAGTGGATTCAGGTACGATGATTCTAAGTGAAATAAGTCACACAGAAAAAGAAACTTATCATAAGATATCACTTATGAAGATCCTGTAAACATGGCTACACGTGAACTGAGTTAGGAAAGAGAACAGACTCTCACATTTAGAAAACACTCTTATGCCTGCATAAAGGGGAAGGAGAGGTGGGGTGATGCATAAAACCAGAGTTTGATATAAGCACACGGACCGTTTCAAAAACCAACTTTGGAATTGACAAGACCGACACCTTCCTCAGTGAAAGAGACTCAAAACCCCATATTTCCCGCAGAGGAATATATCTGACTAGTAAGAATCTTAAAACCTATGTATTGATATGACTCCATAAGGGAATCAAGTGTGTCTAGAGTGGCATAAACATGGCAGCGAGAATCAGCTCAAACCCACTATAAAAAGGAATTTCAAAAGCAAAACCAAGAAACAGGGAAATTCTTTACAATTCCTTCAGGGTGTCTGAGGAAACCTGGAAAGACCCTATCTACAATGACAGCTGGATGTGGCATAAGGCTGGACACTTGGGACTGAGAGGATTGGTGAGATTGGGTGAGCAAATGCAGACCCTTTCAAGCAATAATGCATGGCCCCCATTCCATGGGTCCCAACTCTCCAGGTTCAAGGGAATATTACTACAGCTATAACATGTACAGGAAACCTAGAGAATGGACACACTGTGAATACGAAAGGTTTCTAAAACTCAACGAATAGTCCCTCTCCTGGTGCTCCAGTTTGACTTTCCAACTGCCTTACTATCAATCTCCCAACTTGGAGAGACAGGCCCTTTAACCTCCTGGTTTGCACAGGTTCCCAATTTGCCAGAGGATGGAAGGGACGAGGGAGAACCCATGAGAGAGTAGCTGTTAGGCATTTGGATGGGCACATGTCACTCTAATTTCCCGGCAGGAAGAAGAATTAACCAAAGTCTCAGCCACCCACCGGGAACCAGTATAGGACATGATCCAAAATTTTGGACTTGCGTTCAGCTCACAAAAAACGAGTTGAGAAATGGAGCTCAGGGGCACAGCAATTCACAAACTGGCAGAGTGATAAAGGACAACTATCGTCCAAAAATCTGTTGAGGGAAGTCAACGAGGCGGACTTGAAAGTGAGGCAAAATAGCAGGAAACAGATTTCAAGAGGTACGTTGGAATCGCCTGTAAAGCACAGGAAGAGGGGCACAACTTGGACAATGGTGCACTTGGCCAAAAAGGGCGTATGCGTTTTCTCCTGAATATATTCAGGAGAAAACGCATACGCCCTTTTTGGCCAAGCAAGCAAGCGGGCAATGCAAATCTGCACTACAAAGAAGTATCACTTCCCACCGGTCAAAAGGGACATCCACAAAAAGTGTAAAAACCAGAAAGGCAAGACAGGCCCTGGAGAACTGGGAGCCTTGTTATGCTGATGGGCGGGATGTAAACTTCCAACTGCCTCACTGGAGGAGTGCATTGTGTTCCCTAAAACAAGTAAACAACAGAGCTACAGAGCCAAGGCCACTTCCAGTCTAGGGAATATACCTTGGGAAAACTGAAAATCAATAAGAAAGAGCCACCTCCAAATTTAGGGCTGCACTGACTACAAGAACCTCAACTTGGGTACACCTGAAATATCCCAGGAAATATAAAAATGGTTCAAAACATTGTGGTACTTACGTACGATGGAATATCCCTCAGCCATGAAATCAATGTCATAAGACCAGTAGCAGCAAAGTGAGTGGATTCAGGTACGATGATTCTAAGTGAAATAAGTCACACAGAAAAAGAAACTTATCATAAGATATCACTTATGAAGATCCTGTAAACATGGCTACACGTGAACTGAGTTAGGAAAGAGAACAGAGTCTCACATTTAGAAAACACTCTTATGCCTGCATAAAGGGGATGGAGAGGTGGGGTGATGCATAAAACCAGAGTTTGATATAAGCACAGGGACCGTTCCAAAAACCAACTTTGGAATAGACAAGACCTACACCTTCCTCAGTGAAAGAGACTCAAAACCCCATATTTCCCGCAGAGGAATATATCTGACTAGTAAGAATCTTAAAACCTATGTATTGATATGACTCCATAAGGGAATCAAGTGTGTCTAGAGTGGCATAAACATGGCAGCGAGAATCAGCTCAAACCCACTATAAAAAGGAGTTTCAAAAGCAAAACCAAAAAACAGGGAAATTCTTTACAATTCCTTCAGGGTGTCTGAGGAAACCTGGAAAGACCCTATCTACAATGACAGCTGGATGTGGCATAAGGCTGGACACTTGGGACTGAGAGGATTGGTGAGATTGGGTGAGCAAATGCAGACCCTTTCAAGCAATAATGCATGGCCCCCATTCCATGGGTCCCAACTCTCCAGGTTCAAGGGAATATTACTACAGCTATAACATGTACAGGAAACCTAGAGAATAGACACACTGTGAATACGAAAGGTTTCTAAAACTCAACGAATAGTCCCTCTCCTGGTGCTCCAGTTTGACTTTCCAACTGCCTTACTATCAATCTCCCAACTTGGAGAGACAGGCCCTTTAACCTCCTGGTTTGCACAGGTTCCCAATTTGGCAGAGGATGGAAGGGACGAGGGAGAACCCATGAGAGAGTAGCTGTTAGGCATTTGGACGGGCACATGTCACTCTAATTTCCCGGCAGGAAGAAGAATTAACCAAAGTCTCAGCCACCCACCGGGAACCAGTATAGGACAGGATCCAAAATTTTGGACTTGCGTTCAGCTCACAAAAAACGAGTTGAGAAATGGAGCTCAGGGGCACAGCAATTCACAAACTGGCAGAGTGATAAAGGACAACTATCGTCCAAAAATCTGTTGAGGGAAGTCAACGAGGCGGACTTGAAAGCGAGGCAAAATAGCAGGAAACAGATTTCAAGAGGTACCTTGGAATCGCCTGTAAAGCACAGGAAGAGGGGCACAACTTGGACAATGGTGCACTTGGCCAAAAAGGGCGTATGCGTTTTCTCCTGAATATATTCGGGAGAAAACGCATACGCTCTTTTTGGCCAAGCAAGCAAGCGGGCAATGCAAATCTGCACTACAAAGAAGTATCACTTCCCACCGGTCAAAAGGGACATCCACAAAATGTGTAAAAACCAGAAAGGCAAGACAGGCCCTGAGGAACTGGGAGCCTTGTTATGCTGATGGGTGGGATGTAAATTGCCAACTGCCTCACTGGAGGAGTGCATTGTGTTCCCTAAAACAAGTAAACAACAGAGCTACAGAGCCAAGGCCACTTCCAGTCTAGGGAATATACCTTGGGAAAACTGAAAATCAATAAGAAAGAGCCACCTCCAAATTTAGGGCTGCACTGACTACAAGAACCTCAACTTGGGTACACCTTAAATATCCCAGGAAATATAAAAATGGTTCAAAACATTGTGGTACTTACGTACGATGGAATATCCCTCAGCCATGAAATCAATGTCATAAGACCCGTAGCAACAAAGTGAGTGGATTCAGGTACGATGATTCTAAGTGAAATAAGTCACACAGAAAAAGAAACTTATCATAAGATATCACTTATGAAGATCCTGTAAACATGGCTACACGTGAACTGAGTTAGGAAAGAGAACAGAGTCTCACATTTAGAAAACACTCTTATACCTGCATAAAGGGGAAGGAGAGGTGGGGTGATGCATAAAACCAGAGTTTGATATAAGCACAGGGACCGTTCCAAAAACCAACTTTGGAATAGACAAGACCTACACCTTCCTCAGTGAAAGAGACTCAAAACCCCATATTTCCCACAGAGGAATATATCTGACTAGTAAGAATCTTAAAACCTATGTATTGATATGTCTCCATAAGGGAATCAAGTGTGTCTAGAGTGGCATAAACATGGCAGCGAGAATCAGCTCAAACCCACTATAAAAAGGAATTTCAAAAGCAAAACCAAAAAACAGGGAAATTCTTTAGAATTCCTTCAGGGTGTCTGAGGAAACCTGGAAAGACCCTATCTACAATGACAGCTGGATGTGGCATAAGGCTGGACACTTGGGACTGAGAGGATTGGTGAGATTGGGTGAGCAAATGCAGACCCTTTCAAGCAATAATGCATGGCCCCCATTCCATGGGTCCCAACTCTCCAGGTTCAAGGGAATATTACTACAGCTATAACATGTACAGGAAACCTAGAGAATGGACACACTGTGAATACGAAAGGTTTCTAAAACTCAACGAATAGTCCCTCTCCTGGTGCTCCAGTTTGACTTTCCAACTGCCTTACTATCAATCTCCCAACTTGGAGAGACAGGCCCTTTAACCTCCTGGTTTGCACAGGTTCCCAATTTGCCAGAGGATGGAAGGGACGAGGGAGAACCCATGAGAGAGTAGCTGTTAGGCATTTGGACGGGCACATGTCACTCTAATTTCCCGGCAGGAAGAAGAATTAACCAAAGTCTCAGCCACCCACCGGGAACCAGTATAGGACATGATCCAAAATTTTGGACTTGCGTTCAGCTCACAAAAAACGAGTTGAGAAATGGAGCTCAGGGGCACAGCAATTCACAAACTGGCACAGTGATAAAGGACAACTATCGTCCAAAAATCTGTTGAGGGAAGTCAATGAGGCGGACTTGAAAGCGAGGCAAAATAGCAGGAAACAGATTTCAAGAGGTACCTTGGAATCGCCTGTAAAGCACAGGAAGAGGGGCACAACTTGGACAATGGTGCACTTGGCCAAAAAGGGCGTATGCGTTTTCTCCTGAATATATTCAGGAGAAAACGCATACTCCCTTTTTGGCCAAGAAAGCAAGTGGGCAATGCAAATCTGCACTACAAAGAAGTATCACTTCCCACCGGTCAAAAGGGACATCCACAAAATGTGTAAAAACCAGAAAGGCATGACAGGCCCTGGAGAACTGGGAGCCTTGTTATGCTGATGGGCGGGATGTAAATTGCCAACTGCCTCACTGGAGGAGGGCATTGTGTTCCCTAAAACAAGTAAACAACAGAGCTACAGAGCCAAGGCCACTTCCAGTCTAGGGAATATACCTTGGGAAAACTGAAAATCAATAAGAAAGAGCCACCTCCAAATTTAGGGCTGCACTGACTACAAGAACCTCAACTTGGGTACACCTTAAATATCCCAGGCAATATAAAAATGGTTCAAAACATTGTGGTACTTATGTACGATGGAATATCCCTCAGCCATGAAATCAATGTCATAAGACCAGTAGCAGCAAAGTGAGTGGATTCAGGTACGATGATTCTAAGTGAAATAAGTCACACAGAAAAAGAAACTTATCATAAGATATCACTTATGAAGATCCTGTAAACATGGCTACACGTGAACTGAGTTAGGAAAGAGAACAGAGTCTCACATTTAGAAAACACTCTTATGCCTGCATAAAGGGGAAGGAGAGGTGGGGTGATGCATAAAACCAGAGTTTGATATAAGCACAGGGACCGTTCCAAAAACCAACTTTGGAATAGACAAGACCTACACCTTCCTCAGTGAAAGAGACTCAAAACCCCATATTTCCCGCAGAGGAATATATCTGACTAGTAAGAATCTTAAAACCTATGTATTGATATGACTCCATAAGGGAATCAAGTGTGTCTAGAGTGGCATAAACATGGCAGCGAGAATCAGCTCAAACCCACTATAAAAAGGAATTTCAAAAGCAAAACCAAAAAACAGGGAAATTCTTTACAATTCCTTCAGGGTGTCTGAGGAAACCTGGAAAGACCCTATCTACAATGACAGCTGGATGTGGCATAAGGCTGGACACTTGGGACTGAGAGGATTGGTGAGATTGGGTGAGCAAATGCAGACCCTTTCAAGCAATAATGCATGGCCCCCATTCCATGGGTCCCAACTCTCCAGGTTCAAGGGAATATTACTACAGCTATAACATGTACAGGAAACCTAGAGAATGGACACACTGTGAATACGAAAGGTTTCTAAAACTCAACGAATAGTCCCTCTCCTGGTGCTCCAGTTTGACTTTCCAACTGCCTTACTATCAATCTCCCAACTTGGAGAGACAGGCCCTTTAACCTCCTGGTTTGCACAGGTTCCCAATTTGGCAGAGGATGGAAGGGACGAGGGAGAACCCATGAGAGAGTAGCTGTTAGGCATTTGGACGGGCACATGTCACTCTAATTTCCCGGCAGGAAGAAGAATTAACCAAAGTCTCAGCCACCCACCGGGAACCAGTATAGGACATGATCCAAAATTTTGGACTTGCGTTCAGCTCACAAAAAACGAGTTGAGAAATGGAGCTCAGGGGCACAGCAATTCACAAACTGGCAGAGTGATAAAGGACAACTATCGTCCAAAAATCTGTTGAGGGAAGTCAACGAGGCGGACTTGAAAGCGAGGCAAAATAGCAGGAAACAGATTTCAAGAGGTACCTTGGAATCGCCTGTAAAGCACAGGAAGAGGGGCACAACTTGGACAATGGTGCACTTGGCCAAAAAGGGCGTATGCGTTTTCTCCTGAATATATTCAGGAGAAAACGCATACGCCCTTTTTGGCCAAGCAAGCAAGCGGGCAATGCAAATCTGCACTACAAAGAAGTATCACTTCCCACCGGTCAAAAGGGACATCCACAAAATGTGTAAAAACCAGAAAGGCAAGACAGGCCCTGGAGAACTGGGAGCCTTGTTATGCTGATGGGCGGGATGTAAATTGCCAACTGCCTCACTGGAGGAGTGCATTGTGTTCCCTAAAACAAGTAAACAACAGAGCTACAGAGCCAAGGCCACTTCCAGTCTAGGGAATATACCTTGGGAAAACTGAAAATCAATAAGAAAGAGCCACCTCCAAATTTAGGGCGGCACTGACTACAAGAACCTCAACTTAGGTACACCTTAAATATCCCAGGAAATATAAAAATGGTTCAAAACATTGTGGTACTTACGTATGATGGAATATCCCTCAGCCATGAAATCAATGTCATAAGACCAGTAGCAGCAAAGTGAGTGGATTCAGGTACGATGATTCTAAGTGAAATAAGTCACACAGAAAAAGAAACTTATCATAAGATATCACTTATGAAGATCCTGTAAACATGGCTACACGTGAACTGAGTTAGGAAAGAGAACAGAGTCTCACATTTAGAAAACACTCTTATGCCTGCATAAAGGGGAAGGAGAGGTGGGGTGATGCATAAAACCAGAGTTTGATATAAGCACAGGGACCGTTTCAAAAACCAACTTTGGAATAGACAAGAACTACACCTTCCTCAGTGAAAGAGACTCAAAACCCCATATTTCCCACAGAGGAATATATCTGACTAGTAAGAATCTTAAAACCTATGTATTGATATGTCTCCATAAGGGAATCAAGTGTGTCTAGAGTGGCATAAACATGGCAGCGAGAATCAGCTCAAATCCACTATAAAAAGGAATTTCAAAAGCAAAACCAAAAAACAGGGAAATTCTTTACAATTCCTTCAGGGTGTCTGAGGAAACCTGGAAAGACCCTATCTACAATGACAGCTGGATGTGGCCTAAGGCTGGACACTTGGGACTGAGAGGATTGGTGAGATTTGGTGAGCAAATGCAGACCCTTTCAAGCAATAATGCATGGCCCCCATTCCATGGGTCCCAACTCTCCAGGTTCAAGGGAATATTACTACAGCTATAACATGTACAGGAAACCTAGAGAATGGACACACTGTGAATACGAAAGGTTTCTAAAACTCAACGAATAGTCCCTCTCCTGGTGCTCCAGTTTGACTTTCCAACTGCCTTACTATCAATCTCCCAACTTGGAGAGACAGGCCCTTTAACCTCCTGGTTTGCACAGGTTCCCAATTTGGCAGAGGATGGAAGGGACGAGGGAGAACCCATGAGAGAGTAGCTGTTAGGCATTTGGACGGGCACATGTCACTCTAATTTCCCGGCAGGAAGAAGAATTAACCAAAGTCTCAGCCACCCACCGGGAACCAGTATAGGACATGATCCAAAATTTTGGACTTGCGTTCAGCTCCCAAAAAACGAGTTGAGAAATGGAGCTCAGGGGCACAGCAATTCACAAACTGGCAGAGTGATAAAGGACAACTATCGTCCAAAAATCTGTTGAGGGAAGTCAACGAGGCGGACTTGAAAGTGAGGCAAAATAGCAGGAAACAGATTTCAAGAGGTACGTTGGAATCGCCTGTAAAGCACAGGAAGAGGGGCACAACTTGGACAATGGTGCACTTGGCCGAAAAGGGCGTATGCGTTTTCTCCTGAATATATTCAGGAGAAAACGCATACGCCCTTTTTGGCCAAGCAAGCAAGCGGGCAATGCAAATCTGCACTACAAAGAAGTATCATTTCCCACCGGTCAAAAGGGACATCCACAAAATATGTAAAAACCAGAAAGGCAAGACAGGCCCTGGAGAACTGGGAGCCTTGTTATGCTGATGGGCGGGATGTAAATTGCCAACTGCCTCACTGGAGGAGTGCATTGTGTTCCCTAAAACAAGTAAACAACAGAGCTACAGAGCCAAGGCCACTTCCAGTCTAGGGAATATACCTTGGGAAAACTGAAAATCAATAAGAAAGAGCCACCTCCAAATTTAGGGCTGCATTGACTACAAGAACCTCAACTTGGGTACACCTTAAATATCCCAGGAAATATAAAAATGGTTCAAAATATTGTGGTACTTACGTACGATGGAATATCCCTCAGCCATGAAATCAATGTCATAAGACCAGTAGCAGCAAAGTGAGTGGATTCAGGTACGATGATTCTAAGTGAAATAAGTCACACAGAAAAAGAAACTTATCATAAGATATCACTTATGAAGATCCTGTAAACATGGCTACACGTGAACTGAGTTAGGAAAGAGAACAGAGTCTCACATTTAGAAAACACTCTTATGCCTGCATAAAGGGGAAGGAGAGGTGGGGTGATGCATAAAACCAGAGTTTGATATAAGCACAGGGACCGTTTCAAAAACGAACTTTGGAACTGACAAGACCGACAACTTCCTCAGTGAAAGAGACTCAAAACCCCATATTTCACACAGAGGAATATATCGGACTAGTAAGAATCTTAAAACCTATGTATTGATATGTCTCCATAAGGGAATCAAGTGTGTCTAGAGTGGCATAAACATGGCAGCGAGTATCAGCTCAAACCCACTATAAAAAGGAATTTCAAAAGCAAAACCAAAAAACAGGGAAATTCTTTACAATTCCTTCAGGGTGTCTGAGGAAACCTGGAAAGACCCTATCTACAATGACAGCTGGATGTGGCATAAGGCTGGACACTTGGGACTGAGAGGATTGGTGAGATTGGGTGAGCAAATGCAGACCCTTTCAAGCAATAATGCATGGCCCCCATTCCATGGGTCCCAACTCTCCAGGTTCAAGGGAATATTACTACAGCTATAACATGTACAGGAAACCTAGAGAATGGACACACTGTGAATACGAAAGGTTTCTAAAACTCAACGAATAGTCCCTCTCCTGGTGCTCCAGTTTGACTTTCCAACTGCCTTACTATCAATCTCCCAACTTGGAGAGACAGGCCCTTTAACCTCCTGGTTTGCACAGGTTCCCAATTTGGCAGAGGATGGAAGGGACGAGGGAGAACCCATGAGAGAGTAGCTGTTAGGCATTTGGACGGGCACATGTCACTCTAATTTCCCGGCAGGAAGAAGAATTAACCAAAGTCTCAGCCACCCACCGGGAACCAGTATAGGACATGATCCAAAATTTTGGACTTGCGTTCAGCTCACAAAAAACGAGTTGAGAAATGGAGCTCAGGGGCACAGCAATTCACAAACTGGCAGAGTGATAAAGGACAACTATCGTCCAAAATTCTGTTGAGGGAAGTCAACGAGGCGGACTTGAAAGCGAGGCAAAATAGCAGGAAATAGATTTCAAGAGGTACGTTGGAATCGCCTGTAAAGCACAGGAAGAGGGGCACAACTTGGACAATGGTGCACTTGGCCAAAAAAGGGCGTATGCGTTTTCTCCTGAATATATTCAGGAGAAAATGCATACGCCCTTTTTGGCCAAGCAAGTAAGCGGGCAATGCAAATCTGCACTACAAAGAAGTATCACTTCCCACCGGTCAAAAGGGACATCCACAAAATGTGTAAAAACCAGAAAGGCAAGACAGGCCCTGGAGAACTGGGAGCCTTGTTATGCTGATGGGCGGGATGTAAATTGCCAACTGCCTCACTGGAGGAGTGCATTGTGTTCCCTAAAACAAGTAAACAACAGAGCTACAGAGCCAAGGCCACTTCCAGTCTAGGGAATATACCTTGGGAAAACTGAAAATCAATAAGAAAGAGCCACCTCCAAATTTAGGGCTGCACTGACTACAAGAACCTCAACTTGGGTACACCTTAAATATCCCAGGAAATATAAAAATGGTTCAAAATATTGTGGTACTTACGTACGATGGAATATCCCTCAGCCATGAAATCAATGTCATAAGACCAGTAGCAGCAAAGTGAGTGGATTCAGGTACGATGATTCTAAGTGAAATAAGTCACACAGAAAAAGAAACTTATCATAAGATATCACTTATGAAGATCCTGTAAACATGGCTACACGTGAACTGAGTTAGGAAAGAGAACAGAGTCTCACATTTAGAAAACACTCTTATTCCTACATAAAGGGGAAGGAGAGGTGGGGTGATGCATAAAACCAGAGTTTGATATAAGCACAGGGACCGTTTCAAAAACCAACTTTGGAATTGACAAGACAGACACCTTCCTTAGTGAAAGAGACTCAAAACCCCATATTTCCCACAGAGGAATATATCTGACTAGTAAGAATCTTAAAACCTATGTATTGATATGTCTCCATAAGGGAATCAAGTGTGTCTAGAGTGGCATAAACATGGCAGCGAGAATCAGCTCAAACCCACTATAAAAAGGAATTTCAAAAGCAAAACCAAAAAACAGGGAAATTCTTTACAATTCCTTCAGGGTGTCTGAGGAAACCTGGAAAGACCCTATCTACAATGACAGCTGGATGTGGCATAAGGCTGGACACTTGGGACTGAGAGGATTGGTGAGATTGGGTGAGCAAATGCAGACCCTTTCAAGCAATAATGCATGGCCCCCATTCCATGGGTCCCAACTCTCCAGGTTCAAGGGAATATTACTACAGCTATAACATGTACAGGAAACCTAGAGAATGGACACACTGTGAATACGAAAGGTTTCTAAAACTCAACGAATAGTCCCTCTCCTGGTGCTCCAGTTTGACTTTCCAACTGCCTTACTATCAATCTCCCAACTTGGAGAGACAGGCCCTTTAACCTCCTGGTTTGCACAGGTTCCCAATTTGGCAGAGGATGGAAGGGACGAGGGAGAACCCATGAGAGAGTAGCTGTTAGGCATTTGGACGGGCACATGTCACTCTAATTTCCCGGCAGGAAGAAGAATTAACCAAAGTCTCAGCCACCCACCGGGAACCAGTATAGGACATGATCCAAAATTTTGGACTTGCGTTCAGCTCACAAAAAACGAGTTGAGAAATGGAGCTCAGGGGCACAGCAATTCACAAACTGGCAGAGTGATAAAGGACAACTATCGTCCAAAAATCTGTTGAGGGAAGTCAACGAGGCGGACTTGAAAGCGAGGCAAAATAGCAGGAAACAGATTTCAAGAGGTACCTTGGAATCGCCTGTAAAGCACAGGAAGAGGGGCACAACTTGGACAATGGTGCACTTGGCCAAAAAGGGCGTATGTGTTTTCTCCTGAATATATTCAGGAGAAAACGCATACGCCCTTTTTGGCCAAGCAAGCAAGCGGGCAATGCAAATCTGCACTACAAAGAAGTATCACTTCCCACCGGTCAAAAGGGACATCCACAAAATGTGTAAAAACCAGAAAGGCAAGACAGGCCCTGGAGAACTGGGAGCCTTGTTATGCTGATGGGCGGGATGTAAATTGCCAACTGCCTCACTGGAGGAGTGCATTGTGTTCCCTAAAAGAAGTAAACAACAGAGCTACAGAGCCAAGGCCACTTCCAGTCTAGGGAATATACCTTGGGAAAACTGAAAATCAATAAGAAAGAGCCACCTCCAAATTTAGGGCTGCACTGACTACAAGAACCTCAACTTGGGTACACCTTAAATATCGCAAGAAATATAAAAATGGTTCAAAACATTGTGGTACTTACGTATGATGGAATATCCCTCAGCGATGAAATCAATGTCATAAGACCAGTAGCAGCAAAGTGAGTGGATTCAGGTACGATGATTCTAAGTGAAATAAGTCACACAGAAAAAGAAACTTATCATAAGATATCACTTATGAAGATCCTGTAAACTTGGCTACACGTGAACTGAGTTAGGAAAGAGAACAGAGTCTCACATTTAGAAAACACTCTTATGCCTGCATAAAGGGGAAGGAGAGGTGGGGTGATGCATAAAACCAGAGTTTGATATAAGCACAGGGACCGTTCCAAAAACCAACTTTGGAATAGACAAGACCTACACCTTCCTCAGTGAAAGAGACTCAAAACCCCATATTTCCCGCAGAGGAATATATCTGACTAGTAAGAATCTTAAAACCTATGTATTGATATGACTCCATAAGGGAATCAAGTGTGTCTAGAGTGGCATAAACATGGCAGCGAGAATCAGCTCAAACCCACTATAAAAAGGAATTTCAAAAGCAAAACCAAAAAACAGGGAAATTCTTTACAATTCCTTCAGGGTGTCTGAGGAAACCTGGAAAGACCCTATCTACAATGACAGCTGGATGTGGCATAAGGCTGGACACTTGGGACTGAGAGGATTGGTGAGATTGGGTGAGCAAATGCAGACCCTTTCAAGCAATAATGCATGGCCCCCATTCCATGGGTCCCAACTCTCCATGTTCAAGGGAATATTACTACAGCTATAACATGTACAGGAAACCTAGAGAATGGACACACTGTGAATACGAAAGGTTTCTAAAACTCAACGAACAGTCCCTCTCCTGGTGCTCCAGTTTGACTTTCCAACTGCCTTACTATCAATCTCCCAACTTGGAGAGACAGGCCCTTTAACCTCCTGGTTTGCACAGGTTCCCAATTTGGCAGAGGATGGAAGGGACGAGGGAGAACCCATGAGAGAGTAGCTGTTAGGCATTTGGACGGGCACATGTCACTCTAATTTCCCGGCAGGAAGAAGAATTAACCAAAGTCTCAGCCACCCACCGGGAACCAGTATAGGACATGATCCAAAATTTTGGACTTGCGTTCAGCTCACAAAAAACGAGTTGAGAAATGGAGCTCAGGGGCACAGCAATTCACAAACTGGCAGAGTGATAAAGGACAACTATCGTCCAAAAATCTGTTGAGGGAAGTCAACGAGGCGGACTTGAAAGCGAGGCAAAATAGCAGGAAACAGATTTCAAGAGGTACCTTGGAATCGCCTTTAAAGCACAGGAAGAGGGGCACAACTTGGACAATGGTGCACTTGGCCAAAAAGGGCGTATGCGTTTTCTCCTGAATATATTCAGGAGAAAACGCATACGCCCTTTTTGGCCAAGCAAGCAATCGGGCAATGCAAATCTGCACTACAAAGAAGTATCACTTCCCACCGGTCAAAAGGGACATCCACAAAATGTGTAAAAACCAGAAAGGCAAGACAGGCCCTGGAGAACTGGGAGCCTTGTCATGCTGATGGGCGGGATGTAAATTGCCAACTGCCTCACTGGAGGAGTGCATTGTGTTCCCTAAAACAAGTAAACAACAGAGCTACAGAGCCAAGGCCACTTCCAGTCTAGGGAATATACCTTGGGAAAACTGAAAATCAATAAGAAAGAGCCACCTCCAAATTTAGGGCTGCACTGACTACAAGAACCTCAACTTGGGTACACCTTAAATATCCCAGGAAATATAAAAATGGTTCAAAACATTGTGGTACTTAAGTACGATGGAATACCCCTCAGCCATGAAATCAATGTCATAAGACCAGTAGCAGCAAAGTGAGTGGATTCAGGTACGATGATTCTAAGTGAAATAAGTCACACAGAAAAAGAAACTTATCATAAGATATCACTTATGAAGATCCTGTAAACATGGCTACACGTGACCTGAGTTAGGAAAGAGAACAGAGTCTCACATTTAGAAAACACTCTTATGCCCGCATAAAGGGGAAGGAGAGGTGGGGTGATGCATAAAACCAGAGTTTGATATAAGCACAGGGACCGTTTCAAAAACCAACTTTGGAATAGACAAGACCTACACCTTCCTCAGTGAAAGAGACTCAAAACCCCATATTTCCCACAGAGGAAAATATCTGACTAGTAAGAATCTTAAAACCTATGTATTGATATGTCTCCATAAGGGAATCAAGTGTATCTAGAGTGGCATAAACATGGCAGCGAGAATCAGCTCAAACCCACTATAAAAAGGAATTTCAAAAGCAAAACCAAAAAACAGGGAAATTCTTTACAATTCCTTCAGGGTGTCTGAGGAAACCTGGAAAGACCCTATCTACAATGACAGCTGTATGTGGCATAAGGCTGGACACTTGGGACTGAGAGGATTGGTGAGATTGGGTGAGCAAATGCAGACCCTTTCAAGCAATAATGCATGGCCCCCATTCCATGGGTCCCAACTCTCGAGCTTGAAGGGAATATTAATACAGCTATAACATGTACAGGAAACCTAGAGAATGGACACACTGTGAATACGAAAGGTTTCTAAAACTCAACGAATAGTCCCTCTCCTGGTGCTCTGGTTTGACTTTCCAACTGCTTTACTATCAATCTCCAAACTTGGAGACACAGCGCCATTTACCTCCTGGATCGAACAGGTTGCCAATTTGGCAAAGGATGAAAGGGAAGAGGGAGAACCAATGAGAGAGTAGCTGTTAGGCATTTGGACGGGCAGGTGTCACTCTAATATACCGGTAGGAAGAAGAATTAACCAAAGTCTCAGCCACCCACCGGGAACCAGTATAGGACATGATCCAAAATTTTGGGCTTGCCTTCAGCTCACTAAAAACGAGTTGAAAAATGGAGCTCAGGGGCACAGCAATTCACAAACTGGCAGAGTAATAAAGCACAACTATCGTCCAAAAATTTGTTGAGGGAAGGCAACGAGGCGGACTTGAATGCGAGGCAGAATAGCAGGAAACAGATTTAAAGAGGTACGTTGGAATCGCCTGTAAAGCACAGGAAGAGGGGCACAACTTGGACAATGGTGCACTTGGCCAAAAAGGGCGTATGCGTTTTCTCCTGAATATATTCAGGAGAAAACGCATACGACCTTTTTGGCCAAGCAAGCAAGCGGGCAATGCAAATCTGCACTACAAAGAAGTATCACTTCCCACCGGTCAAAAGGGACATCCACAAAATGTGTAAAAACCAGAAAGGCAAGACAGGCCCTGGAGAACAGCGAGCCTTGTTATGCTGATGGGCGGGATGTAAATTGCCAACTGCCTCACTGGAGGAGTGCATTGTGTTCCCTAAAACAAGGAAACAACAGAGCTACAGAGCCAAGGCCACTTCCAGTCTAGGGAATATACCTTGGGAAAACTGAAAATCAATAAGAAAGAGCCACCTCCAAATTTAGGGCTGCACTGACTACAAGAACCTCAACTTGGGTACACCTTAAATATCCCAGGAAATATAAAAATGGTTCAAAACATTGTGGAACTTACGTACGATGGAATATCCCTCAGCCATGAAATCAATGTCATAAGGCCAGAAGCAGCAAAGTGAGTGGATTCAGGTACGATGATTCTAAGTGAAATAACTCACACAGAAAAAGAAACTTATCATAAGATATCACTTATGAAGATCCTGTAAACATGGCTACACATGAACTGAGTTAGGAAAGAGAACACAGTCTCACATTTAGAAAACACTCTTATGCCTGCATGAAGGGGAAGGAGAGGTGGGGTGATGCATAAAACCAGAGTTTGATATAAGCACAGGGACCGTTCCAAAAACCAACTTTGGAATAGACAAGACCTACACCTTCCTCAGGGAAAGAGACTCAAATACCCATATTTCCGGCAGAGGAATATATCTGACTAGTAAGAATCTTAAAACCTATGTATTGATATGTCTCCATAAGGGAATCAAGTGTGTCTAGAGTGGCATAAACATGGCAGCGAGAATCAGCTCAAACCCACTATAAAAAGTAATTTCAAAAGCAAAACCAAAAAACAGGGAAATTCTTTACAATTCCTTCAGGGTGTCTGAGGAAACCTGGAAAGACCCTATCTACAATGACAGCTGGATGTGGCATAAGGCTGGACACTTGGGACTGAGAGGATTGGTGAGATTGGGTGAGCAAATGCAGACCCTTTCAGGCAGTAATGCATAGCCCCCATTCCATGGGTCCCAACTCTCCAGGTTCAAGGGAATATTACTACAGCTATAACATGTACAGGAAACCTAGAGAATGTACACATAGTGAATACGAAAGGTTTCTAAAATTCAACGATTAGTCCCTCTCCTTGTGCTCCAGTTTGACTTTCCAACTGCCTTACTATCAATCTCCCAACTTGGAGAGACAGGCCCTTTAACCTCCTGGTTTTCACAGGTTCCCAATTTGGCAGAGGATGGAAGGGACGAGGGAGAACCCATGAGAGAGTAGCTGTTAGGCATTTGGACGGGCACATGTCACTCTAATTTCCCGGCAGGAAGAAGAATTAACCAAAGTCTCAGCCACCCACCGGGAACCAGTATAGGACATGATCCAAAATTTTGGACTTGTGTTCAGCTCACAAAAAAAGAGTTGAGAAATGGAGCTCAGGAGCACAGCAATTCACAAACTGGCAGAGTGATAAAGGACAACTACCGTCCAAAAATCTGTTGAGGGAATGCAGCGAGCCAGACTTGAAAGTGAGGCAGAAGAGAAGGAAACAGATTTCAAGAGGTACGTTGGAATCGCCTTTAAAGCACAGGAAGAGGGGCACAACTTTGACACTGATGGAATTGGACAAAAAGGGCGTATGCGTTTTCTCCTGAATATATTCAGGAGAAAACGCATACGCCCTTTTTGGCCAAGCAAGCAAGCGGGCAATGCAAATCTGCACTACAACGAAGTATCACACCAAACGGTCAAAAGGGATATCCACAAAATGTGTAAAAAACTGAAAGGCAAGACATGCCCTGGAGAACACGGAGCCATGTTATGCTGATGGGCGCGATGTAAATTGCCAACTCCCTCTCTGGAGGAGTGCATTGTGTTACCTAAAACAAGTAAACAACAGAGCTACAGAGCCAAGCGCGCTTCCTGTCTAGGGAATATACCTTGGGAAAACTGAAAATCAATAAGACAGAGCCACCCCAAAATTTAGGGCTGCACGGCTTACAAGAACCTCAACTTGGGTACACCTTAAATATCCCAGGAAATATAAAATTGGTTCAAAATAATGTGGTACTTACGTACGATGGAATATCCCTCAGCCATGAAATCAATGTCATAAGACCAGTAGCAACAAAGTGAGTGGATTCAGGTACGATGATTCTAAGTGAAATAAGTCACACAGAAAAAGAAACTTATCATAAGATATCACTTATGAAGATCCTGTAAACATGGCTACACGTGAACTGAGTTAGGAAAGAGAACAGAGTCTCACATTTAGAAAACACTCTTATGCCTTCTTAAAGGGGAAGGAGAGGTGGGGTGATGAATAAAACCAGAGTTTGATATAAGCTCAGGCCATGTTCCAAAAACCAACTATTGAATAGACAAGACCTACACCTTCCTCAGTGAAAGGGAATCAAAACCCCATATTTCCTGCAGAGGAATATATTTCACTTGTAAGAATATTAAAACCAATGTATTGATATATCTGCATAAGGGAATCAAGTGTGTCTAGAGTGGCATAAACATGGCAGCGAGAATCAGCTCAAAACAACTATAAAAAGTAATTTCAAAAACAAAAGAAAAAAAAGGGAAATTCTTTATAATTCCCTCAGGGTCTCTGATGAAACCTGAAATGACTCTATCTCCAATGACAGCTGGATGTGGCATAAGGCTGGACACTTGGGACTGAGAGGACTGGTGAGATTGGTTGAGCAAAAGCAGACCCTTTAAAGCAATAATGCATGGACCCATTCCATGGGTCCCAACTCTTCAGATTGAAGTGAATATTACGACAGCTATAACATGTACGGGAACCCTAGAGAATGGACACACTGGGAATACGAAAGGTTACTAAAACTCAATGAATTGTCCCTCTCCTGGTGCTCTGGTTTGACTTTCCAACTGATTTACTATCAATCTCCCAACATGGAGAGACAGTCCCTTTTACCTCCTGGTTTGCACAGGTTGCCAATTTGGCTGAGGAGGAATGGGAAGAGGGAGATCCAATGAGAGAGTAGCTGTTAGGCATTTGGACGGGCACATGTCACTCTAATTTCCCGGCAGGAAGAAGAATTAACCAAAATCTCTCCCACCCACCGGGAACCAGTATAAGTCCTGAACCAAAATTTTGGACTTGCGTTCAGCTCACAAAAAACGAGTTGAAAAATTGAGCTCAGGGGCACAGCAATTCACAAACTGGCAGAGTAATAAAGGACAACTATCGTCCAAAAATCTGTTGAGGGAAGGCAACGAGGCGGACTTGAATGTGAGGCAGAATGGCAGGAAACAGATTTCAAGAGGTACGTTGGAATCACCTTTAAAGCACAGGAAGAGGGGCACAACTTGGACAATGATGCACTTGGCCAAAAAGGGCGTATGCGTTTTCTCCTGACTATATTCAGGAGAAAACGCATACGCCCTTTTTGGCCAAGCAAGCAAGCGGGCAATGCAAATCTGCACTACAAAGAAGTATCACTTCCCAACGGTCAAAAGGGACATCCACAAAATGTGTAAAAACCTGAAAGGCAAGACAGACCCTGGAGAACAAGGAGCCTTGTTATGCTGATGGGCGGGATGTAAATTGCCAACTGCCTCTCTGGAAGAGTGCATTGTGTTCCCTAAAACAAGTAAACAACAGAGCTACAGAGCCAAGGGCGCTTCCAGTCTAGGGAATATACCTTGGGAAAACTGAAAATCAATAAGACAGAGCCACCCCAAAATTTAGGGCTGCACTGCTTACAAGAACCTCAACATGGGTACACCTTAAATATCCTAGGAAATATAAAATTGGTTCAAAAAATAGTGGTACTTACGTACGATGGAATATCCCTCAGCCATGAAATCAATGTCATAAGACCAGTTGCACCAAAATGAGTGGATTCAGGTACGATGATTCTTAGTGAAATATGTCACACAGAAAATGAAACTTATCATAAGATATCACTTATGAAGATCCTGTAAACATGGCTACACATGAACTGAGTTAGGAAAGAGAACAGAGTCTCACATTTAGAAAACACTCTTATGCCTTCTTAAGGGGGAAGGAGAGGTGTGGTGATGCATAAAACCAGAGTTTGATATAAGCACAGGTACCATTCCAAAAACCAACTTTGGAATAGACAAGACCTACACCTTCCTCAGTGAAAGGGACTCAAAACCCCATATTTCCCACAGATGAATATTTCTCAGGAGTAAGAATCATAAAACTTGTTTATTGATATGTATCCATAAGGGAATCTACTGAGTCTAGAATGGCATAAACATGGCAGCGAGAATCAGCTCAAACACACAATAAAAAGGAATTACAAAAACAAAACAAAAAAAACGGGAAATTCTTTAAAATTCCTTCGGGGTCTCTGATGAAACCTGGAATGACCCTATCTACAATGACAGCTGGATGTGGCATAAGGCTGGACACTTGGGACTGAGAGGATTGGTGAGATTGGGTGAGCAAATGCAGACCCTTTAAAGCAATAATGCATGGCCCCATTCCATGGGTCCCAACTCTCCAGGTTCAAGGGAATATTACTACAGCTATAACATGTACAGGAAACCTAGAGAATGGACACACTGTGAATACGAAAGGTTTCTAAAACTCAACGAATAGTCCCTCTCCTGGTGCTCCAGTTTGACTTTCCAACTGCCTTACTATCAATCTCCCAACTTGGAGAGACAGGCCCTTTAACCTCCTGGTTTGCACAGGTTCCCAATTTGGCAGAGGATGGAAGGGACGAGGGAGAACCCATGAGAGAGTAGCTGTTAGGCATTTGGACGGGCACATGTCACTCTAATTTCCCGGCAGGAAGAAGAATTAACCAAAGTCTCAGCCACGCACCGGGAACCAGTATAGGACATGATCCAAAATTTTGGACTTGCGTTCAGCTCACAAAAAACGAGTTGAGAAATGGAGCTCAGGGGCACAGCAATTCACAAACTGGCAGAGTGATAAAGGACAACTATCGTCCAAAAATCTGTTGAGGGAAGTCAACGAGGCGGACTTGAAAGCGAGGCAAAATAGCAGGAAACAGATTTCAAGAGGTACCTTGGAATCGCCTGTAAAGCACAGGAAGAGGGGCACAACTTGGACAATGGTGCACTTGGCCAAAAAGGGCGTATGCGTTTTCTCCTGAATATATTCAGGAGAAAACGCATACGCCCTTTTTGGCCAAGCAAGCAAGCGGGCAATGCAAATCTGCACTACAAAGAAGTATCATTTCCCACCGGTCAAAAGGGACATCCACAAAATGTGTAAAAACCAGAAAGGCAAGACAGGCCCTGGAGAACAGGGAGCCTTGTTATGCTGATGATCGGGATGTAAATTGCCAACTGCCTCACTGGAGGAGTGCATTGTGTTCCCTAAAACAAGTAAACAACAGAGCTACAGAGCCAAGGCCACTTCCAGTCTAGGGAATATACCTTGGGAAAACTGAAAATCAATAAGAAAGAGCCACCTCCAAATTTAGGGCTGCACTGACTACAAGAACCTCAACTTGGGTACACCTTAAATATCCCAGGAAATATAAAAATGGTTCAAAACATTGTGGTACTTACGTACGATGGAATATCCCTCAGCCATGAAATCAATGTCATAAGACCAGTAGCAGCAAAGTGAGTGGATTCAGGTACGATGATTCTAAGTGAAATAAGTCACACAGAAAAAGAAACTTATCATAAGATATCACTTATGAAGATCCTGTAAACATGGCTACACGTGAACTGAGTTAGGAAAGAGAACAGAGTCTCACATTTAGAAAACACTCTTATGCCTGCATAAAGGGGAAGGAGAGGTGGGGTGATGCATAAAACCAGAGTTTGATATAAGCACAGGGACCGTTCCAAAAACCAACTTTGGAATTGACAAGACCGACACCTTCCTTAGTGAAAGAGACTCAAAACCCCATATTTCCCACAGAGGAATATATCTGACTAGTAAGAATCTTAAAACCTATGTATTGATATGACTCCATAAGGGAATCAAGTGTGTCTAGAGTGGCATAAACATGGCAGCGAGAATCAGCTCAAACCCACTATAAAAAGGAATTTCAAAAGCAAAACCAAAAAACAGGGAAATTCTTTACAATTCCTTCAGGGTGTCTGAGGAAACCTGGAAAGACCCTATCTACAATGACAGCTGGATGTGGCATAAGGCTGGACACTTGGGACTGAGAGGATTGGTGAGATTGGGTGAGCAAATGCAGACCCTTTCAAGCAATAATGCATGGCCCCCATTCCATGGGTCCCAACTCTCCAGGTTCAAGGGAATATTACTACAGCTATAACATGTACAGGAAACCTAGAGAATGGACACACTGTGAATACAAACGGTTTCTAAAACTCAACGAATAGTCCCTCTCCTGGTGCTCCAGTTTGACTTTCCAACTGCCTTACTATCAATCTCCCAACTTGGAGAGACAGGCCCTTTAACCTCCTGGTTTGCACAGGTTCCCAATTTGGCAGAGGATGGAAGGGACGAGGGAGAACCCATGAGAGAGTAGCTGTTAGGCATTTGGACGGGCACATGTCACTCTAATTTCCCGGCAGGAAGAAGAATCAACCAAAGTCTCAGCCACCCACCGGGAACCAGTATAGGACATGATCCAAAATTTTGGACTTGCGTTCAGCTCACAAAAAACGAGTTGAGAAATGGAGCTCAGGGGCACAGCAATTCACAAACTGGCAGAGTGATAAAGGACAACTATCGTCCAAAAATCTGTTGAGGGAAGTCAACGAGGCGGACTTGAAAGCGAGGCAAAATAGCAGGAAACAGATTTCAAGAGGTACCTTGGAATCGCCTGTAAAGCACAGGAAGAGGGGCACAACTTGGACAATGGTGCACTTGGCCAAAAAGGGCGTATGCGTTTTCTCCTGAATATATTCAGGAGAAAACGCATACGCCCTTTTTGGCCAAGCAAGCAAGCGGGCAATGCAAATCTGCACTACAAAGAAGTATCACTTCCCACCGGTCAAAAGGGACATCCACAAAATGTGTAAAAACCAGAAAGGCAAGACAGGCCCTGGAGAACAGGGAGCCTTGTTATGCTGATGGGCGGGATGTAAATTGCCAACTGCCTCACTGGAGGAGTGCATTGTGTTCCCTAAAACAAGTAAACAACAGAGCTACAGAGCCAAGGCAACTTCCAGTCTAGGGAATATACCTGGGGAAAACTGAAAATCAATAAGAAAGAGCCACCTCCAAATTTAGGGCTGCACTGGCTACAAGAACCTCAACTTGGGTACACCTTAAATATCCCAGGAAATATAAAAATGGTTCAAAACATTGTGGTACTTACGTACGATGGAATATCCCTCAGCCATGAAATCAATGTCATAAGACCAGTAGCAGCAAAGTGAGTGGATTCAGGTACGATGATTCTAAGTGAAATAAGTCACACAGAAAAAGAAACTTATCATAAGATATCACTTATGAAGATCCTGTAAACATGGCTACACGTGAACTGAGTTAGGAAAGAGAACAGAGTCTCACATTTAGAAAACACTCTTATGCCTGCATAAAGGGGAAGGAGAGGTGGGGTGATGCATAAAACCAGAGTTTGATATAAGCACAGGGACCGTTTCAAAAACCAACTTTGGAATTGACAAGACCGACACCTTCCTCAGTGAAAGAGACTCAAAACCCCATATTTCCCACAGAGGAATATATCTGACTAGTAAGAATCTTAAAACCTATGTATTGATATGTCTCCATAAGGGAATCAAGTGTGTCTAGAGTGGCATAAACATGGCAGCGAGAATCAGCTCAAACCCACTATAAAAAGGAATTTCAAAAGCAAAACCAAAAAACAGGGAAATTCTTTACAATTCCTTCAGGGTGTCTAAGGAAACCTGGAAAGACCCTGTCTACAATGACAGCTGGATATGGCATAAGGCTGGACACTTGGGACTGAGAGGATTGGTGAGATTGGGTGAGCAAATGCAGACCCTTTCAAGCAATAATGCATGGCCCCCATTCCATGGGTCCCAACTCTCCAGGTTCAAGGGAATATTACTACAGCTATAACATGTAAAGGAAACCTAGAGAATGGACACACTGTGAATACGAAAGGTTTCTAAAACTCAACGAATAGTCCCTCTCCTGGTGCTCCAGTTTGACTTTCCAACTGCCTTACTATCAATCTCCCAACTTGGAGAGACAGGCCCTTTAACCTCCTGGTTTGCACAGGTTCCCAATTTGGCAGAGGATGGAAGGGACGAGGGAGAACCCATGAGAGAGTAGCTGTTAGGCATTTGGACGGGCACATGTCAATCTAATTTCCCGGCAGGAAGAAGAATTAACCAAAGTCTCAGCCACCCACCGGGAACCAGTATAGGACATGATCCAAAATTTTGGACTTGCGTTCAGCTCACAAAAAACGAGTTGAGAAATGGAGCTCAGGGGCACAGCAATTCACAAACTGGCAGAGTGATAAAGGACAACTATCGTCCAAAAATCTGTTGAGGGAAGTCAACGAGGCGGACTTGAAAGCGAGGCAAAATAGCAGGAAACAGATTTCAAGAGGTACCTTGGAATCGCCTGTAAAGCACAGGAAGAGGGGCACAACTTGGACAATGGTGCACTTGGCCAAAAAGGGCGTATGCGTTTTCTCCTGAATATATTCAGGAGAAAACGCATACGCCCTTTTTGGCCAAGCAAGCAAGCGGGCAATGCAAATCTGCACTACAAAGAAGTATCACTTCCCACCCGTCAAAAGGGACATCCACAAAATGTGTAAAAACCAGAAAGGCAAGACAGGCCCTGGAGAACTGGGAGCCTTGTTATGCTGATGGGCGGGATGTAAATTGCCAACTGCCTCACTGGAGGAGTGCATTGTGTTCCCTAAAACAAGTAAACAACAGAGCTACAGAGCCAAGGCCACTTCCAGTCTAGGGAATATACCTTGGGAAAACTGAAAATCAATAAGAAAGAGCCACCTCCAAATTTAGGGCTGCACTGACTACAAGAACCTCAACTTGGGTACACCTTAAATATCCCAGGAAATATAAAAATGGTTCAAAACATTGTGGTACTTACGTACGATGGAATATCCCTCAGCCATGAAATCAATGTCATAAGACCAGTAGCAGCAAAGTGAGTGGATTCAGGTACGATGATTCTAAGTGAAATAAGTCACACAGAAAAAGAAACTTATCATAAGATATCACTTATGAAGATCCTGTAAACATGGCTACACGTGAACTGAGTTAGGAAAGAGAACAGAGTCTCACATTTAGAAAACACGCTTATGCCTGAATAAAGGGGAAGGAGAGGTGGGGTGATGCATAAAACCAGAGTTTGATATAAGCACAGGGACCGTTTCAAAAACCAACTTTGGAATTGACAAGACCGACACCTTCCTCAGTGAAAGAGACTCAAAACCCCATATTTCCCACAGAGGAATATATCTGACTAGTAAGAATCTTAAAACCTATGTATTGATATGTCTCCATAAGGGAATCAAGTGTGTCTAGAGTGGCATAAACATGGCAGCGAGAATCAGCTCAAACCCACTATAAAAAGGAATTTCAAAAGCAAAACCAAAAAACAGGGAAATTCTTTACAATTCCTTCAGGGTGTCTGAGGAAACCTGGAAAGACCCTGTCTACAATGACAGCTGGATATGGCATAAGGCTGGACACTTGGGACTGAGAGGATTGGTGAGATTGGGTGAGCAAATGCAGACCCTTTCAAGCAATAATGCATGGCCCCCATTCCATGGGTCCCAACTCTCCAGGTTCAAGGGAATATTACTACAGCTATAACATGTACAGGAAACCTAGAGAATGGACACACTGTGAATACGAAAGGTTTCTAAAACTCAACGAATAGTCCCTCTCCTGGTGCTCCAGTTTGACTTTCCAACTGCCTTACTATCAATCTCCCAACTTGGAGAGACAGGCCCTTTAACCTCCTGGTTTGCACAGGTTCCCAATTTGGCAGAGGATGGAAGGGACGAGGGAGAACCCATGAGAGAGTAGCTGTTAGGCATTTGGACGGGCACATGTCAATCTAATTTCCCGGCAGGAAGAAGAATTAACCAAAGTCTCAGCCACCCACCGGGAAACAGTATAGGACATGATCCAAAATTTTGGACTTGCGTTCAGCTCACAAAAAACGAGTTGAGAAATGGAGCTCAGGGGCACAGCAATTCACATACTGGCAGAGTGATAAAGGACAACTATCGTCCAAAAATCTGTTGAGGGACTTCAACGAGGCGGACTTGAAAGTGAGGCAAAATAGCAGGAGACAGATTTCAAGAGGTACGTTGGAATCGCCTGTAAAGCACAGGAAGAGGGGCACAACTTGGACAATGGTGCACTTGGCCAAAAAGGGCATATGCGTTTTCTCCTGAATATATTCAGGAAAAAATGCATACGCCCTTTTTGGCCAAGCAAGCAAGCGGGCAATGCAAATCTGCACTACAAAGAAGTATCACTTCCCACCGGTCAAAAGGGACATCCACAAAATGTGTAAAAACCAGAAAGGCAAGACAGGCCCTGGAGAACAGGGAGCCTTGTTATGCTGATGGGCGGGATGTAAATTGCCAACTGCCTCACTGGAGGAGTGCATTGTGTTCCCTAAAACAAGTAAACAACAGAGCTACAGAGCCAAGGCCACTTCTAGTCTAGGGAATATACCTTGGGAAAACTGAAAATCAATAAGAAAGAGCCACCTCCAAATTTAGGGCTGCACTGGCTACAAGAACCTCAACTTGGGTACACCTTAAATATCCCAGGAAATATAAAAATGGTTCAAAACATTGTGGTACTTACGTACGATGGAATATCCCTCAGCCATGAAATCAATGTCATAAAACCAGTAGCAGCAAAGTGAGTGGATTCAGGTACGATGATTCTAAGTGAAATAAGTCACACAGAAAAAGGAACTTATCATAAGATATCACTTATGAAGATCCTGTAAACATGGCTACACGTGAACTGAGTTAGGAAAGAGAACAGAGTCTCACATTTAGAAAACACTCTTATGCCTGCATAAAGGGGATGGAGAGGTGGGGTGATGCATAAAACCAGAGTTTGATATAAGCACAGGGACCGTTCCAAAAACCAACTTTGGAATAGACAAGACCTACACCTTCCTCAGTGAAAGAGACTCAAAACCCCATATTTCCCGCAGAGGAATATATCTGACTAGTAAGAATCTTAAAACCTATGTATTGATATGACTCCATAAGGGAATCAAGTGTGTCTAGAGTGGCATAAACATGGCAGCGAGAATCAGCTCAAACCCACTATAAAAAGGAATTTCAAAAGCAAAACCAAAAAACAGGGAAATTCTTTACAATTCCTTCAGGGTGTCTGAGGAAACCTGGAAAGACCCTATCTACAATGACAGCTGGATGTGGCATAAGGCTGGACACTTGGGACTGAGAGGATTGGTGAGATTGGGTGAGCAAATGCAGACCCTTTCAAGCAATAATGCATGGCCCCCATTCCATGGGTCCCAACTCTCCAGGTTCAAGGGAATATTACTACAGCTATAACATGTACAGGAAACCTAGAGAATGGACACACTGTGAATACGAAAGGTTTCTAAAACTCAACGAATAGTCCCTCTCCTGGTGCTCCAGTTTGACTTTCCAACTGCCTTACTATCAATCTCCCAACTTGGAGAGACAGGCCCTTTAACCTCCTGGTTTGCACAGGTTCCCAATTTGGCAGAGGATGGAAGGGACGAGGGAGAACCCATGAGAGAGTAGCTGTTAGGCATTTGGACAGGAACATGTCACTCTAATTTCCCGGCAGGAAGAAGAATTAACCAAAGTCTCAGCCACCCACCGGGAACCAGTATAGGACATGATCCAAAATTTTGGACTTGCGTTCAGCTCACAAAAAACGAGTTGAGAAATGGAGCTCAGGGGCACAGCAATTCACAAACTGGCAGAGTGATAAAGGACAACTATCGTCCAAAAATCTGTTGAGGGAAGTCAACGAGGCGGACTTGAAAGCGAGGCAAAATAGCAGGAAACAGATTTCAAGAGGTACCTTGGAATCGCCTGTAAAGCACAGGAAGAGGGGCACAACTTGGACAATGGTGCACTTGGCCAAAAAGGGCGTATGCGTTTTCTCCTGAATATATTCAGGAGAAAACGCATACGCCCTTTTTGGCCAAGCAAGCAAGCGGGCAATGCAAATCTGCACTACAAAGAAGTATCACTTCCCACCGGTCAAAAGGGACATCCACAAAATGTGTAAAAACCAGAAAGGCAAGACAGGCCCTGGAGAACAGGGAGCCTTGTTATGCTGATGGGCGGGATGTAAATTGCCAACTGCCTCACTGGAGGAGTGCATTGTGTTCCCTAAAACAAGTAAACAACAGAGCTACAGAGCCAAGGCCACTTCCAGTCTAGGGAATATACCTTGGGAAAACTGAAAATCAATAAGAAAGAGCCACCTCCAAATTTAGGGCTGCACTGACTACAAGAACCTCAACTTGGGTACACCTTAAATATCCCAGGAAATATAAAAATGGTTCAAAACATTGTGGTACTTACGTACGATGGAATATCCCTCAGCCATGAAATCAATGTCATAAAACCAGTAGCAGCAAAGTGAGTGGATTCAGGTACGATGATTCTAAGTGAAATAAGTCACACAGAAAAAGGAACTTATCATAAGATATCACTTATGAAGATCCTGTAAACATGGCTACACGTGAACTGAGTTAGGAAAGAGAACAGAGTCTCACATTTAGAAAACACTCTTATGCCTGCATAAAGGGGATGGAGAGGTGGGGTGATGCATAAAACCAGAGTTTGATATAAGCACAGGGACCGTTCCAAAAACCAACTTTGGAATAGACAAGACCTACACCTTCCTCAGTGAAAGAGACTCAAAACCCCATATTTCCCGCAGAGGAATATATCTGACTAGTAAGAATCTTAAAACCTATGTATTGATATGACTCCATAAGGGAATCAAGTGTGTCTAGAGTGGCATAAACATGGCAGCGAGAATCAGCTCAAACCCACTATAAAAAGGAATTTCAAAAGCAAAACCAAAAAACAGGGAAATTCTTTACAATTCCTTCAGGGTGTATGAGGAAACCTGGAAAGACCCTATCTACAATGACAGCTGGATGTGGCATAAGGCTGGACACTTGGGACTGAGAGGACTGGTGAGATTGGGTGAGCAAATGCAGACCCTTTCAAGCAATAATGCATGGCCCCCATTCCATGGGTCCCAACTCTCCAGGTTCAAGGGAATATTACTACAGCTATAACATGTACAGGAAACCTAGAGAATGGACACACTGTGAATACGAAAGGTTTCTAAAACTCAACGAATAGTCCCTCTCCTGGTGCTCCAGTTTGACTTTCCAACTGCCTTACTATCAATCTCCCAACTTGGAGAGACAGGCCCTTTAACCTCCTGGTTTGCACAGGTTCCCAATTTGGCAGAGGATGGAAGGGACGAGGGAGAACCCATGAGAGAGTAGCTGTTAGGCATTTGGACAGGAACATGTCACTCTAATTTCCCGGCAGGAAGAAGAATTAACCAAAGTCTCAGCCACCCACCGGGAACCAGTATAGGACATGATCCAAAATTTTGGACTTGCGTTCAGCTCACAAAAAACGAGTTGAGAAATGGAGCTCAGGGGCACAGCAATTCACAAACTGGCAGAGTGATAAAGGACAACTATCGTCCAAAAATCTGTTGAGGGAAGTCAACGAGGCGGACTTGAAAGCGAGGCAAAATAGCAGGAAACAGATTTCAAGAGGTACCTTGGAATCGCCTGTAAAGCACAGGAAGAGGGGCACAACTTGGACAATGGTGCACTTGGCCAAAAAGGGCGTATGCGTTTTCTCCTGAATATATTCAGGAGAAAACGCATACGCCCTTTTTGGCCAAGCAAGCAAGCGGGCAATGCAAATCTGCACTACAAAGAAGTATCACTTCCCACCGGTCAAAAGGGACATCCACAAAATGTGTAAAAACCAGAAAGGCAAGACAGGCCCTGGAGAACAGGGAGCCTTGTTATGCTGATGGGCGGGAGGTAAATTGCCAACTGCCTCACTGGAGGAGTGCATTGTGTTCCCTAAAACAAGTAAACAACAGAGCTACAGAGCCAAGGCCACTTCCAGTCTAGGGAATATACCTTGGGAAAACTGAAAATCAATAAGAAAGAGCCACCTCCAAATTTAGGGCTGCACTGACAACAAGAACCTCAACTTGGGTACACCTTAAATATCCCAGGAAATATAAAAATGGTTCAAAACATTGTGGTACTTACGTACGATGGAATATCCCTCAGCCATGAAATCAATGTCATAAGACCAGTAGCAGCAAAGTGAGTGGATTCAGGTACGATGATTCTAAGTGAAATAAGTCACACAGAAAAAGAAACTTATCATAAGATATCACTTATGAAGATCCTGTAAACATGGCTACAAGTGAACTGAGTTAGGAAAGAGAACAGAGTCTCACATTTAGAAAACACTCTTATGCCTGCTTAAAGGGGAAGGAGAGGTGGGGTGATGCATAAAACCAGAGTTTGATATAAGCACAGGGACCGTTCCAAAAACCAACTTTGGAATAGACAAGACCTACACCTTCCTCAGTGAAAGAGACTCAAAACCCCATATTTCCCACAGAGGAATATATCTGACTAGTAAGAATCTTAAAACCTATGTATTGATATGTCTCCATAAGGGAATCAAGTGTGTCTAGAGTGGCATAAACATGGCAGCGAGAATCAGCTCAAACCCACTATAAAAAGTAATTTCAAAAGCAAAACCAAAAAACAGGGAAATTCTTTACAATTCCTTCAGGGTGTCTGAGGAAACCTGGAAAGACCCTATTTACAATGACAGCTGGATGTGGCATAAGGCTGGACACTTGGGACTGAGAGGATTGGTGAGATTGGGTGAGCAAATGCAGACCCTTTCAAGCAATAATGCATGGCCCCCATTCCATGGGTCCCAACTCTCCAGGTTCAAGGGAATATTACTACAGCTATAACATGTACAGGAAACCTAGAGAATGGACACACTGTGAATACGAAAGGTTTCTAAAACTCAACGAATAGTCCCTCTCCTGGTGCTCCAGTTTGACTTTCCAACTGCCTTACTATCAATCTCCCAACTTGGAGAGACAGGCCCTTTAACCTCCTGGTTTGCACAGGTTCCCAATTTGGCAGAGGATGGAAGGGACGAGGGAGAACCCATGAGAGAGTAGCTGTTAGGCATTTGGACGGGCACATGTCACTCTAATTTCCCGGCAGGAAGAAGAATTAACCAAAGTCTCAGCCACCCACCGGGAACCAGTATAGGACATGATCCAAAATTTTGGACTTGCGTTCAGCTCCCAAAAAACGAGTTGAGAAATGGAGCTCAGGGGCACAGCAATTCACATACTGGCAGAGTGATAAAGGACAACTATCGTCCAAAAATCTGTTGAGGGAAGTCAACGAGGTGGACTTGAAAGTGAGGCAAAATAGCAGGAAACAGATTTCAAGAGGTACGTTGGAATCGCCTGTAAAGCACAGGAAGAGGGGCACAACTTGGACAATGGTGCACTTGGCCAAAAAGGGCGTATGCGTTTTCTCCTGAATATATTCAGGAGAAAACGCATACGCCCTTTTTGGCCAAGCAAGCAAGCGGGCAATGCAAATCTGCACTACAAAGAAGTATCACTTCCCACCGGTCAAAAGGGACATCCACAAAATGTGTAAAAACCAGAAAGGCAAGACAGGCCCTGGAGAACAGGGAGCCTTGTTATGCTGATGGGCGGGATGTAAATTGCCAACTGCCTCACTGGAGGAGTGCATTGTGTTCCCTAAAACAAGTAAACAACAGAGCTACAGAGCCAAGACCACTTCCAGTCTAGGGAATATACCTGGGGAAAACTGAAAATCAATAAGAAAGAGCCACCTCCAAATTTAGGGCTGCACTGGCTACAAGAACCTCAACTTGGGTACACCTTAAATATCCCAGGAAATATAAAAATGGTTCAAAACATTGTGGTACTTACGTACGATGGAATATCCCTCAGCCATGAAATCAATGTCATAAGACCAGTAGCAGCAAAGTGAGTGGATTCAGGTACGATGATTCTAAGTGAAATAAGTCACACAGAAAAAGAAACTTATCATAAGATATCACTTATGAAGATCCTGTAAACATGGCTACACGTGAACTGAGTTAGGAAAGAGAACAGAGTCTCACATTTAGAAAACACTCTTATGCCTGCATAAAGGGGAAGGAGAGGTGGGGTGATGCATAAAACCAGAGTTTGATATAAGCACAGGGACCGTTCCAAAAACCAACTTTGGAATTGACAAGACCGACACCTTCCTCAGTGAAAGAGACTCAAAACCCCATATTTCCCACAGAGGAATATATCTGACTAGTAAGAATCTTAAAACCTATGTATTGATATGTCTCCATAAGGGAATCAAGTGTGTCTAGAGTGGCATAAACATGGCAGCGAGAATCAGCTCAAACCCACTATAAAAAGGAATTTCCAAAGCAAAACCAAAAAACAGGGAAATTCTTTACAATTCCTTCAGGGTGTCTGAGGAAACCTGGAAAGACCCTGTCTACAATGACAGCTGGATGTGGCATAAGGCTGGACACTTGGGACTGAGAGGATTGGTGAGATTGGGTGAGCAAATGCAGACCCTTTCAAGCAATAATGCATGGCCCCCATTCCATGGGTCCCAACTCTCCAGGTTCAAGGGAATATTACTACAGCTATAACATGTACAGGAAACCTAGAGAATGGACACACTGTGAATACGAAAGGTTTCTAAAACTCAACGAATAGTCCCTCTCCTGGTGCTCCAGTTTGACTTTCCAACTGCCTTACTATCAATCTCCCAACTTGGAGAGACAGGCCCTTTAACCTCCTGGTTTGCACAGGTTCCCAATTTGGCAGAGGATGGAAGGGACGAGGGAGAACCCATGAGAGAGTAGCTGTTAGGCATTTGGACGGGCACATGTCACTCTAATTTCCCGGCAGGAAGAAGAATTAACCAAAGTCTCAGCCACCCACCGGGAACCAGTATAGGACATGATCCAAAATTTTGGACTTGCGTTCAGCTCACAAAAAACGAGTTGAGAAATGGAGCTCAGGGGCACAGCAATTCACAAACTGGCAGAGTGATAAAGGACAACTATCGTCCAAAAATCTGTTGAGGGAAGTCAACGAGGTGGACATGAAAGTGAGGCAAAATAGCAGGAAACAGATTTCAAGAGGTACGTTGGAATCGCCTGTAAAGCACAGGAAGAGGGGCACAACTTGGACAATGGTGCACTTGGCCAAAAAGTGCGTATGCGTTTTCCCCTGAATATATTCAGGAGAAAACGCATACGCCCTTTTTGGCCAAGCAAGCAAGCGGGCAATGCAAATCTGCACTACAAAGAAGTATCACTTCCCACCGGTCAAAAGGGACATCCACAAAATGTGTAAAAACCAGAAAGGCAAGACAGGCCCTGGAGAACAGGGAGCCTTGTTATGCTGATGGGCGGGATGTAAATTGCCAACTGCCTCACTGGAGGAGTGCATTGTGTTCCCTAAAACAAGTAAACAACAGAGCTACAGAGCCAAGGCCACTTCCAGTCTAGGGAATATACCTTGGGAAAACTGAAAATCAATAAGAAAGAGCCACCTCCAAATTTAGGGCTGCACTGGCTACAAGAACCTCAACTTGGGTACACCTTAAATATCCCAGGAAATATAAAAATGGTTCAAAACATTGTGGTACTTACGTACAATGGAATATCCCTCAGCGATGAAATCAATGTCATAAGACCAGTAGCAGCAAAGTGAGTGGATTCAGGTACGATGATTCTAAGTGAAATAAGTCACACAGAAAAAGAAACTTATCATAAGATATCACTTAGGAAGATCCTGTAAACATGGCTACACGTGAACTGAGTTAGGAAAGAGAACAGAGTCTCACATTTAGAAAACACTCTTATGCCTGCATAAAGGGGAAGGAGAGGTGGGGTGATGCATAAAACCAGAGTTTGATATAAGCACAGGGACCGTTCCAAAAACCAACATTGGAATAGACAAGACCGACACCTTCCTCAGTGAAAGAGACTCAAAACCCCATATTTCCCGCAGAGGAATATATCTGACTAGTAAGAATCTTAAAACCTATGTATTAATATGACTCCATAAGGGAATCAAGTGTGTCTAGAGTGGCATAAACATGGCAGCGAGAATCAGCTCAAACCCACTATAAAAAGGAATTTCAAAAGCAAAACCCAAAAACAGGGAAATTCTTTACAATTCCTTCAGGGTGTCTGAGGAAACCTGGAAAGACCCTGTCTACAATGACAGCTGGATGTGGCATAAGGCTAGACACTTGGGACTGAGAGGATTGGTGAGATTGGGTGAGAAAATGCAGACCCTTTCAAGCAATAATGCATGGCCCCCATTCCATGGGTCCCAACTCTCCAGGTTCAAGGGAATATTACTACAGCTATAACATGTACAGGAAACCTAGAGAATGGACACACTGTGAATACGAAAGGTTTCTAAAACTCAACGAATAGTCCCTCTCCTGGTGCTCCAGTTTGACTTTCCAACTGCCTTACTATCAATCTCCCAACTTGGAGAGACAGGCCCTTTAACCTCCTGGTTTGCACAGGTTCCCAATTTGGCAGAGGATGGAAGGGACGAGGGAGAACCCATGAGAGAGTAGCTGTTAGGCATTTGGACGGGCACATGTCACTCTAATTTCCCGGCAGGAAGAAGAATTAACCAAAGTCTCAGCCACCCACCGGGAACCAGTATAGGACATGATCCAAAATTTTGGACTTGCGTTCAGCTCACAAAAAACGAGTTGAGAAATGGATCTCAGGGGCACAGCAATTCACAAACTGGCAGAGTGATAAAGGACAACTATCGTCCAAAAATCTGTTGAGGGAAGTCAACGAGGCGGACTTGAAAGCGAGGCAAAATAGCAGGAAACAGATTTCAAGAGGTACGTTGGAATCGCCTGTAAAGCACAGGAAGAGGGGCACAACTTGGACAATGGTGTACTTGGCCAAAAAGGGCGTATGCGTTTTCTCCTGAATATATTCAGGAGAAAACGCATACGCCCTTTTTGGCCAAGCAAGCAAGCGGGCAATGCAAATCTGCACTACAAAGAAGTATCACTTCCCACCGGTCAAAAGGGACATCTACAAAATGTGTAAAAACCAGAAAGGCAAGACAGGCCCTGGAGAACTGGGAGCCTTATTATGCTGATGGGCGGGATGTAAATTGCCAACTGCCTCATTGGAGGAGTGCATTGTGTTCCCTAAAACAAGTAAACAACAGAGCTACAGAGCCAAGGCCACTTCCAGTCTAGGGAATATACCTTGGGAAAACTGAAAATCAATAAGAAAGAGCCACCTCCAAATTTAGGGCTGCACTGACTACAAGAACCTCAACTTGGGTACACCTTAAATATCCCAGGAAATATAAAAATGGTTCAAAACATTGTGGTACTTACGTACGATGGAATATCCCTCAGCCATGAAATCAATGTCATAAGACCAGTAGCAGCAAAGTGAGTGGATTCAGGTACGATGATTCTAAGTGAAATAAGTCACACAGAAAAAGAAACTTATCATAAGATATCACTTATGAAGATCCTGTAAACATGGCTACACGTGAACTGAGTTAGGAAAGAGAACAGAGTCTCACATTTAGAAAACACTCTTATGCCTGCATAAAGGGGAAGGAGAGGTGGGGTGATGCATAAAACCAGAGTTTGATATAAGCACAGGGACCGTTTCAAAAACCAACTTTGGAATAGACAAGACCTACACCTTCCTCAGTGAAAGAGACTCAAAACCCCATATTTCCCACAGAGGAATATATCTGACTAGTAAGAATCTTAAAACCTATGTATTGATATGTCTCCATAAGGGAATCAAGTGTGTCTAGAGTGGCATAAACATGGCAGCGAGAATCAGCTCAAACCCACTATAAAAAGGAATTTCAAAAGCAAAACCAAAAAACAGGGAAATTCTTTACAATTCCTTCAGGGTGTCTGAGGAAACCTGGAAAGACCCTATCTACAATGACAGCTGGATGTGGCATAAGGCTGGACACTTGGGACTGAGAGGATTGGTGAGATTGGGTGAGCAAATGCAGACCCTTTCAAGCAATAATGCATGGCCCCCATTCCATGGGTCCCAACTCTCCAGGTTCAAGGGAATATTACTACAGCTATAACATGTACAGGAAACCTAGAGAATGGACACACTGTGAATACGAAAGGTTTCTAAAACTCAACGAATAGTCCCTCTCCTGGTGCTCCAGTTTGACTTTCCAACTGCCTTACTATCAATCTCCCAACTTGGAGAGACAGGCCCTTTAACCTCCTGGTTTGCACAGGTTCCCAATTTGGCAGAGGATGGAAGGGACGAGGGAGAACCCATGAGAGAGTAGCTGTTAGGCATTTGGACGGGCACATGTCACTCTAATTTCCCGGCAGGAAGAAGAATTAACCAAAGTCTCAGCCACCCACCGGGAACCAGTATAGGACATGATCCAAAATTTTGGACTTGCGTTCAGCTCACAAAAAACGAGTTGAGAAATGGAGCTCAGGGGCACAGCAATTCACAAACTGGCAGAGTGATAAAGGACAACTATCGTCCAAAAATCTGTTGAGGGAAGTCAACGAGGTGGACATGAAAGTGAGGCAAAATAGCAGGAAACAGATTTCAAGAGGTACGTTGGAATCGCCTGTAAAGCACAGGAAGAGGGGCACAACTTGGACAATGGTGCACTTGGCCAAAAAGTGCGTATGCGTTTTCCCCTGAATATATTCAGGAGAAAACGCATACGCCCTTTTTGGCCAAGCAAGCAAGCGGGCAATGCAAATCTGCACTACAAAGAAGTATCACTTCCCACCGGTCAAAAGGGACATCCACAAAATGTGTAAAAACCAGAAAGGCAAGACAGGCCCTGGAGAACAGGGAGCCTTGTTATGCTGATGGGCGGGATGTAAATTGCCAACTGCCTCACTGGAGGAGTGCATTGTGTTCCCTAAAACAAGTAAACAACAGAGCTACAGAGCCAAGGCCACTTCCAGTCTAGGGAATATACCTTGGGAAAACTGAAAATCAATAAGAAAGAGCCACCTCCAAATTTAGGGCTGCACTGGCTACAAGAACCTCAACTTGGGTACACCTTAAATATCCCAGGAAATATAAAAATGGTTCAAAACATTGTGGTACTTACGTACAATGGAATATCCCTCAGCGATGAAATCAATGTCATAAGACCAGTAGCAGCAAAGTGAGTGGATTCAGGTACGATGATTCTAAGTGAAATAAGTCACACAGAAAAAGAAACTTATCATAAGATATCACTTAGGAAGATCCTGTAAACATGGCTACACGTGAACTGAGTTAGGAAAGAGAACAGAGTCTCACATTTAGAAAACACTCTTATGCCTGCATAAAGGGGAAGGAGAGGTGGGGTGATGCATAAAACCAGAGTTTGATATAAGCACAGGGACCGTTCCAAAAACCAACTTTGGAATAGACAAGACCGACACCTTCCTCAGTGAAAGAGACTCAAAACCCCATATTTCCCGCAGAGGAATATATCTGACTAGTAAGAATCTTAAAACCTATGTATTAATATGACTCCATAAGGGAATCAAGTGTGTCTAGAGTGGCATAAACATGGCAGCGAGAATCAGCTCAAACCCACTATAAAAAGGAATTTCAAAAGCAAAACCCAAAAACAGGGAAATTCTTTACAATTCCTTCAGGGTGTCTGAGGAAACCTGGAAAGACCCTGTCTACAATGACAGCTGGATGTGGCATAAGGCTGGACACTTGGGACTGAGAGGATTGGTGAGATTGGGTGAGCAAATGCAGACCCTTTCAAGCAATAATGCATGGCCCCCATTCCATGGGTCCCAACTCTCCAGGTTCAAGGGAATATTACTACAGCTATTACATGTACAGGAAACCTAGAGAATGGACACACTGTGAATACGAAAGGTTTCTAAAACTCAACGAATAGTCCCTCTCCTGGTGCTCCAGTTTGACTTTCCAACTGCCTTACTATCAATCTCCCAACTTGGAGAGACAGGCCCTTTAACCTCCTGGTTTGCACAGGTTCCCAATTTGGCAGAGGATGGAAGGGACGAGGGAGAACCCATGAGAGAGTAGCTGTTAGGCATTTGGACGGGCACATTTCACTCTAATTTCCCGGCAGGAAGAAGAATTAACCAAAGTCTCAGCCACCCACCGGGAACCAGTATAGGACATGATCCAAAATTTTGGACTTGCGTTCAGCTCACAAAAAACGAGTTGAGAAATGGAGCTCAGGGGCACAGCAATTCACAAACTGGCAGAGTGATAAAGGACAACTATCGTCCAAAAATCTGTTGAGGGAAGTCAACGAGGTGGACTTGAAAGTGAGGCAAAATAGCAGGAAACAGATTTCAAGAGGTACGTTGGAATCGCCTGTAAAGCACAGGAAGAGGGGCACAACTTGGACAATGGTGCACTTGGCCAAAAAGTGCGTATGCGTTTTCCCCTGAATATATTCAGGAGAAAACGCATACGCCCTTTTTGGCCAAGCAAGCAAGCGGGCAATGCAAATCTGCACTACAAAGAAGTATCACTTCCCACCGGTCAAAAGGGACATCCACAAAATGTGTAAAAACCAGAAAGGCAAGACAGGCCCTGGAGAACAGGGAGCCTTGTTATGCTGATGGGCGGGATGTAAATTGCCAACTGCCTCACTGGAGGAGTGCATTGTGTTCCCTAAAACAAGTAAACAACAGAGCTACAGAGCCAAGGCCACTTCCAGTCTAGGGAATATACCTTGGGAAAACTGAAAATCAATAAGAAAGAGCCACCTCCAAATTTAGGGCTGCACTGGCTACAAGAACCTCAACTTGGGTACACCTTAAATATCCCAGGAAATATAAAAATGGTTCAAAACATTGTGGTACTTACGTACAATGGAATATCCCTCAGCGATGACATCAATGTCATAAGACCAGTAGCAGCAAAGTGAGTGGATTCAGGTACGATGATTCTAAGTGAAATAAGTCACACAGAAAAAGAAACTTATCATAAGATATCACTTAGGAAGATCCTGTAAACATGGCTACACGTGAACTGAGTTAGGAAAGAGAACAGAGTCTCACATTTAGAAAACACTCTTATGCCTGCATAAAGGGGAAGGAGAGGTGGGGTGATGCATAAAACCAGAGTTTGATATAAGCACAGGGACCGTTCCAAAAACCAACTTTGGAATAGACAAGACCGACACCTTCCTCAGTGAAAGAGACTCAAAACCCCATATTTCCCGCAGAGGAATATATCTGACTAGTAAGAATCTTAAAACCTATGTATTAATATGACTCCATAAGGGAATCAAGTGTGTCTAGAGTGGCATAAACATGGCAGCGAGAATCAGCTCAAACCCACTATAAAAAGGAATTTCAAAAGCAAAACCCAAAAACAGGGAAATTCTTTACAATTCCTTCAGGGTGTCTGAGGAAACCTGGAAAGACCCTGTCTACAATGACAGCTGGATGTGGCATAAGGCTGGACACTTGGGACTGAGAGGATTGGTGAGATTGGGTGAGCAAATGCAGACCCTTTCAAGCAATAATGCATGGCCCCCATTCCATGGGTCCCAACTCTCCAGGTTCAAGGGAATATTACTACAGCTATTACATGTACAGGAAACCTAGAGAATGGACACACTGTGAATACGAAAGGTTTCTAAAACTCAACGAATAGTCCCTCTCCTGGTGCTCCAGTTTGACTTTCCAACTGCCTTACTATCAATCTCCCAACTTGGAGAGACAGGCCCTTTAACCTCCTGGTTTGCACAGGTTCCCAATTTGGCAGAGGATGGAAGGGACGAGGGAGAACCCATGAGAGAGTAGCTGTTAGGCATTTGGACGGGCACATGTCACTCTAATTTCCCGGCAGGAAGAAGAATTAACCAAAGTCTCAGCCACCCACCGGGAACCAGTATAGGACATGATCCAAAATTTTGGACTTGCGTTCAGCTCACAAAAAACGAGTTGAGAAATGGAGCTCAGGGGCACAGCAATTCACAAACTGGCAGAGTGATAAAGGACAACTATCGTCCAAAAATCTGTTGAGGGAAGTCAACGAGGCGGACTTGAAAGCGAGGCAAAATAGCAGGAAACAGATTTCAAGAGGTACCTTGGAATCGCCTGTAAAGCACAGGAAGAGGGGCACAACTTGGACAATGGTGCACTTGGCCAAAAAGGGCGTATGCGTTTTCTCCTGAATATATTCAGGAGAAAACGCATACGCCCTTTTTGGCCAAGCAAGCAAGCGGGCAATGCAAATCTGCACTACAAAGAAGTATCACTTCCCACCGGTCAAAAGGGACATCCACAAAATGTGTAAAAACCAGAAAGGCAAGACAGGCCCTGGAGAACAGGGAGCCTTGTTATGCTGATGGGCGGGATGTAAATTGCCAACTGCCTCACTGGAGGAGTGCATTGTGTTCCCTAAAACAAGTAAACAACAGAGCTACAGAGCCAAGGCCACTTCCAGTCTAGGGAATATACCTTGGGAAAACTGAAAATCAATAAGAAAGAGCCACCTCCAAATTTAGGGCTGCACTGACTACAAGAACCTCAACTTGGGTACACCTTAAATATCCCAGGAAATATAAAAATGGTTCAAAACATTGTGGTACTTACGTACGATGGATTATCCCTCAGCCATGAAATCAATGTCATAAGACCAGTAGCAGCAAAGTGAGTGGATTCAGGTACGATGATTCTAAGTGAAATAAGTCACACAGAAAAAGAAACTTATCATAAGATATCACTTATGAAGATCCTGTAAACATGGCTACACGTGAACTGAGTTAGGAAAGAGAACAGAGTCTCACATTTAGAAAACACTCTTATGCCTGCATAAAGGGGAAGGAGAGGTGGGGTGATGCATAAAACCAGAGTTTGATATAAGCACAGGGACCGTTTCAAAAACCAACTTTGGAATAGACAAGACCTACACCTTCCTCAGTGAAAGAGACTCAAAACCCCATATTTCCCACAGAGGAATATATCTGACTAGTAAGAATCTTAAAACCTATGTATTGATATGTCTCCATAAGGGAATCAAGTGTGTCTAGAGTGGCATAAATATGGCAGCGAGAATCAGCTCAAACCCACTATAAAAAGGAATTTCAAAAGCAAAACCAAAAAACAGGGAAATTCTTTACAATTCCTTCAGGGTGTCTGAGGAAACCTGGAAAGACCCTATCTACAATGACAGCTGGATGTGGCATAAGGCTGGACACTTGGAACTGAGAGGATTGGTGAGATTGGGTGAGCAAATGCAGACCCTTTCAAGCAATAATGCATGGCCCCCATTCCATGGGTCCCAACTCTCCAGGTTCAAGGGAATATTACTACAGCTATAACATGTACAGGAAACCTAGAGAATGGACACTGTGTGAATACGAAAGGTTTCTAAAACTCAACGAATAGTCCCTCTCCTGGTGCTCCAGTTTGACTTTCCAACTGCCTTACTATCAATCTCCCAACTTGGAGAGACAGGCCCTTTAACCTCCTGGTTTGCACAGGTTCCCAATTTGGCAGAGGATGGAAGGGACGAGGGAGAACCCATGAGAGAGTAGCTGTTAGGCATTTGGACGGGCACATGTCACTCTAATTTCCCGGCAGGAAGAAGAATTAACCAAAGTCTCAGCCACCCACCGGGAACCAGTATAGGACATGATCCAAAATTTTGGACTTGCGTTCAGCTCCCAAAAAACGAGTTGAGAAATGGAGCTCAGGGGCACAGCAATTCACAAACTGGCAGAGTGATAAAGGACAACTATCGTCCAAAAATCTGTTGAGGGAAGTCAACGAGGCGGACTTGAAAGCGAGGCAAAATAGCAGGAAACAGATTTCAAGAGGTACGTTGGAATCGCCTGTAAAGCACAGGAAGAGGGTCACAACTTGGACAATGGTGCACTTGGCCAAAAAGGGCGTATGCGTTTTCTCCTGAATATATTCAGGAGAAAACGCATACGCCCTTTTTGGCCAAGCAAGCAAGCGGGCAATGCAAATCTGCACTACAAAGAAGTATCACTTCCCACCGGTCAAAAGGGACATCCACAAAATGTGTAAAAACCAGAAAGGCAAGACAGGCCCTGGAGAACAGGGAGCCTTGTTATGCTGATGGGCGGGATGTAAATTGCCAACTGCCTCACTGGAGGAGTGCATTGTGTTCCCTAAAACAAGTAAACAACAGAGCTACAGAGCCAAGGCCACTTCCAGTCTAGGGAATATACCTGGGGAAAACTGAAAATCAATAAGAAAGAGCCACCTCCAAATTTAGGGCTGCACTGACTACAAGAACCTCAACTTGGGTACACCTTAAATATCCCAGGAAATATAAAAATGGTTCAAAACATTGTGGTACTTACGTACGATGGATTATCCCTCAGCCATGAAATCAATGTCATAAGACCAGTAGCAGCAAAGTGAGTGGATTCAGGTACGATGATTCTAAGTGAAATAAGTCACACAGAAAAAGAAACTTATCATAAGATATCACTTATGAAGATCCTGTAAACATGGCTACACGTGAACTGAGTTAGGAAAGAGAACAGAGTCTCACATTTAGAAAACACTCTTATGCCTGCATAAAGGGGAAGGAGAGGTGGGGTGATGCATAAAACCAGAGTTTGATATAAGCACAGGGACCGTTTCAAAAACCAACTTTGGAATAGACAAGACCTACACCTTCCTCAGTGAAAGAGACTCAAAACCCCATATTTCCCACAGAGGAATATATCTGACTAGTAAGAATCTTAAAACCTATGTATTGATATGTCTCCATAAGGGAATCAAGTGTGTCTAGAGTGGCATAAACATGGCAGCGAGAATCAGCTCAAACCCACTATAAAAAGGAATTTCAAAAGCAAAACCAAAAAACAGGGAAATTCTTTACAATTCCTTCAGGGTGTCTGAGGAAACCTGGAAAGACCCTATCTACAATGACAGCTGGATGTGGCATAAGGCTGGACACTTGGAACTGAGAGGATTGGTGAGATTGGGTGAGCAAATGCAGACCCTTTCAAGCAATAATGCATGGCCCCCATTCCATGGGTCCCAACTCTCCAGGTTCAAGGGAATATTACTACAGCTATAACATGTACAGGAAACCTAGAGAATGGACACTGTGTGAATACGAAAGGTTTCTAAAACTCAACGAATAGTCCCTCTCCTGGTGCTCCAGTTTGACTTTCCAACTGCCTTACTATCAATCTCCCAACTTGGAGAGACAGGCCCTTTAACCTCCTGGTTTGCACAGGTTCCCAATTTGGCAGAGGATGGAAGGGACGAGGGAGAACCCATGAGAGAGTAGCTGTTAGGCATTTGGACGGGCACATGTCACTCTAATTTCCCGGCAGGAAGAAGAATTAACCAAAGTCTCAGCCACCCACCGGGAACCAGTATAGGACATGATCCAAAATTTTGGACTTGCGTTCAGCTCCCAAAAAACGAGTTGAGAAATGGAGCTCAGGGGCACAGCAATTCACAAACTGGCAGAGTGATAAAGGACAACTATCGTCCAAAAATCTGTTGAGGGAAGTCAACGAGGCGGACTTGAAAGCGAGGCAAAATAGCAGGAAACAGATTTCAAGAGGTACGTTGGAATCGCCTGTAAAGCACAGGAAGAGGGTCACAACTTGGACAATGGTGCACTTGGCCAAAAAGGGCGTATGCGTTTTCTCCTGAATATATTCAGGAGAAAACGCATACGCCCTTTTTGGCCAAGCAAGCAAGCGGGCAATGCAAATCTGCACTACAAAGAAGTATCACTTCCCACCGGTCAAAAGGGACATCCACAAAATGTGTAAAAACCAGAAAGGCAAGACAGGCCCTGGAGAACAGGGAGCCTTGTTATGCTGATGGGCGGGATGTAAATTGCCAACTGCCTCACTGGAGGAGTGCATTGTGTTCCCTAAAACAAGTAAACAACAGAGCTACAGAGCCAAGGCCACTTCCAGTCTAGGGAATATACCTGGGGAAAACTGAAAATCAATAAGAAAGAGCCACCTCCAAATTTAGGGCTGCACTGACTACAAGAACCTCAACTTGGGTACACCTTAAATATCCCAGGAAATATAAAAATGGTTCAAAACATTGTGGTACTTACGTACGATGGATTATCCCTCAGCCATGAAATCAATGTCATAAGACCAGTAGCAGCAAAGTGAGTGGATTCAGGTACGATGATTCTAAGTGAAATAAGTCACACAGAAAAAGAAACTTATCATAAGATATCACTTATGAAGATCCTGTAAACATGGCTACACGTGAACTGAGTTAGGAAAGAGAACAGAGTCTCACATTTAGAAAACACTCTTATGCCTGCATAAAGGGGAAGGAGAGGTGGGGTGATGCATAAAACCAGAGTTTGATATAAGCACAGGGACCGTTTCAAAAACCAACTTTGGAATAGACAAGACCTACACCTTCCTCAGTGAAAGAGACTCAAAACCCCATATTTCCCACAGAGGAATATATCTGACTAGTAAGAATCTTAAAACCTATGTATTGATATGTCTCCATAAGGGAATCAAGTGTGTCTAGAGTGGCATAAACATGGCAGCGAGAATCAGCTCAAACCCACTATAAAAAGGAATTTCAAAAGCAAAACCAAAAAACAGGGAAATTCTTTACAATTCCTTCAGGGTGTCTGAGGAAACCTGGAAAGACCCTATCTACAATGACAGCTGGATGTGGCATAAGGCTGGACACTTGGAACTGAGAGGATTGGTGAGATTGGGTGAGCAAATGCAGACCCTTTCAAGCAATAATGCATGGCCCCCATTCCATGGGTCCCAACTCTCCAGGTTCAAGGGAATATTACTACAGCTATAACATGTACAGGAAACCTAGAGAATGGACACTGTGTGAATACGAAAGGTTTCTAAAACTCAACGAATAGTCCCTCTCCTGGTGCTCCAGTTTGACTTTCCAACTGCCTTACTATCAATCTCCCAACTTGGAGAGACAGGCCCTTTAACCTCCTGGTTTGCACAGGTTCCCAATTTGGCAGAGGATGGAAGGGACGAGGGAGAACCCATGAGAGAGTAGCTGTTAGGCATTTGGACTGGCACATGTCACTCTAATTTCCCGGCAGGAAGAAGAATTAACCAAAGTCTCAGCCACCCACCGGGAACCAGTATAGGACATGATCCAAAATTTTGGACTTGCGTTCAGCTCCCAAAAAACGAGTTGAGAAATGGAGCTCAGGGGCACAGCAATTCACAAACTGGCAGAGTGATAAAGGACAACTATCGTCCAAAAATCTGTTGAGGGAAGTCAACGAGGCGGACTTGAAAGCGAGGCAAAATAGCAGGAAACAGATTTCAAGAGGTACATTGGAATCGCCTGTAAAGCACAGGAAGAGGGGCACAACTTGGACAATGGTGCACTTGGCCAAAAAGGGCGTATGCGTTTTCTCCTGAATATATTCAGGAGAAAACGCATACGCCCTTTTTGGCCAAGCAAGCAAGCGGGCAATGCAAATCTGCACTACAAAGAAGTATCACTTCCCACCGGTCAAAAGGGACATCCACAAAATGTGTAAAAACCAGAAAGGCAAGACAGGCCCTGGAGAACTGGGAGCCTTGTTATGCTGATGGGCGGGATGTAAATTGCCAACTGCCTCACTGGAGGAGTGCATTGTGTTCCCTAAAACAAGTAAACAACAGAGCTACAGAGCCAAGGCCACTTCCAGTCTAGGGAATATACCTTGGGAAAACTGAAAATCAATAAGAAAGAGCCACCTCCAAATTTAGGGCTGCACTGACTACAAGAACCTCAACTTGGGTACACCTTAAATATCCCAGGAAATATAAAAATGGTTCAAAACATTGTGGTACTTACGTACGATGGAATATCCCTCAGCCATGAAATCAATGTCATAAGACCAGTAGCAGCAAAGTGAGTGGATTCAGGTACGATGATTCTAAGTGAAATAAGTCACACAGAAAAAGAAACTTATCATAAGATATCACTTAGGAAGATCCTGTAAACATGGCTACACGTGAACTGAGTTAGGAAAGAGAACAGAGTCTCACATTTAGAAAACACTCTTATGCCTGCATAAAGGGGAAGGAGAGGTGGGGTGATGCATAAAACCAGAGTTTGATATAAGCACAGGGACCGTTTCAAAAACCAACTTTGGAATAGACAAGACCTACACCTTCCTCAGTGAAAGAGACTCAAAACCCCATATTTCCCACAGAGGAATATATCTGACTAGTAAGAATCTTAAAACCTATGTATTGATATGTCTCCATAAGGGAATCAAGTGTGTCTAGAGTGGCATAAACATGGCAGCGAGAATCAGCTCAAACCCACTATAAAAAGGAATTTCAAAAGCAAAACCAAAAAACAGGGAAATTCTTTACAATTCCTTCAGGGTGTCTGAGGAAACCTGGAAAGACCCTATCTACAATGACAGCTGGATGTGGCATAAGGCTGGACACTTGGGACTGAGAGGATTGGTGAGATTGGGTGAGCAAATGCAGACCCTTTCAAGCAATAATGCATGGCCCCCATTCCATGGGTCCCAACTCTCCAGGTTCAAGGGAATATTACTACAGCTATAACATGTACAGGAAACCTAGAGAATGGACACACTGTGAATACGAAAGGTTTCTAAAACTCAACGAATAGTCCCTCTCCTGGTGCTCCAGTTTGACTTTCCAACTGCCTTACTATCAATCTCCCAACTTGGAGAGACAGGCCCTTTAACCTCCTGGTTTGCACAGGTTCCCAATTTGGCAGAGGATGGAAGGGACGAGGGAGAACCCATGAGAGAGTAGCTGTTAGGCATTTGGACGGGCACATGTCACTCTAATTTCCCGGCAGGAAGAAGAATTAACCAAAGTCTCAGCCACCCACCGGGAACCAGTATAGGACATGATCCAAAATTTTGGACTTGCGTTCAGCTCACAAAAAACGAGTTGAGAAATGGAGCTCAGGGGCACAGCAATTCACAAACTGGCAGAGTGATAAAGGACAACTATCGTCCAAAAATCTGTTGAGGGAAGTCAACGAGGCGGACTTGAAAGTGAGGCAAAATAGCAGGAAACAGATTTCAAGAGGTACGTTGGAATCGCCTGTAAAGCACAGGAAGAGGGGCACAACTTGGACAATGGTGCACTTGGCCAAAAAGGGCATATGCGTTTTCTCCTGAATATATTCAGGAGAAAACGCATACGCCCTTTTTGGCCAAGCAAGCAAGCGGGCAATGCAAATCTGCACTACAAAGAAGTATCACTTCCCACCGGTCAAAAGGGACATCCACAAAAAGTGTAAAAACCAGAAAGGCAAGACAGGCCCTGGAGAACTGGGAGCCTTGTTATGCTGATGGGCGGGATGTAAACTGCCAACTGCCTCACTGGAGGAGTGCATTGTGTTCCCTAAAACAAGTAAACAACAGAGCTACAGAGCCAAGGCCACTTCCAGTCTAGGGAATATACCTTGGGAAAACTGAAAATCAATAAGAAAGAGCCACCTCCAAATTTAGGGCTGCACTGACTACAAGAACCTCAACTTGGGTACACCTTAAATATCCCAAGAAATATAAAAATGGTTCAAAACATTGTGGTACTTACGTATGATGGAATATCCCTCAGCGATGAAATCAATGTCATAAGACCAGTAGCAGCAAAGTGAGTGGATTCAGGTTCGATGATTCTAAGTGAAATAAGTCACACAGAAAAAGAAACTTATCATAAGATATCACTTATGAAGATCCTGTAAACATGGCTACACGTGAACTGAGTTAGGAAAGAGAACAGAGTCTCACATTTAGAAAACACTCTTATGCCTGCATAAAGGGGAAGGAGAGGTGGGGTGATGCATAAAACCAGAGTTTGATATAAGCACAGGGACCGTTCCAAAAACCAACTTTGGAATACACAAGACCTACACCTTCCTCAGTGAAAGAGACTCAAAACCCCATATTTCCCACAGAGGAATATATCTGACTAGTAAGAATCTTAAAACCTATGTATTGATATGACTCCATAAGGGAATCAAGTGTGTCTAGAGTGGCATAAACATGGCAGCGAGAATCAGCTCAAACCCACTATAAAAAGGAATTTCAAAAGCAAAACCAAAAAACAGGGAAATTCTTACAATTCCTTCAGGGTGTCTGAGGAAACCTGGAAAGACCCTATCTACAATGACAGCTGGATGTGGCATAAGGCTGGACACTTGGGACTGAGAGGATTGGTGAGATTGGGTGAGCAAATGCAGACCCTTTCAAGCAATAATGCATGGCCCCCATTCCATGGGTCCCAACTCTCCAGGTTCAAGGGAATATTACTACAGCTATAACATGTACAGGAAACCTAGAGAATGGACACACTGTGAATACGAAAGGTTTCTAAAACTCAACGAATAGTCCCTCTCCTGGTGCTCCAGTTTGACTTTCCAACTGCCTTACTATCAATCTCCCAACTTGGAGAGACAGGCCCTTTAACCTCCTGGTTTGCACAGGTTCCCAATTTGGCAGAGGATGGAAGGGACGAGGGAGAACCCATGAGAGAGTAGCTGTTAGGCATTTGGATGGGCACATGTCACTCTAATTTCCCGGCAGGAAGAAGAATTAACCAAAGTCTCAGCCACCCACCGGGAACCAGTATAGGACATGATCCAAAATTTTGGACTTGCGTTCAGCTCACAAAAAACGAGTTGAGAAATGGAGCTCAGGGGCACAGCAATTCACAAACTGGCAGAGTGATAAAGGACAACTATCGTCCAAAAATCTGTTGAGGGAAGTCAACGAGGCGGACTTGAAAGCGAGGCAAAATAGCAGGAAACAGATTTCAAGAGGTACCTTGGAATCGCCTGTAAAGCACAGGAAGAGGGGCACAACTTGGACAATGGTGCACTTGGCCAAAAAGGGCGTATGCGTTTTCTCCTGAATATATTCAGGAGAAAACGCATACGCCCTTTTTGGCCAAGCAAGCAAGCGGGCAATGCAAATCTGCACTACAAAGAAGTATCACTTCCCACCGGTCAAAAGGGACATCCACAAAATGTGTAAAAACCAGAAAGGCAAGACAGGCCCTGGAGAACTGGGAGCCTTGTTATGCTGATGGGCGGGAGGTAAATTGCCAACTGCCTCACTGGAGGAGTGCATTGTGTTCCCTAAAACAAGTAAACAACAGAGCTACAGAGCCAAGGCCACTTCCAGTCTAGGGAATATACCTTGGGAAAACTGAAAATCAATAAGAAAGAGCCACCTCCAAATTTAGGGCTGCACTGACTACAAGAACCTCAACTTGGGTACACCTTAAATATCCCAGGCAATATAAAAATGGTTCAAAACATTGTGGTACTTACGTACGATGGAATATCCCTCAGCCATGAAATCAATGTCATAAGACCAGTAGCAGCAAAGTGAGTGGATTCAGGTACGATGATTCTAAGTGAAATAAGTCACACAGAAAAAGAAACTTATCATAAGATATCACTTATGAAGATCCTGTAAACATGGCTACACATGAACTGAGTTAGGAAAGAGAACAGAGTCTCACATTTAGAAAACACTCTTATGCCTGCATAAAGGGGAAGGAGAGGTGGGGTGATGCATAAAACCAGAGTTTGATATAAGCACAGGGACCGTTTCAAAAACCAACTTTGGAATAGACAAGACCTACACCTTCCTCAGTGAAAGAGACTCAAAACCCCATATTTCCCACAGAGGAATATATCTGACTAGTAAGAATCTTAAAACCTATGTATTGATATGTCTCCATAAGGGAATCAAGTGTGTCTAGAGTGGCATAAACATGGCAGCGAGAATCAGCTCAAACCCACTATAAAAAGGAATTTCAAAAGCAAAACCAAAAAACAGGGAAATTCTTTACAATTCCTTCAGGGTGTCTGAGGAAACCTGGAAAGACCCTATCTACAATGACAGCTGGATGTGGCATAAGGCTGGACACTTGGGACTGAGAGGATTGGTGAGATTGGGTGAGCAAATGCAGACCCTTTCAAGCAATAATGCATGGCCCCCATTCCATGGGTCCCAACTCTCCAGGTTCAAGGGAATATTACTACAGCTATAACATGTACAGGAAACCTAGAGAATGGACACACTGTGAATACAAAAGGTTTCTAAAACTCAACGAATAGTCCCTCTCCTGGTGCTCCAGTTTGACTTTCCAACTGCCTTACTATCAATCTCCCAACTTGGAGAGACAGGCCCTTTAACCTCCTGGTTTGCACAGGTTCCCAATTTGGCAGAGGATGGAAGGGACGAGGGAGAACCCATGAGAGAGTAGCTGTTAGGCATTTGGACGGGCACATGTCACTCTAATTTCCCGGCAGGAAGAAGAATTAACCAAAGTCTCAGCCACCCATAGGGAACCAGTATAGGACATGATCCAAAATTTTGGACTTGCGTTCAGCTCACAAAAAACGAGTTGAGAAATGGATCTCAGGGGCACAGCAATTCACAAACTGGCAGAGTGATAAAGGACAACTATCGTCCAAAAATCTGTTGAGGGAATTCAACGAGGCGGACTTGAAAGTGAGGCAAAATAGCAGGAAACAGATTTCAAGAGGTACCTTGGAATCGCCTGTAAAGCACAGGAAGAGGGGCACAACTTGGACAATGGTGCACTTGGCCAAAAAGGGCGTATGCGTTTTCTCCTGAATATATTCAGGAGAAAACGCATACGCCCTTTTTGGCCAAGCAAGCAAGCGGGCAATGCAAATCTGCACTACAAAGAAGTATCACTTCCCACCGGTCAAAAGGGACATCCACAAAATGTGTAAAAACCAGAAAGGCAAGACAGGCCCTGGAGAACTGGGAGCCTTGTTATGCTGATGGGCGGGATGTAAATTGCCAACTGCCTCACTGGAGGAGTGCATTGTGTTCCCTAAAACAAGTAAACAACAGAGCTACAGAGCCAAGGCCACTTCCAGTCTAGGGAATATACCTGGGGAAAACTGAAAATCAATAAGAAAGAGCCACCTCCAAATTTAGGGCTGCACTGACTACAAGAACCTCAACTTGGGTACACCTTAAATATCCCAGGAAATATAAAAATGGTTCAAAACATTGTGGTACTTACGTACGATGGAATATCCCTCAGCCATGAAATCAATGTCATAAGACCAGTAGCAGCAAAGTGAGTGGATTCAGGTACGATGATTCTAAGTGAAATAAGTCACACAGAAAAAGAAACTTATCATAAGATATCACTTATGAAGATCCTGTAAACATGGCTACACGTGAACTGAGTTAGGAAAGAGAACAGAGTCTCACATTTAGAAAACACTCTTATGCCTGCATAAAGGGGAAGGAGAGGTGGGGTGATGCATAAAACCAGAGTTTGATATAAGCACAGGGACCGTTTCAAAAACCAACTTTGGAATAGACAAGACCTACACCTTCCTCAGTGAAAGAGACTCAAAACCCCATATTTCCCACAGAGGAATATATCTGACTAGTAAGAATCTTAAAACCTATGTATTGATATGTCTCCATAAGGGAATCAAGTGTGTCTAGAGTGGCATAAACATGGCAGCGAGAATCAGCTCAAACCCACTATAAAAAGGAATTTCAAAAGCAAAACCAAAAAACAGGGAAATTCTTTACAATTCCTTCAGGGTGTCTGAGGAAACCTGGAAAGACCCTATCTACAATGACAGCTGGATGTGGCATAAGGCTGGACACTTGGGACTGAGAGGATTGGTGAGATTGGGTGAGCAAATGCAGACCCTTTCAAGCAATAATGCATGGCCCCCATTCCATGGGTCCCAACTCTCCAGGTTCAAGGGAATATTACTACAGCTATAACATGTACAGGAAACCTAGAGAATGGACACACTGTGAATACGAAAGGTTTCTAAAACTCAACGAATAGTCCCTCTCCTGGTGCTCCAGTTTGACTTTCCAACTGCCTTACTATCAATCTCCCAACTTGGAGAGACAGGCCCTTTAACCTCCTGGTTTGCACAGGTTCCCAATTTGGCAGAGGATGGAAGGGACGAGGGAGAACCCATGAGAGAGTAGCTGTTAGGCATTTGGACGGGCACATGTCACTCTAATTTCCCGGCAGGAAGAAGAATTAACCAAAGTCTCAGCCACCCACCGGGAACCAGTATAGGACATGATCCAAAATTTTGGACTTGCATTCAGCTCACAAAAAACGAGTTGAGAAATGGAGCTCAGGGGCACAGCAATTCACAAACTGGCAGAGTGATAAAGGACAACTATCGTCCAAAAATCTGTTGAGGGAAGTCAACGAGGCGGACTTGAAAGTGAGGCAAAATAGCAGGAAACAGATTTCAAGAGGTACGTTGGAATCGCCTGTAAAGCACAGGAAGAGGGGCACAACTTGGACAATGGTGCACTTGGCCAAAAAGGGCGTATGCGTTTTCTCCTGAATATATTCAGGAGAAAACGCATACGCCCTTTTTGGCCAAGCAAGCAAGCGGGCAATGCAAATCTGCACTACAAAGAAGTATCACTTCCCACCGGTCAAAAGGGACATCCACAAAAAGTGTAAAAACCAGAAAGGCAAGACAGGCCCTGGAGAACTGGGAGCCTTCTTATGCTGATGGGCGGGATGTAAACTGCCAACTGCCCTACTGGAGGAGTGCATTGTGTTCCCTAAAACAAGTAAACAACAGAGCTACAGAGCCAAGGCCACTTCCAGTCTAGGGAATATACCTGGGGAAAACTGAAAATCAATAAGAAAGAGCCACCTCCAAATTTAGGGCTGCACTGACTACAAGAACCTCAACTTGGGTACACCTTAAATATCCCAGGAAATATAAAAATGGTTCAAAACATTGTGGTACTTACGTACGATGGAATATCCCTCAGCCATGAAATCAATGTCATAAGACCAGTAGCAGCAAAGTGAGTGGATTCAGGTACGATGATTCTAAGTGAAATAAGTCACACAGAAAAAGAAACTTATCATAAGATATCACTTATGAAGATCCTGTAAACATGGCTACACGTGAACTGAGTTAGGAAAGAGAACAGAGTCTCACATTTAGAAAACACTCTTATGCCTTCATAAAGGGGAAGGAGAGGTGGGGTGATGCATAAAACCAGAGTTTGATATAAGCACAGGGACCGTTTCAAAAACCAACTTTGGAATAGACAAGACCTACACCTTCCTCAGTGAAAGAGACTCAAAACCCCATATTTCCCACAGAGGAATATATCTGACTAGTAAGAATCTTAAAACCTATGTATTGATATGTCTCCATAAGGGAATCAAGTGTGTCTAGAGTGGCATAAACATGGCAGCGAGAATCAGCTCAAACCCACTATAAAAAGGAATTTCAAAAGCAAAACCAAAAAACAGGGAAATTCTTTACAATTCCTTCAGGGTGTCTGAGGAAACCTGGAAAGACCCTATCTACAATGACAGCTGGATGTGGCATAAGGCTGGACACTTGGGACTGAGAGGATTGGTGAGATTGGGTGAGCAAATGCAGACCCTTTCAAGCAATAATGCATGGCCCCCATTCCATGGGTCCCAACTCTCCAGGTTCAAGGGAATATTACTACAGCTATAACATGTACAGGAAACCTAGAGAATGGACACACTGTGAATACGAAAGGTTTCTAAAACTCAACGAATAGTCCCTCTCCTGGTGCTCCAGTTTGACTTTCCAACTGCCTTACTATCAATCTCCCAACTTGGAGAGACAGGCCCTTTAACCTCCTGGTTTGCACAGGTTCCCAATTTGGCAGAGGATGGAAGGGACGAGGGAGAACCCATGAGAGAGTAGCTGTTAGGCATTTGGACGGGCACATGTCACTCTAATTTCCCGGCAGGAAGAAGAATTAACCAAAGTCTCAGCCACCCACCGGGAACCAGTATAGGACATGATCCAAAATTTTGGACTTGCGTTCAGCTCACAAAAAGCGAGTTGAGAAATGGAGCTCAGGGGCACAGCAATTCACAAACTGGCAGAGTGATAAAGGACAACTATCGTCCAAAAATCTGTTGAGGGAAGTCAACGAGGCGGACTTGAAAGTGAGGCAAAATAGCAGGAAACAGATTTCAAGAGGTACGTTGGAATCGCCTGTAAAGCACAGGAAGAGGGGCACAACTTGGACAATGGTGCACTTGGCCAAAAAGGGCGTATGCGTTTTCTCCTGAATATATTCAGGAGAAAACGCATACGCCCTTTTTGGCCAAGCAAGCAAGCGGGCAATGCAAATCTGCACTACAAAGAAGTATCACTTCCCACCGGTCAAAAGGGACATCCACAAAAAGTGTAAAAACCAGAAAGGCAAGACAGGCCCTGGAGAACTGGGAGCCTTCTTATGCTGATGGGCGGGATGTAAACTGCCAACTGCCCTACTGGAGGAGTGCATTGTGTTCCCTAAAACAAGTAAACAACAGAGCTACAGAGCCAAGGCCACTTCCAGTCTAGGGAATATACCTGGGGAAAACTGAAAATCAATAAGAAAGAGCCACCTCCAAATTTAGGGCTGCACTGACTACAAGAACCTCAACTTGGGTACACCTTAAATATCCCAGGAAATATAAAAATGGTTCAAAACATTGTGGTACTTACGTACGATGGAATATCCCTCAGCCATGAAATCAATGTCATAAGACCAGTAGCAGCAAAGTGAGTGGATTCAGGTACGATGATTCTAAGTGAAATAAGTCACACAGAAAAAGAAACTTATCATAAGATATCACTTATGAAGATCCTGTAAACATGGCTACACGTGAACTGAGTTAGGAAAGAGAACAGAGTCTCACATTTAGAAAACACTCTTATGCCTGCATAAAGGGGAAGGAGAGGTGGGGTGATGCATAAAACCAGAGTTTGATATAAGCACAGGGACCGTTTCAAAAACCAACTTTGGAATAGACAAGACCTACACCTTCCTCAGTGAAAGAGACTCAAAACCCCATATTTCCCACAGAGGAATATATCTGACTAGTAAGAATCTTAAAACCTATGTATTGATATGTCTCCATAAGGGAATCAAGTGTGTCTAGAGTGGCATAAACATGGCAGCGAGAATCAGCTCAAACCCACTATAAAAAGGAATTTCAAAAGCAAAACCAAAAAACAGGGAAATTCTTTACAATTCCTTCAGGGTGTCTGAGGAAACCTGGAAAGACCCTATCTACAATGACAGCTGGATGTGGCATAAGGCTGGACACTTGGGACTGAGAGGATTGGTGAGATTGGGTGAGCAAATGCAGACCCTTTCAAGCAATAATGCATGGCCCCCATTCCATGGGTCCCAACTCTCCAGGTTCAAGGGAATATTACTACAGCTATAACATGTACAGGAAACCTAGAGAATGGACACACTGTGAATACGAAAGGTTTCTAAAACTCAACGAATAGTCCCTCTCCTGGTGCTCCAGTTTGACTTTCCAACTGCCTTACTATCAATCTCCCAACTTGGAGAGACAGGCCCTTTAACCTCCTGGTTTGCACAGGTTCCCAATTTGGCAGAGGATGGAAGGGACGAGGGAGAACCCATGAGAGAGTAGCTGTTAGGCATTTGGACGGGCACATGTCACTCTAATTTCCCGGCAGGAAGAAGAATTAACCAAAGTCTCAGCCACCCACCGGGAACCAGTATAGGACATGATCCAAAATTTTGGACTTGCGTTCAGCTCACAAAAAGCGAGTTGAGAAATGGAGCTCAGGGGCACAGCAATTCACAAACTGGCAGAGTGATAAAGGACAACTATCGTCCAAAAATCTGTTGAGGGAAGTCAACGAGGCGGACTTGAAAGCGAGGCAAAATAGCAGGAAACAGATTTCAAGAGGTACCTTGGAATCGCCTGTAAAGCACAGGAAGAGGGGCACAACTTGGACAATGGTGCACTTGGCCAAAAAGGGCGTATGCGTTTTCTCCTGAATATATTCAGGAGAAAACGCATACGCCCTTTTTGGCCAAGCAAGCAAGCGGGCAATGCAAATCTGCACTACAAAGAAGTATCACTTCCCACCGGTCAAAAGGGACATCCACAAAATGTGTAAAAACCAGAAAGGCAAGACAGGCCCTGGAGAACTGGGAGCCTTGTTATGCTGATGGGCGGGAGGTAAATTGCCAACTGCCTCACTGGAGGAGTGCATTGTGTTCCCTAAAACAAGTAAACAACAGAGCTACAGAGCCAAGGCCACTTCCAGTCTAGGGAATATACCTGGGGAAAACTGAAAATCAATAAGAAAGAGCCACCTCCAAATTTAGGGCTGCACTGACTACAAGAACCTCAACTTGGGTACACCTTAAATATCCCAGGCAATATAAAAATGGTTCAAAACATTGTGGTACTTACGTACGATGGAATATCCCTCAGCCATGAAATCAATGTCATAAGACCAGTAGCAGCAAAGTGAGTGGATTCAGGTACGATGATTCTAAGTGAAATAAGTCACACAGAAAAAGAAACTTATCATAAGATATCACTTATGAAGATCCTGTAAACATGGCTACACATGAACTGAGTTAGGAAAGAGAACAGAGTCTCACATTTAGAAAACACTCTTATGCCTGCATAAAGGGGAAGGAGAGGTGGGGTGATGCATAAAACCAGAGTTTGATATAAGCACAGGGACCATTTCAAAAACCAACTTTGGAATAGACAAGACCTACACCTTCCTCAGTGAAAGAGACTCAAAACCCCATATTTCCCACAGAGGAATATATCTGACTAGTAAGAATCTTAAAACCTATGTATTGATATGTCTCCATAAGGGAATCAAGTGTGTCTAGAGTGGCATAAACATGGCAGCGAGAATCAGCTCAAACCCACTATAAAAAGGAATTTCAAAAGCAAAACCAAAAAACAGGGAAATTCTTTACAATTCCTTCAGGGTGTCTGAGGAAACCTGGAAAGACCCTATCTACAATGACAGCTGGATGTGGCATAAGGCTGGACACTTGGGACTGAGAGGATTGGTGAGATTGGGTGAGCAAATGCAGACCCTTTCAAGCAATAATGCATGGCCCCCATTCCATGGGTCCCAACTCTCCAGGTTCAAGGGAATATTACTACAGCTATAACATGTACAGGAAACCTAGAGAATGGACACACTGTGAATACGAAAGGTTTCTAAAACTCAACGAATAGTCCCTCTCCTGGTGCTCCAGTTTGACTTTCCAACTGCCTTACTATCAATCTCCCAACTTGGAGAGACAGGCCCTTTAACCTCCTGGTTTGCACAGGTTACCAATTTGGCAGAGGATGGAAGGGACGAGGGAGAACCCATGAGAGAGTAGCTGTTAGGCATTTGGACGGGCACATGTCACTCTAATTTCCCGGCAGGAAGAAGAATTAACCAAAGTCTCAGCCACCCACCGGGAACCAGTATAGGACATGATCCAAAATTTTGGACTTGCGTTCAGCTCACAAAAAACGAGTTGAGAAATGGATCTCAGGGGCACAGCAATTCACAAACTGGCAGAGTGATAAAGGACAACTATCGTCCAAAAATCTGTTGAGGGAAGTCAACGAGGCGGACTTGAAAGTGAGGCAAAATAGCAGGAAACAGATTTCAAGAGGTACCTTGGAATCGCCTGTAAAGCACAGGAAGAGGGGCACAACTTGGACAATGGTGCACTTGGCCAAAAAGGGCGTATGCGTTTTCTCCTGAATATATTCAGGAGAAAACGCATACGCCCTTTTTGGCCAAGCAAGCAAGCGGGCAATGCAAATCTGCACTACAAAGAAGTATCACTTCCCACCGGTCAAAAGGGACATCCACAAAATGTGTAAAAACCAGAAAGGCAAGACAGGCCCTGGAGAACTGGGAGCCTTGTTATGCTGATGGGCGGGATGTAAATTGCCAACTGCCTCACTGGAGGAGTGCATTGTGTTCCCTAAAACAAGTAAACAACAGAGCTACAGAGCCAAGGCCACTTCCAGTCTAGGGAATATACCTTGGGAAAACTGAAAATCAATAAGAAAGAGCCACCTCCAAATTTAGGGCTGCACTGACTACAAGAACCTCAACTTGGGTACACCTTAAATATCCCAGGAAATATAAAAATGGTTCAAAACATTGTGGTACTTACGTACGATGGAATATCCCTCAGCCATGAAATCAATGTCATAAGACCAGTAGCAGCAAAGTGAGTGGATTCAGGTACGATGATTCTAAGTGAAATAAGTCACACAGAAAAAGAAACTTATCATAAAATATCACTTATGATGATCCTGTAAACATGGCTACACGTGAATTGAGTTAGGAAAGAGAACAGAGTCTCACATTTAGAAAACACTCTTATGCCTGCATAAAGAGGAAGGAGAGGTGGGGTGATGCATAAAACCAGAGTTTGATATAAGCACACGGACCGTTTCAAAAACCAACTTTGGAATTGACAAGACCGAAACCTTCCTTACTGAAAGAGACTCAAAACCCCATATTTCCCACAGAGGAATATATCTGACTAGTAAGAATCTTAAAACCTATGTATTGATATGACTCCATAAGGTAATCAAGTGTGTCTAGAGTGGCATAAACATGGCAGCGAGAATCAGCTCAAACCCACTATAAAAAGGAATTTCAAAAGCAAAACCAAAAAACAGGGAAATTCTTTACAATTCCTTCAGGGTGTCTGAGGAAACCTGGAAAGACCCTATCTACAATGACAGCTGGATGTGGCATAAGGCTGGACACTTGGGACTGAGAGGATTGGTGAGATTGGGTGAGCAAATGCAGACCCTTTCAAGCAATAATGCATGGCCCCCATTCCATGGGTCCCAACTCTCCAGGTTCAAGGGAATATTACTACAGCTATAACATGTACAGGAAACCTAGAGAATGGACACACTGTGAATACGAAAGGTTTCTAAAACTCAACGAATAGTCCCTCTCCTGGTGCTCCAGTTTGACTTTCCAACTGCCTTACTATCAATCTCCCAACTTGGAGAGACAGGCCCTTTAACCTCCTGGTTTGCACAGGTTCCCAATTTGGCAGAGGATGGAAGGGACGAGGGAGAACCCATGAGAGAGTAGCTGTTAGGCATTTGGACGGGCACATGTCACTCTAATTTCCCGGCAGGAAGAAGAATTAACCAAAGTCTCAGCCACCCACCGGGAACCAGTATAGGACATGATCCAAAATTTTGGACTTGCGTTCAGCTCACAAAAAACGAGTTGAGAAATGGAGCTCAGGGGCACAGCAATTCACAAACTGGCAGAGTGATAAAGGACAACTATCGTCCAAAAATCTGTTGAGGGAAGTCAACGAGGCGGACTAGAAAGCGAGGCAAAATAGCAGGAAACAGATTTCAAGAGGTACCTTGGAATCGCCTGTAAAGCACAGGAAGAGGGGCACAACTTGGACAATGGTGCACTTGGCCAAAAAGGGCGTATGCGTTTTCTCCTGAATATATTCAGGAGAAAACGCATACGCCCTTTTTGGCCAAGCAAGCAAGCGGGCAATGCAAATCTGCACTACAAAGAAGTATCACTTCCCACCAGTCAAAAGGGACATCCACAAAATGTGTAAAAACCAGAAAGGCAAGACAGGCCCTGGAGAACTGGGAGCCTTGTTATGCTGATGGGCGGGATGTAAATTGCCAACTGCCTCACTGGAGGAGTGCATTGTGTTCCCTAAAACAAGTAAACAACAGAGCTACAGAGCCAAGGCCACTTCCAGTCTAGGGAATATACCTTGGGAAAACTGAAAATCAATAAGAAAGAGCCACCTCCAAATTTAGGGCTGCACTGACTACAAGAACCTCAACTTGGGTACACCTTAAATATCCCAGGAAATATAAAAATGGTTCAAAACATTGTGGTACTTACGTACGATGGAATATCCCTCAGCCATGAAATCAATGTCATAAGACCAGTAGCAGCAAAGTGAGTGGATTCAGGTACGATGATTCTAAGTGAAATAAGTCACACAGAAAAAGAAACTTATCATAAGATATCACTTATGATGATCCTGTAAACATGGCTACACGTGAATTGAGTTAGGAAAGAGAACAGAGTCTCACATTTAGAAAACACTCTTATGCCTGCATAAAGGGGATGGAGAGGTGGGGTGATGCATAAAACCAGAGTTTGATATAAGCACAGGGACCGTTCCAAAAACCAACTTTGGAATAGACAAGACCTACACCTTCCTCAGTGAAAGAGACTCAAAACCCCATATTTCCCGCAGAGGAATATATCTGACTAGTAAGAATCTTAAAACCTATGTACTGATATGACTCCATAAGGGAATCAAGTGTGTCTAGAGTGGCATAAACATGGCAGCGAGAATCAGCTCAAACCCACTATAAAAAGGAATTTCAAAAGCAAAACCAAAAAACAGGAAAATTCTTTACAATTCCTTCAGGGTGTCTGAGGAAACCTGGAAAGACCCTATCTACAATGACAGCTGGATGTGGCATAAGGCTGGGCACTTGGGACTGAGAGGATTGGTGAGATTGGGTGAGCAAATGCAGACCATTTCGAGCAATAATGCATGGCCCCCATTCCATGGGTCCCAACTCTCCAGGTTCAAGGGAATATTACTACAGCTATAACATGTACAGGAAACCTAGAGAATGGACACACTGTGAATACGAAAGGTTTCTAAAACTCAACGAATAGTCCCTCTCCTGGTGCTCCAGTTTGACTTTTCAACTGCCTTACTATCAATCTCCCAACTTGGAGAGACAGGCCCTTTAACCTCCTGGTTTGCACAGGTTCCCAATTTGCCGGAGGATGGAAGGGACGAGGGAGAACCCATGAGAGAGTAGCTGTTAGGCATTTGGACGGGCACATGTCACTCTAATTTCCCGGCAGGAAGAAGAATTAACCAAAGTCTCAGCCACCCACCGGGAACCAGTATAGGACATGATCCAAAATTTTGGACATGCGTTACCTCACAAAAAACGAGTTGAGAAATGGAGCTCAGGGGCACAGCAATTCACAAACTGGCAGAGTGATAAAGGACAACTATCGTCCAAAAATCTGTTGAGGGAAGTCAACGAGGCGGACTTGAAAGCGAGGCAAAATAGCAGGAAACAGATTTCAAGAGGTACCTTGGAATCGCCTGTAAAGCACAGGAAGAGGGGCACAACTTGGACAATGGTGCACTTGGCCAAAAAGGGCGTATGCGTTTTCTCCTGAATATATTCAGGAGAAAACGCATACGCCCTTTTTGGCCAAGCAAGCAAGCGGGCAATGCAAATCTGCACTACAAAGAAGTATCACTTCCCACCGGTCAAAAGGGACATCCACAAAATGTGTAAAAACCAGAAAGGCAAGACAGGCCCTGGAGAACTGGGAGCCTTGTTATGCTGATGGGCGGGATGTAAACTGCCAACTGCCTCACTGGAGGAGTGCATTGTGTTCCCTAAAACAAGTCAACAACAGAGCTACAGAGCCAAGGCCACTTCCAGTCTAGGGAATATACCTTGGGAAAACTGAAAATCAATAAGAAAGAGCCACCTCCAAATTTAGGGCTGCACTGACTACAAGAACCTCAACTTGGGTACACCTTAAATATCCCAGGAAATATAAAAATGGTTCAAAACATTGTGGTACTTACGTATGATGGAATATCCCTCAGCGATGAAATCAATGTCATAAGACCAGTAGCAGCAAAGTGAGTGGATTCAGGTACGATGATTCTAAGTGAAATAAGTCACACAGAAAAAGAAACTTATCATAAGATATCACTTATGAAGATCCTGTAAACATGGCTACACGTGAACTGAGTTAGGAAAGAGAACAGAGTCTCACATTTAGAAAACACTCTTATGCCTGCATAATGGGGAAGGAGAGGTGGGGTGATGCATAAAACCAGAGTTTGATATAAGCACAGGGACCGTTCCAAAAACCAACTTTGGAATAGACAAGACCTACACCTTCCTCAGTGAAAGAGACTCAAAACCCCATATTTCCCGCAGAGGAATATATCTGACTAGTAAGAATCTTAAAACCTATGTATTGATATGACTCCATAAGGGAATCAAGTGTGTCTAGAGTGGCATAAACATGGCAGCGAGAATCAGCTCAAACCCACTATAAAAAGGAATTTCAAAAGCAAAACCAAAAAACAGGGAAATTCTTTACAATTCCTTCAGGGTGTCTGAGGAAACCTGGAAAGACCCTATCTACAATGACAGCTGGATGTGGCATAAGGCTGGACACTTGGGACTGAGAGGATTGGTGAGATTGGGTGAGCGAATGCAGACCCTTTCAAGCAATAATGCATGGCCCCCATTCCATGGGTCCCAACTCTCCAGGTTCAAGGGAATATTACTACAGCTATAACATGTACAGGAAACCTAGAGAATGGACACACTGTGAATACGAAAGGTTTCTAAAACTCAACGAATAGTCCCTCTCCTGGTGCTCCAGTTTGACTTTCCAACTGCCTTACTATCAATCTCCCAACTTGGAGAGACAGGCCCTTTAACCTCCAGGTTTGCACAGGTTCCCAATTTGGCAGAGGATGGAAGGGACGAGGGAGAACCCATGAGAGAGTAGCTGTTAGGCATTTGGACGGGCACATGTCACTCTAATTTCCCGGCAGGAAGAAGAATTAACCAAAGTCTCAGCCACCCACCGGGAACCAGTATAGGACATGATCCAAAATTTTGGACTTGCGTTCAGCTCACAAAAAGCGAGTTGAGAAATGGAGCTCAGGGGCACAGCAATTCACAAACTGGCAGAGTGATAAAGGACAACTATCGTCCAAAAATCTGTTGAGGGAAGTCAACGAGGCGGACTTGAAAGCGAGGCAAAATAGCAGGAAACAGATTTCAAGAGGTACCTTGGAATCGCCTGTAAAGCACAGGAAGAGGGGCACAACTTGGACAATGGTGCACTTGGCCAAAAAGGGCGTATGCGTTTTCTCCTGAATATATTCAGGAGAAAACGCATACGCCCTTTTTGGCCAAGCAAGCAAGCGGGCAATGCAAATCTGCACTACAAAGAAGTATCACTTCCCACCGGTCAAAAGGGACATCCACAAAATGTGTAAAAACCAGAAAGGCAAGACAGGCCCTGGAGAACTGGGAGCCTTGTTATGCTGATGGGCGGGATGTAAATTGCCAGCTGCCTCACTGGAGCAGTGCATTGTGTTCCCTAAAACAAGTAAACAACAGAGCTACAGAGCCAAGGCCACTTCCAGTCTAGGGAATATACCTTGGGAAAACTGAAAATCAATAAGAAAGAGCCACCTCCAAATTTAGGGCTGCACTGACTACAAGAACCTCAACTTGGGTACACCTTAAATATCCCAGGAAATATAAAAATGGTTCAAAACATTGTGGTACTTACGTACGATGGAATATCCCTCAGCCATGAAATCAATGTCATAAGACCAGTAGCAGCAAAGTGAGTGGATTCAGGTACGATGATTCTAAGTGAAATAAGTCACACAGAAAAAGAAACTTATCATAAGATATCACTTATGAAGATCCTGTAAACATGGCTACACGTGAACTGAGTTAGGAAAGAGAACAGAGTCTCACATTTAGAAAACACTCTTATGCCTGCATAAAGGGGATGGAGAGGTCGGGTGATGCATAAAACCAGAGTTTGATATAAGCACAGGGACCGTTCCAAAAACCAACTTTGGAATAGACAAGACCGACACCTTCCTCAGTGAAAGAGACTCAAAACCCCATATTTCCCGCAGAGGAATATATCTGACTAGTAAGAATCTTAAAACCTATGTATTGATATGACTCCATAAGGGAATCAAGTGTGTCTAGAGTGGCATAAACATGGCAGCGAGAATCAGCTCAAACCCACTATAAAAAGGAATTTCAAAAGCAAAACCAAAAAACAGGGAAATTCTTTACAATTCCTTCAGGGTGTCTGAGGAAACCTGGAAAGACCCTATCTACAATGACAGCTGGATGTGGCATAAGGCTGGACACTTGGGACTGAGAGGATTGGTGAGATTGGGTGAGCAAATGCAGACCCTTTCAAGCAATAATGCATGGCCCCCATTCCATGGGTCCCAACTCTCCAGGTTCAAGGGAATATTACTACAGCTATAACATGTACAGGAAACCTAGAGAATGGACACACTGTGAATACGAAAGGTTTCTAAAACTCAATGAATAGTCTCTCTCCTGGTGCTCCAGTTTGACTTTCCAACTGCCTTACTATCAATCTCCCAACTTGGAGAGACAGGCCCTTTAACCTCCTGGTTTGCACAGGTTCCCAATTTGCCAGAGGATGGAAGGGACGAGGGAGAACCCATGAGAGAGTAGCTGTTAGGCATTTGGACGGGCACATGTCACTCTAATTTCCCGGCAGGAAGAAGAATTAACCAAAGTCTCAGCCACCCACCAGGAACCAGTATAGGACATGATCCAAAATTTTGGACTTGTGTTCAGCTCACAAAAAACGAGTTGAGAAATGGAGCTCAGGGGCACAGCAATTCACAAAGTGGCTGAGTGATAAAGGACAACTATCGTCCAAAAATCTGTTGAGGGAAGTCAACGAGGCGGACTTGAAAGTGAGGCAAAATAGCAGGAAACAGATTTCAAGAGGTACGTTGGAATCGCCTGTAAAGCACAGGAAGAGGGGCACAACTTGGACAATGGTGCACTTGGCCAAAAAGGGCGTATGCGTTTTCTCCTGAATATATTCAGGAGAAAACGCATACGCCCTTTTTGGCCAAGCAAGCAAGCGGGCAATGCAAATCTGCACTACAAAGAAGTGTCACTTCCCACCGGTCAAAAGGGACATCCACAAAATGTGTAAAAACCAGAAAGGCAAGACAGGCCCTGGAGAACTGGGAGCCTTGTTATGCTGATGGGCGGGATGTAAACTGCCAACTGCCTCACTGGAGGAGTCCACTGTGTTCCCTAAAACAAGTAAACAACAGAGCTACAGAGCCAAGGCCACTTCCAGTCTAGGGAATATACCTGGGGAAAACTGAAAATCAATAAGAAAGAGCCACCTCCAAATTTAGGGCTGCACTGGCTACAAGAACCTCAACTTGGGTACACCTTAAATATGCCAGGAAATATAAAAATGGTTCAAAACATTGTGGTACTTACGTACGATGGAATATCCCTCAGCCATGAAATCAATGTCATAAGACCAGTAGCAGCAAAGTGAGTGGATTCAGGTACGATGATTCTAAGTGAAATAAGTCACACAGAAAAAGAAACTTATCATAAGATATCACTTATGAAGATCCTGTAAACATGGCTACACGTGAATTGAGTTAGGAAAGAGAACAGAGTCTCACATTTAGAAAACACTCTTATGCCTGCATAAAGGGGAAGGAGAGGTGGGGTGATGCATAAAACCAGAGTTTGATATAAGCACACGGACCGTTTCAAAAACCAACTTTGGAATTGACAAGACCGACACCTTCCTTAGTGAAAGAGACTCAAAACCCCATATTTCCCGCAGAGGAATATATCTGACTAATAAGAATCTTAAAACCTATGTATTGATATGTCTCCATAAGGGAATCAAGTGTGTCTAGAGTGGCATAAACATGGCAGCGAGAATCAGCTCAAACCCACTATAAAAAGGAATTTCAAAAGCAAAACCAAAAAACAGGGAAATTCTTTACAATTCCTTCAGGGTGTCTGAGGAAACCTGGAAAGACCCTATCTACAATGACAGCTGGATGTGGCATAAGGCTGGACACTTGGGACTGAGAGGATTGGTGAGATTGGGTGAGCAAATGCAGACCCTTTCAAGCAATAATGCATGGCCCCAATTCCATAGGTCCCAACTCTCCAGGTTCAAGGGAATATTACTACAGCTATAACATGTACAGGAAACCTAGAGAATGGACACACTGTGAATACGAAAGGTTTCTAAAACTCAACGAATAGTCCCTCTCCTGGTGCTCCAGTTTGACTTTCCAACTGCCTTACTATCAATCTCCCAACTTGGAGAGACAGGCCCTTTAACCTCCTGGTTTGCACAGGTTCCCAATTTGGCAGAGGATGGAAGGGACGAGGGAGAACCCATGAGAGAGTAGCTGTTAGGCATTTGGACGGGCACATGTCACTCTAATTTCCCGGCAGGAAGAAGAATTAACCAAAGTCTCAGCCACCCACCGGGAACCAGTATAGGACATGATCCAAAATTTTGGACTTGTGTTCAGCTCACAAAAAACGAGTTGAGAAATGGAGCTCAGGGGCACAGCAATTCACAAACTGGCAGAGTGATAAAGGACAACTATCGTCCAAAAATCTGTTGAGGGAAGTCAACGAGGCGGACTTGAAAGCGAGGCAAAATAGCAGGAAACAGATTTCAAGAGGTACCTTGGAATCGCCTGTAAAGCACAGGAAGAGGGGCACAACTTGGACAATGGTGCACTTGGCCAAAAAGGGCGTATGCGTTTTCTCCTGAATATATTCAGGAGAAAACGCATACGCCCTTTTTGGCCAAGCAAGCAAGCGGGCAATGCAAATCTGCACTACAAAGAAGTATCACTTCCCACCAGTCAAAAGGGACGTCCACAAAATGTGTAAAAACCAGAAAGGCAAGACAGGCCCTGGAGAACTGGGAGCCTTGTTATGCTGATGGGCGGGATGTAAATTGCCAACTGCCTCACTGGAGGAGTGCATTGTGTTCCCTAAAACAAGTAAACAACAGAGCTACAGAGCCAAGGCCACTTCCAGTCTAGGGAATATACCTTGGGAAAACTGAAAATCAATAAGAAAGAGCCACCTCCAAATTTAGGGCTGCACTGACTACAAGAACCTCAACTTGGGTACACCTTAAATATCCCAGGAAATATAAAAATGGTTCAAAACATTGTGGTACTTACGTACGATGGAATATCCCTCAGCCATGAAATCAATGTCATAAGACCAGTAGCAGCAAAGTGAGTGGATTCAGGTACGATGATTCTAAGTGAAATAAGTCACACAGAAAAAGAAACTTATCATAAGATATCACTTATGAAGATCCTGTAAACATGGCTACACGTGAATTGAGTTAGGAAAGAGAACAGAGTCTCACATTTAGAAAACACTCTTATGCCTGCATAAAGGGGAAGGAGAGGTGGGGTGATGCATAAAACCAGAGTTTGATATAAGCACACGGACCGTTTCAAAAACCAACTTTGGAATTGACAAGACCGACACCTTCCTTAGTGAAAGAGACTCAAAACCCCATATTTCCCACAGAGGAATATATCTGACTAGTAAGAATCTTAAAACCTATGTATTGATATGTCTCCATAAGGGAATCAAGTGTGTCTAGAGTGGCATAAACATGGCAGCGAGAATCAGCTCAAACCCACTATAAAAAGGAATTTCAAAAGCAAAACCAAAAAACAGGGAAATTCTTTACAATTCCTTCAGGGTGTCTGAGGAAACCTGGAAAGACCCTATCTACAATGACAGCTGGATGTGGCATAAGGCTGGACACTTGGGACTGAGAGGATTGGTGAGATTGGGTGAGCAAATGCAGACCCTTTCAAGCAATAATGCATGGCCCCCATTCCATGGGTCCCAACTCTCCAGGTTCAAGGGAATATTACTACAGCTATAACATGTACAGGAAACCTAGAGAATGGACACACTGTGAATACGAAAGGTTTCTAAAACTCAACGAATAGTCCCTCTCCTGGTGCTCCAGTTTGACTTTCCAACTGCCTTACTATCAATCTCCCAACTTGGAGAGACAGGCCCTTTAACCTCCTGGTTTGCACAGGTTCCCAATTTGGCAGAGGATGGAAGGGACGAGGGAGAACCCATGAGAGAGTAGCTGTTAGGCATTTGGACGGGCACATGTCACTCTAATTTCCCGGCAGGAAGAAGAATTAACCAAAGTCTCAGCCACCCACCGGGAACCAGTATAGGACATGATCCAAAATTTTGGACTTGTGTTCAGCTCACAAAAAACGAGTTGAGAAATGGAGCTCAGGGGCACAGCAATTCACAAACTGGCAGAGTGATAAAGGACAACTATCGTCCAAAAATCTGTTGAGGGAAGTCAACGAGGCGGACTTGAAAGCGAGGCAAAATAGCAGGAAACAGATTTCAAGAGGTACCTTGGAATCGCCTGTAAAGCACAGGAAGAGGGGCACAACTTGGACAATGGTGCACTTGGCCAAAAAGGGCGTATGCGTTTTCTCCTGAATATATTCAGGAGAAAACGCATATGCCCTTTTTGGCCAAGCAAGCAAGCGGGCAATGCAAATCTGCACTACAAAGAAGTATCACTTCCCACCGGTCAAAAGGGACATCCACAAAATGTGTAAAAACCAGAAAGGCAAGACAGGCCCTGGAGAACTGGGAGCCTTGTTATGCTGATGGGCGGGATGTAAATTGCCAACTGCCTCACTGGAGGAGTGCATTGTGTTCCCTAAAACAAGTAAACAACAGAGCTACAGAGCCAAGGCCACTTCCAGTCTAGGGAATATACCTTGGGAAAACTGAAAATCAATAAGAAAGAGCCACCTCCAAATTTAGGGCTGCACTGACTACAAGAACCTCAACTTGGGTACACCTTAAATATCCCAGGAAATATAAAAATGGTTCAAAACATTGTGGTACTTACGTACGATGGAATATCCCTCAGCCATGAAATCAATGTCATAAGACCAGTAGCAGCAAAGTGAGTGGATTCAGGTACGATGATTCTAAGTGAAATAAGTCACACAGAAAAAGAAACTTATCATAAGATATCACTTATGAAGATCCTGTAAACATGGCTACACGTGAATTGAGTTAGGAAAGAGAACAGAGTCTCACATTTAGAAAACACTCTTATGCCTGCATAAAGGGGATGGAGAGGTCGGGTGATGCATAAAACCAGAGTTTGATATAAGCACAGGGACCGTTCCAAAAACCAACTTTGGAATAGACAAGACCGACACCTTCCTCAGTGAAAGAGACTCAAAACCCCATATTTCCCGCAGAGGAATATATCTGACTAGTAAGAATCTTAAAACCTATGTATTGATATGACTCCATAAGGGAATCAAGTGTGTCTAGAGTGGCATAAACATGGCAGCGAGAATCAGCTCAAACCCACTATAAAAAGGAATTTCAAAAGCAAAACCAAAAAACAGGGAAATTCTTTACAATTCCTTCAGGGTGTCTGAGGAAACCTGGAAAGACCCTATCTACAATGACAGCTGGATGTGGCATAAGGCTGGACACTTGGGACTGAGAGGATTGGTGAGATTGGGTGAGCAAATGCAGACCCTTTCAAGCAATAATGCATGGCCCCCATTCCATGGGTCCCAACTCTCCAGGTTCAAGGGAATATTACTACAGCTATAACATGTACAGGAAACCTAGAGAATGTACACACTGTGAATACGAAAGGTTTCTAAAACTCAACGAATAGTCTCTCTCCTGGTGCTCCAGTTTGACTTTCCAACTGCCTTACTATCAATCTCCCAACTTGGAGAGACAGGCCCTTTAACCTCCTGGTTTGCACAGGTTCCCAATTTGCCAGAGGATGGAAGGGACGAGGGAGAACCCATGAGAGAGTAGCTGTTAGGCATTTGGACGGGCACATGTCACTCTAATTTCCCGGCAGGAAGAAGAATTAACCAAAGTCTCAGCCACCCACCAGGAACCAGTATAGGACATGATCCAAAATTTTGGACTTGTGTTCAGCTCACAAAAAACGAGTTGAGAAATGGAGCTCAGGGGCACAGCAATTCACAAACTGGCTGAGTGATAAAGGACAACTATCGTCCAAAAATCTGTTGAGGGAAGTCAACGAGGCGGACTTGAAAGTGAGGCAAAATAGCAGGAAACAGATTTCAAGAGGTACGTTGGAATCACCTGTAAAGCACAGGAAGAGGGGCACAACTTGGACAATGGTGCACTTGGCCAAAAAGGGCGTATGCGTTTTCTCCTGAATATATTCAGGAGAAAACGCATACGCCCTTTTTGGCCAAGCAAGCAAGCGGGCAATGCAAATCTGCACTACAAAGAAGTGTTATTTCCCACCGGTCAAAAGGGACATCCACAAAATGTGTAAAAACCAGAAAGGCAAGACAGGCCCTGGAGAACTGGGAGCCTTGTTATGCTGATGGGCGGGATGTAAACTGCCAACTGCCTCACTGGAGGAGTGCATTGTGTTCCCTAAAACAAGTAAACAACAGAGCTACAGAGCCAAGGCCACTTCCAGTCTAGGGAATATACCTGGGGAAAACTGAAAATCAATAAGAAAGAGCCACCTCCAAATTTAGGGCTGCACTGGCTACAAGAACCTCAACTTGGGTACACCTTAAATATGCCAGGAAATATAAAAATGGTTCAAAACATTGTGGTACTTACGTACGATGGAATATCCCTCAGCCATGAAATCAATGTCATAAGACCAGTAGCAGCAAAGTGAGTGGATTCAGGTATGATGATTCTAAGTGAAATAAGTCACACAGAAAAAGAAACTTATCATAAGATATCACTTATGAAGATCCTGTAAACATGGCTACACGTGAATTGAGTTAGGAAAGAGAACAGAGTCTCACATTTAGAAAACACTCTTATGCCTGCATAAAGGGGAAGGAGAGGTGGGGTGATGCATAAAACCAGAGTTTGATATAAGCACACGGACCGTTTCAAAAACCAACTTTGGAATTGACAAGACCGACACCTTCCTTAGTGAAAGAGACTCAAAACCCCATATTTCCCGCAGAGGAATATATCTGACTAATAAGAATCTTAAAACCTATGTATTGATATGTCTCCATAAGGGAATCAAGTGTGTCTAGAGTGGCATAAACATGGCAGCGAGAATCAGCTCAAACCCACTATAAAAAGGAATTTCAAAAGCAAAACCAAAAAACAGGGAAATTCTTTACAATTCCTTCAGGGTGTCTGAGGAAACCTGGAAAGACCCTATCTACAATGACAGCTGGATGTGGCATAAGGCTGGACACTTGGGACTGAGAGGATTGTTGAGATTGGGTGAGCAAATGCAGACCCTTTCAAGCAATAATGCATGGCCCCCATTCCATAGGTCCCAACTCTCCAGGTTCAAGGTAATATTACTACAGCTATAACATGTACAGGAAACCTAGAGAATGGACACACTGTGAATACGAAAGGTTTCTAAAACTCAACGAATAGTCCCTCTCCTGGTGCTCCAGTTTGACTTTCCAACTGCCTTACTATCAATCTCCCAACTTGGAGAGACAGGCCCTTTAACCTCCTGGTTTGCACAGGTTCCCAATTTGGCAGAGGATGGAAGGGACGAGGGAGAACCCATGAGAGAGTAGCTGTTAGGCATTTGGACGGGCACATGTCACTCTAATTTCCCGGCAGGAAGAAGAATTAACCAAAGTCTCAGCCACCCACCGGGAACCAGTATAGGACATGATCCAAAATTTTGGACTTGTGTTCAGCTCACAAAAAACGAGTTGAGAAATGGAGCTCAGGGGCACAGCAATTCACAAACTGGCAGAGTGATAAAGGACAACTATCGTCCAAAAATCTGTTGAGGGAAGTCAACGAGGCGGACTTGAAAGCGAGGCAAAATAGCAGGAAACAGATTTCAAGAGGTACCTTGGAATCGCCTGTAAAGCACAGGAAGAGGGGCACAACTTGGACAATGGTGCACTTGGCCAAAAAGGGCGTATGCGTTTTCTCCTGAATATATTCAGGAGAAAACGCATACGCCCTTTTTGGCCAAGCAAGCAAGCGGGCAATGCAAATCTGCACTACAAAGAAGTATCACTTCCCACCAGTCAAAAGGGACGTCCACAAAATGTGTAAAAACCAGAAAGGCAAGACAGGCCCTGGAGAACTGGGAGCCTTGTTATGCTGATGGGCGGGATGTAAATTGCCAACTGCCTCACTGGAGGAGTGCATTGTGTTCCCTAAAACAAGTAAACAACAGAGCTACAGAGCCAAGGCCACTTCCAGTCTAGGGAATATACCTTGGGAAAACTGAAAATCAATAAGAAAGAGCCACCTCCAAATTTAGGGCTGCACTGACTACAAGAACCTCAACTTGGGTACACCTTAAATATCCCAGGAAATATAAAAATGGTTCAAAACATTGTGGTACTTACGTACGATGGAATATCCCTCAGCCATGAAATCAATGTCATAAGACCAGTAGCAGCAAAGTGAGTGGATTCAGGTACGATGATTCTAAGTGAAATAAGTCACACAGAAAAAGAAACTTATCATAAGATATCACTTATGAAGATCCTGTAAACATGGCTACACGTGAATTGAGTTAGGAAAGAGAACAGAGTCTCACATTTAGAAAACACTCTTATGCCTGCATAAAGGGGAAGGAGAGGTGGGGTGATGCATAAAACCAGAGTTTGATATAAGCACACGGACGGTTTCAAAAACCAACTTTGGAATTGACAAGACCGACACCTTCCTTAGTGAAAGAGACTCAAAACCCCATATTTCCCACAGAGGAATATATCTGACTAGTAAGAATCTTAAAACCTATGTATTGATATGTCTCCATAAGGGAATCAAGTGTGTCTAGAGTGGCATAAACATGGCAGCGAGAATCAGCTCAAACCCACTATAAAAAGGAATTTCAAAAGCAAAACCAAAAAACAGGGAAATTCTTTACAATTCCTTCAGGGTGTCTGAGGAAACCTGGAAAGACCCTATCTACAATGACAGCTGGATGTGGCATAAGGCTGGACACTTGGGACTGAGAGGATTGGTGAGATTGGGTGAGCAAATGCAGACCCTTTCAAGCAATAATGCATGGCCCCCATTCCATGGGTCCCAACTCTCCAGGTTCAAGGGAATATTACTACAGCTATAACATGTACAGGAAACCTAGAGAATGGACACACTGTGAATACGAAAGGTTTCTAAAACTCAACGAATAGTCCCTCTCCTGGTGCTCCAGTTTGACTTTCCAACTGCCTTACTATCAATCTCCCAACTTGGAGAGACAGGCCCTTTAACCTCCTGGTTTGCACAGGTTCCCAATTTGGCAGAGGATGGAAGGGACGAGGGAGAACCCATGAGAGAGTAGCTGTTAGGCATTTGGACGGGCACATGTCACTCTAATTTCCCGGCAGGAAGAAGAATTAACCAAAGTCTCAGCCACCCACCGGGAACCAGTATAGGACATGATCCAAAATTTTGGACTTGTGTTCAGCTCACAAAAAACGAGTTGAGAAATGGAGCTCAGGGGCACAGCAATTCACAAACTGGCAGAGTGATAAAGGACAACTATCGTCCAAAAATCTGTTGAGGGAAGTCAACGAGGCGGACTTGAAAGCGAGGCAAAATAGCAGGAAACAGATTTCAAGAGGTACCTTGGAATCGCCTGTAAAGCACAGGAAGAGGGGCACAACTTGGACAATGGTGCACTTGGCCAAAAAGGGCGTATGCGTTTTCTCCTGAATATATTCAGGAGAAAACGCATACGCCCTTTTTGGCCAAGCAAGCAAACGGGCAATGCAAATCTGCACTACAAAGAAGTATCACTTCCCACCGGTCAAAAGGGACATCCACAAAATGTGTAAAAACCAGAAAGGCAAGACAGGCCCTGGAGAACTGGGAGCCTTGTTATGCTGATGGGCGGGATGTAAATTGCCAACTGCCTCACTGGAGGAGTGCATTGTGTTCCCTAAAACAAGTAAACAACAGAGCTACAGAGCCAAGGCCACTTCCAGTCTAGGGAATATACCTTGGGAAAACTGAAAATCAATAAGAAAGAGCCACCTCCAAATTTAGGGCTGCACTGACTACAAGAACCTCAACTTGGGTACACCTTAAATATCCCAGGAAATATAAAAATGGTTCAAAACATTGTGGTACTTACGTACGATGGAATATCCCTCAGCCATGAAATCAATGTCATAAGACCAGTAGCAGCAAAGTGAGTGGATTCAGGTACGATGATTCTAAGTGAAATAAGTCACACAGAAAAAGAAACTTATCATAAGATATCACTTATGAAGATCCTGTAAACATGGCTACACGTGAATTGAGTTAGGAAAGAGAACAGAGTCTCACATTTAGAAAACACTCTTATGCCTGCATAAAGGGGAAGGAGAGGTGGGGTGATGCATAAAACCAGAGTTTGATATAAGCACAGGGACCGTTTCAAAAACCAACTTTGGAATTGACAAGACCGACACCTTCCTTAGTGAAAGAGACTCAAAACCCCATATTTCCCACAGAGGAATATATCTGACTAGTAAGAATCTTAAAACCTATGTATTGATATGTCTCCATAAGGGAATCAAGTGTGTCTAGAGTGGCATAAACATGGCAGCGAGAATCAGCTCAAACCCACTATAAAAAGGAATTTCAAAAGCAAAACCAAAAAACAGGGAAATTCTTTACAATTCCTTCAGGGTGTCTGAGGAAACCTGGAAAGACCCTATCTACAATGACAGCTGGATGTGGCATAAGGCTGGACACTTGGGACTGAGAGGATTGGTGAGATTGGGTGAGCAAATGCAGACCCTTTCAAGCAATAATGCATGGCCCCCATTCCATGGGTCCCAACTCTCCAGGTTCAAGGGAATATTACTACAGCTATAACATGTACAGGAAACCTAGAGAATGGACACACTGTGAATACGAAAGGTTTCTAAAACTCAACGAATAGTCCCTCTCCTGGTGCTCCAGTTTGACTTTCCAACTGCCTTACTATCAATCTCCCAACTTGGAGAGACAGGCCCTTTAACCTCCTGGTTTGCACATGTTCCCAATTTGGCAGAGGATGGAAGGGACGAGGGAGAACCCATGAGAGAGTAGCTGTTAGGCATTTGGACGGGCACATGTCACTCTAATTTCCCGGCAGGAAGAAGAATTAACCAAAGTCTCAGCCACCCACCGGGAACCAGTATAGGACATGATCCAAAATTTTGGACTTGTGTTCAGCTCACAAAAAACGAGTTGAGAAATGGAGCTCAGGGGCACAGCAATTCACAAACTGGCAGAGTGATAAAGGACAACTATCATCCAAAAATCTGTTGAGGGAAGTCAACGAGGCGGACTTGAAAGCGAGGCAAAATAGCAGGAAACAGATTTCAAGAGGTACCTTGGAATCGCCTGTAAAGCACAGGAAGAGGGGCACAACTTGGACAATGGTGCACTTGGCCAAAAAGGGCGTATGCGTTTTCTCCTGAATATATTCAGGAGAAAACGCATACGCCCTTTTTTGCCAAGCAAGCAAGCGGGCAATGCAAATCTGCACTACAAAGAAGTATCACTTCCCACCGGTCAAAAGGGACATCCACAAAATGTGTAAAAACCAGAAAGACAAGACAGGCCCTGGAGAACTGGGAGCCTTGTTATGCTGATGGGCGGGATGTAAATTGCCAACTGCCTCACTGGAGGAGTGCATTGTGTTCCCTAAAACAAGTAAACAACAGAGCTACAGAGCCAAGGCTACTTCCAGTCTAGGGAATATACCTTGGGAAAACTGAAAATCAATAAGAAAGAGCCACCTCCAAATTTAGGGCTGCACTGACTACAAGAACCTCAACTTGGGTACACCTTAAATATCCCAGGAAATATAAAAATGGTTCAAAACATTGTGGTACTTACGTACGATGGAATATCCCTCAGCCATGAAATCAATGTCATAAGACCAGTAGCAGCAAAGTGAGTGGATTCAGGTACGATGATTCTAAGTGAAATAAGTCACACAGAAAAAGAAACTTATCATAAGATATCACTTATGAAGATCCTGTAAACATGGCTACACGTGAATTGAGTTAGGAAAGAGAACAGAGTCTCACATTTAGAAAACACTCTTATGCCTGCATAAAGGGGAAGGAGAGGTGGGGTGATGCATAAAACCAGAGTTTGATATAAGCACAGGGACCGTTTCAAAAACCAACTTTGGAATTGACAAGACCGACACCTTCCTTAGTGAAAGAGACTCAAAACCCCATATTTCCCACAGAGGAATATATCTGACTAGTAAGAATCTTAAAACCTATGTATTGATATGTCTCCATAAGGGAATCAAGTGTGTCTAGAGTGGCATAAACATGGCAGCGAGAATCAGCTCAAACCCACTATAAAAAGGAATTTCAAAAGCAAAACCAAAAAACAGGGAAATTCTTTACAATTCCTTCAGGGTGTCTGAGGAAACCTGGAAAGACCCTATCTACAATGACAGCTGGATGTGGCATAAGGCTGGACACTTGGGACTGAGAGGATTGGTGAGATTGGGTGAGCAAATGCAGACCCTTTCAAGCAATAATGCATGGCCCCCATTCCATGGGTCCCAACTCTCCAGGTTCAAGGGAATATTACTACAGCTATAACATGTACAGGAAACCTAGAGAATGGACACACTGTGAATACGAAAGGTTTCTAAAACTCAACGAATAGTCCCTCTCCTGGTGCTCCAGTTTGACTTTCCAACTGCCTTACTATCAATCTCCCAACTTGGAGAGACAGGCCCTTTAACCTCCTGGTTTGCACAGGTTCCCAATTTGTCAGAGGATGGAAGGGACGAGGGAGAACCCATGAGAGAGTAGCTGTTAGGCATTTGGACGGGCACATGTCACTCTAATTTCCCGGCAGGAAGAAGAATTAACCAAAGTCTCAGCCACCCACCGGGAACCAGTATAGGACATGATCCAAAATTTTGGACTTGTGTTCAGCTCACAAAAAACGAGTTGAGAAATGGAGCTCAGGGGCACAGCAATTCACAAACTGGCAGAGTGATAAAGGACAACTATCGTCCAAAAATCTGTTGAGGGAAGTCAACGAGGCGGACTTGAAAGCGAGGCAAAATAGCAGGAAACAGATTTCAAGAGGTACCTTGGAATCGCCTGTAAAGCACAGGAAGAGGGGCACAACTTGGACAATGGTGCACTTGGCCAAAAAGGGCGTATGCGTTTTCTCCTGAATATATTCAGGAGAAAACGCATACGCCCTTTTTGGCCAAGCAAGCAAGCGGGCAATGCAAATCTGCACTACAAAGAAGTATCACTTCCCACCGGTCAAAAGGGACATCCACAAAATGTGTAAAAACCAGAAAGGCAAGACAGGCCCTGGAGAACTGGGAGCCTTGTTATGCTGATGGGCGGGATGTAAATTGCCAACTGCCTCACTGGAGGAGTGCATTGTGTTCCCTAAAACAAGTAAACAACAGAGCTACAGAGCCAAGGCCACTTCCAGTCTAGGGAATATACCTTGGGAAAACTGAAAATCAATAAGAAAGAGCCACCTCCAAATTTAGGGCTGCACTGACTACAAGAACCTCAACTTGGGTACACCTTAAATATCCCAGGAAATATAAAAATGGTTCAAAACATTGTGGTACTTACGTACGATGGAATATCCCTCAGCCATGAAATCAATGTCATAAGACCAGTAGCAGCAAAGTGAGTGGATTCAGGTACGATGATTCTAAGTGAAATAAGTCACACAGAAAAAGAAACTTATCATAAGATATCACTTATGAAGATCCTGTAAACATGGCTACACGTGAATTGAGTTAGGAAAGAGAACAGAGTCTCACATTTAGAAAACACTCTTATGCCTGCATAAAGGGGAAGGAGAGGTGGGGTGATGCATAAAACCAGAGTTTGATATAAGCACAGGGACCGTTTCAAAAACCAACTTTGGAATTGACAAGACCGACACCTTCCTTAGTGAAAGAGACTCAAAACCCCATATTTCCCACAGAGGAATATATCTGACTAGTAAGAATCTTAAAACCTATGTATTGATATGTCTCCATAAGGGAATCAAGTGTGTCTAGAGTGGCATAAACATGGCAGCGAGAATCAGCTCAAACCCACTATAAAAAGGAATTTCAAAAGCAAAACCAAAAAACAGGGAAATTCTTTACAATTCCTTCAGGGTGTCTGAGGAAACCTGGAAAGACCCTATCTACAATGACAGCTGGATGTGGCATAAGGCTGGACACTTGGGACTGAGAGGATTGGTGAGATTGGGTGAGCAAATGCAGACCCTTTCAAGCAATAATGCATGGCCCCCATTCCATGGGTCCCAACTCTCCATGTTCAAGGGAATATTATTACAGCTATAACATGTACAGGAAACCTAGAGAATGGACACACTGTGAATACGAAAGGTTTCTAAAACTCAACGAATAGTCCCTCTCCTGGTGCTCCAGTTTGACTTTCCAACTGCCTTACTATCAATCTCCCAACTTGGACAGACAAGCCCTTTAACCTCCTGGTTTGCACAGGTTCGCAATTTGGCAGAGGATGGAAGGGACGAGGGAGAACTCATGAGAGAGTAGCTGTTAGGCATTTGGACGGGCACATGTCACTCTAATTTCCCGGCAGGAAGAAGAATTAACCAAAGTCTCAGCCACCCACCGGGAACCAGTATAGGACATGATCCAAAATTTTGGACTTGTGTTCAGCTCACAAAAAACGAGTTGAGAAATGGAGCTCAGGGGCACAGCAATTCACAAACTGGCAGAGTGATAAAGGACAACTATCGTCCAAAAATCTGTTGAGGGAAGTCAACGAGGCGGACTTGAAAGCGAGGCAAAATAGCAGGAAACAGATTTCAAGAGGTACGTTGGAATCGCCTGTAAAGCACAGGAAGAGGGGCACAACTTGGACAATGGTGCACTTGGCCAAAAAGGGCGTATGCGTTTTCTCCTGAATATATTCAGGAGAAAATGCATACGCCCTTTTTGGCCAAGCAAGCAAGCGGGCAATACAAATCTGCACTACAAAGAAGTATCACTTCCCACCGGTCAAAAGGGACATCCACAAAATGTGTAAAAACCAGAAAGGCAAGACAGGCCCTGGAGAACTGGGAGCATTGTTATGCTGATGGGCGGGATGTAAATTGCCAACTGCCTCACTGGAGGAGTGCACTGTGTTCCCTAAAACAAGTAAACAACAGAGCTACAGAGCCAAGGCCACTTCCAGTCTAGGGAATATACCTTGGGAAAACTGAAAATCAATAAGAAAGAGCCACCTCCAAATTTAGGACTGCACTGACTACAAGAACCTCAACTTGGGTACACCTTAAATATCCCAGGAAATATAAAAATGGTTCAAAACATTGTGGTACTTACGTACGATGGAATATCCCTCAGCCATGAAATCAATGTCATAAGACCAGTAGCAGCAAAGTGAGTGGATTCAGGTACGATGATTCTAAGTGAAATAAGTCACACAGAAAAAGAAACTTATCATAAGATATCACTTATGAAGATCCTGTAAACATGGCTACACGTGAATTGAGTTAGGAAAGAGAACAGAGTCTCACATTTAGAAAACACTCTTATGCCTGCATAAAGGGGAAGGAGAGGTGGGGTGATGCATAAAACCAGAGTTTGATATAAGCACAGGGACCGTTTCAAAAACCAACTTTGGAATTGACAAGACCGACACCTTCCTTAGTGAAAGAGACTCAAAACCCCATATTTCCCACAGAGGAATATATCTGACTAGTAAGAATCTTAAAACCTATGTATTGATATGTCTCCATAAGGGAATCAAGTGTGTCTAGAGTGGCATAAACATGGCAGCGAGAATCAGCTCAAACCCACTATAAAAAGGAATTTCAAAAGCAAAACCAAAAAACAGGGAAATTCTTTACAATTCCTTCAGGGTGTCTGAGGAAACCTGGAAAGACCCTATCTACAATGACAGCTGGATGTGGCATAAGGCTGGACACTTGGGACTGAGAGGATTGGTGAGATTGGGTGAGCAAATGCAGACCCTTTCAAGCAATAATGCATGGCCCCCATTCCATGGGTCCCAACTCTCCATGTTCAAGGGAATATTATTACAGCTATAACATGTACAGGAAACCTAGAGAATGGACACACTGTGAATACGAAAGGTTTCTAAAACTCAACGAATAGTCCCTCTCCTGGTGCTCCAGTTTGACTTTCCAACTGCCTTACTATCAATCTCCCAACTTGGACAGACAAGCCCTTTAACCTCCTGGTTTGCACAGGTTCGCAATTTGGCAGAGGATGGAAGGGACGAGGGAGAACCCATGAGAGAGTAGCTGTTAGGCATTTGGACGGGCACATGTCACTCTAATTTCCCGGCAGGAAGAAGAATTAACCAAAGTCTCAGCCACCCACCGGGAACCAGTATAGGACATGATCCAAAATTTTGGACTTGCGTTCAGCTCACAAAAAACGAGTTGAGAAATGGAGCTCAGGGGCACAGCAATTCACAAACTGGCAGAGTGATAAAGGACAACTATCGTCCAAAAATCTGTTGAGGGAAGTCAATGAGGCGGACTTGAAAGCGAGGCAAAATAGCAGGAAACAGATTTCAAGAGGTACCTTGGAATCGCCTGTAAAGCACAGGAAGAGGGGCACAACTTGGACAATGGTGCACTTGGCCAAAAAGGGCATATGCGTTTTCTCCTGAATATATTCAGGAGAAAACGCATACGCCCTTTTTAGCCAAGCAAGCAAGCGGGCAATGCAAATCTGCACTACAAAGAAGTATCACTTCCCACCGGTCAAAAGGGACATCCACAAAATGTGTAAAAACCAGAAAGGCAAGACAGGCCCTGGAGAACTGGGAGCCTTGTTATGCTGATGGGCGGGATGTAAATTGCCAACTGCCTCACTGGAGGAGTGCATTGTGTTCCCTAAAACAAGTAAACAACAGAGCTACAGAGCCAAGGCCACTTCCAGTCTAGGGAATATACCTTGGGAAAACTGAAAATCAATAAGAAAGAGCCACCTCCAAATTTAGGGCTGCACTGACTACAAGAACCTCAACTTGGGTACACCTTAAATATCCCAGGAAATATAAAAATGGTTCAAAACATTGTGGTACTTACGTATGATGGAATATCCCTCAGCGATGAAATCAATGTCATAAGACCAGTAGCAGCAAAGTGACTGGATTCAGGTACGATGATTCTAAGTGAAATAAGTCACACAGAAAAAGAAACTTATCATAAGATATCACTTATGAAGATCCTGTAAACATGGCTACACGTGAACTGAGTTAGGAAAGAGAACAGAGTCTCACATTTAGAAAACACTCTTATGCCTGCATAAAGGGGATGGAGAGGTCGGGTGATGCATAAAACCAGAGTTTGATATAAGCACAGGGACCGTTCCAAAAACCAACTTTGGAATAGACAAGACCTACACCTTCCTCAGTGAAAGAGACTCAAAACCCCATATTTCCCGCAGAGGAATATATCTGACTAGTAAGAATCTTAAAACCTATGTATTGATATGACTCCATAAGGGAATCAAGTGTGTCTAGAGTGGCATAAACATGGCAGCGAGAATCAGCTCAAACCCACTATAAAAAGGAATTTCAAAAGCAAAACCAAAAAATAGGGAAATTCTTTACAATTCCTTCAGGGTGTCTGAGGAAACCTGGAAAGACCCTATCTACAATGACAGCTGGATGTGGCATAAGGCTGGACACTTGGGACTGAGAGGATTGGTGAGATTGGGTGAGCAAATGCAGACCCTTTCAAGCAATAATGCATGGCCCCCATTCCATGGGTCCCAACTCTCCAGGTTCAAGGGAATATTACTACAGCTATAACATGTACAGGAAACCTAGAGAATGTACACACTGTGAATACGAAAGGTTTCTAAAACTCAATGAATAGTCCCTCTCCTGGTGCTCCAGTTTGACTTTCCAACTGCCTTACTATCAATCTCCCAACTTGGAGAGACAGGCCCTTTAACCTCCTGGTTTGCACAGGTTCCCAATTTGCCAGAGGATGGAAGGGACGAGGGAGAACCCATGAGAGAGTAGCTGTTAGGCATTTGGACGGGCACATGTCACTCTAATTTCCCGGCAGGAAGAAGAATTAACCAAAGTCTCAGCCACCCACCGGGAACCAGTATAGGACATGATCCAAAATTTAGGACTTGCGTTCAGCTCACAAAAAACGAGTTGAGAAATGGAGCTCAGGGGCACAGCAATTCAGAAACTGGCAGAGTGATAAAGGACAACTATCGTCCAAAAATCTGTTGAGGGAAGTCAACGAGGCGGACTTGAAAGCGAGGCAAAATAGCAGGAAACAGATTTCAAGAGGTACCTTGGAATCGCCTGTAAAGCACAGGAAGAGGGGCACAACTTGGACAATGGTGCACTTGGCCAAAAAGGGCGTATGCGTTTTCTGCTGAATATATTCAGGAGAAAACGCATACGCCCTTTTTGGCCAAGCAAGCAAGAGGGCAATGCAAATCTGCACTACAAAGAAGTATCACTTCCCACCGGTCAAAAGGGACATCCACAAAATGTGTAAAAACCAGAAAGGCAAGACAGGCCCTGAGAACTGGGAGCCTTGTTATGCTGATGGGCGGGATGTAAATTGCCAACTGCCTCACTGGAGGAGTGCATTGTGTTCCCTAAAACAAGTAAACAACAGAGCTACAGAGCCAAGGCCACTTCCAGTCTAGGGAATATACCTTGGGAAAACTGAAAATCAATAAGAAAGAGCCACCTCCAAATTTAGGGCTGCACTGACTACAAGAACCTCAACTTGGGTACACCTTAAATATCCTAGGAAATATAAAAATGGTTCAAAACATTGTGGTACTTACGTACGATGGAATATCCCTCAGCCATGAAATCAATGTCATAAGACCAGTAGCAGCAAAGTGAGTGGATTCAGGTACGATGATTCTAAGTGAAATAAGTCACACAGAAAAAGAAACTTATCATAAGATATCACTTATGAAGATCCTGTAAACATGGCTACACGTTAATTGAGTTAGGAAAGAGAACAGAGTCTCACATTTAGAAAACAGTCTTATGCCTGCATAAAGGGGAAGGAGAGGTGGGGTGATGCATAAAACCAGAGTTTGATATAAGCACAGGGACCGTTTCAAAAACCAACTTTGGAATTGACAAGACTGACACCTTCCTTAGTGAAAGAGACTCAAAACCCCATATTTCCCACAGAGGAATATATCTGACTAGTAAGAATCTTAAAACCTATGTATTGATATGTCTCCATAAGGGAATCAAGTGTGTCTAGAGTGGCATAAACATGGCAGCGAGAATCAGCTCAAACCCACTATAAAAAGGAATTTCAAAAGCAAAACCAAAAAACAGGGAAATTCTTTACAATTCCTTCAGGGTGTCTGAGGAAACCTGGAAAGACCCTATCTACAATGACACCTGGATGTGGCATAAGGCTGGACACTTGGGACTGAGAGGATTGGTGAGATTGGGTGAGCAAATGCAGACCCTTTCAAGCAATAATGCATGGCCCCCATTCCATGGGTCCCAACTCTCCATGTTCAAGGGAATATTATTACAGCTATAACATGTACAGGAAACCTAGAGAATGGACACACTGTGAATACGAAAGGTTTCTAAAACTCAACGAATAGTCCCTCTCCTGGTGCTCCAGTTTGACTTTCCAACTGCCTTACTATCAATCTCCCAACTTGGACAGACAAGCCCTTTAACCTCCTGGTTTGCACAGGTTCGCAATTTGGCAGAGGATGGAAGGGACGAGGGAGAACCCATGAGAGAGTAGCTGTTAGGCATTTGGACGGGCACATGTCACTCTAATTTCCCGGCAGGAAGAAGAATTAACCAAAGTCTCAGCCACCCACCGGGAACCAGTATAGGACATGATCCAAAATTTTGGACTTGTGTTCAGCTCACAAAAAACGAGTTGAGAAATGGAGCTCAGGGGCACAGCAATTCACAAACTGGCAGAGTGATAAAGGACAACTATCGTCCAAAAATCTGTTGAGGGAAGTCAACGAGGCGGACTTGAAAGCGAGGCAAAATAGCAGGAAACAGATTTCAAGAGGTACGTTGGAATCGCCTGTAAAGCACAGGAAGAGGGGCACAACTTGGACAATGGTGCACTTGGCCAAAAAGGGCGTATGCGTTTTCTCCTGAATATATTCAGGAGAAAATGCATACGCCCTTTTTGGCCAAGCAAGCAAGCGGGCAATACAAATCTGCACTACAAAGAAGTATCACTTCCCACCGGTCAAAAGGGACATCCACAAAATGTGTAAAAACCAGAAAGGCAAGACAGGCCCTGGAGAACTGGGAGCCTTGTTATGCTGATGGGCGGGATGTAAATTGCCAACTGCCTCACTGGAGGAGTGCACTGTGTTCCCTAAAACAAGTAAACAACAGAGCTACAGAGCCAAGGCCACTTCCAGTCTAGGGAATATACCTTGGGAAAACTGAAAATCAATAAGAAAGAGCCACCTCCAAATTTAGGACTGCACTGACTACAAGAACCTCAACTTGGGTACACCTTAAATATCCCAGGAAATATAAAAATGGTTCAAAACATTGTGGTACTTACGTACGATGGAATATCCCTCAGCCATGAAATCAATGTCATAAGACCAGTAGCAGCAAAGTGAGTGGATTCAGGTACGATGATTCTAAGTGAAATAAGTCACACAGAAAAAGAAACTTATCATAAGATATCACTTATGAAGATCCTGTAAACATGGCTACACGTGAATTGAGTTAGGAAAGAGAACAGAGTCTCACATTTAGAAAACACTCTTATGCCTGCATAAAGGGGAAGGAGAGGTGGGGTGATGCATAAAACCAGAGTTTGATATAAGCACAGGGACCGTTTCAAAAACCAACTTTGGAATTGACAAGACCGACACCTTCCTTAGTGAAAGAGACTCAAAACCCCATATTTCCCACAGAGGAATATATCTGACTAGTAAGAATCTTAAAACCTATGTATTGATATGTCTCCATAAGGGAATCAAGTGTGTCTAGAGTGGCATAAACATGGCAGCGAGAATCAGCTCAAACCCACTATAAAAAGGAATTTCAAAAGCAAAACCAAAAAACAGGGAAATTCTTTACAATTCCTTCAGGGTGTCTGAGGAAACCTGGAAAGACCCTATCTACAATGACAGCTGGATGTGGCATAAGGCTGGACACTTGGGACTGAGAGGATTGGTGAGATTGGGTGAGCAAATGCAGACCCTTTCAAGCAATAATGCATGGCCCCCATTCCATGGGTCCCAACTCTCCATGTTCAAGGGAATATTATTACAGCTATAACATGTACAGGAAACCTAGAGAATGGACACACTGTGAATACGAAAGGTTTCTAAAACTCAACGAATAGTCCCTCTCCTGGTGCTCCAGTTTGACTTTCCAACTGCCTTACTATCAATCTCCCAACTTGGACAGACAAGCCCTTTAACCTCCTGGTTTGCACAGGTTCGCAATTTGGCAGAGGATGGAAGGGACGAGGGAGAACCCATGAGAGAGTAGCTGTTAGGCATTTGGACGGGCACATGTCACTCTAATTTCCCGGCAGGAAGAAGAATTAACCAAAGTCTCAGCCACCCACCGGGAACCAGTATAGGACATGATCCAAAATTTTGGACTTGTGTTCAGCTCACAAAAAACGAGTTGAGTAATGGAGCTCAGCGGCACAGCAATTCACAAACGGGCAGAGTGATAAAGGACAACTATCGTCCAAAAATCTGTTGAGGGAAGTCAACGAGGCGGACTTGAAAGTGAGGCAAAATAGCAGGAAACAGATTTCAAGAGGTACCTTGGAATCGCCTGTAAAGCACAGGAAGAGGGGCACAACTTGGACAATGGTGCACTTGGCCAAAAAGGGCGTATGCGTTTTCTCCTGAATATATTCAGGAGAAAACGCATACGCCCTTTTTGGCCAAGCAAGCAAGCGGGCAATGCAAATCTGCACTACAAAGAAGTATCACTTCCCACCGGTCAAAAGGGACATCCACAAAATGTGTAAAAACCAGAAAGGCAAGACAGGCCCTGGAGAACTGGGAGCCTTGTTATGCTGATGGGCGGGATGTAAATTGCCAACTGCCTCACTGGAGGAGTGCATTGTGTTCCCTAAAACAAGTAAACAACAGAGCTACAGAGCCAAGGCCACTTCCAGTCTAGGGAATATACCTTGGGAAAACTGAAAATCAATAAGAAAGAGCCACCTCCAAATTTAGGGCTCCACTGACTACAAGAACCTCAACTTGGGTACACCTTAAATATCCCAGGAAATATAAAAATGGTTCAAAACATTGTGGTACTTACGTACGATGGAATATCCCTCAGCCATGAAATCAATGTCATAAGACCAGTAGCAGCAAAGTGAGTGGATTCAGGTACGATGATTCTAAGTGAAATAAGTCACACAGAAAAAGAAACTTATCATAAGATATCACTTATGAAGATCCTGTAAACATGGCTACACGTGAATTGAGTTAGGAAAGAGAACAGAGTCTCACATTTAGAAAACACGCTTATGCCTGCATAAAGGGGAAGGAGAGGTGGGGTGATGCATAAAACCAGAGTTTGATATAAGCACAGGGACCGTTTCAAAAACCAACTTTGGAATTGACAAGACCAACACCTTCCTTAGTGAAAGAGACTCAAAACCCCATATTTCCCACAGAGGAATATATCTGACTAGTAAGAATCTTAAAACCTATGTATTGATATGTCTCCATAAGGGAATCAAGTGTGTCTAGAGTGGCATAAACATGGCAGCGAGAATCAGCTCAAACCCACTATAAAAAGGAATTTCAAAAGCAAAACCAAAAAACAGGGAAATTCTTTACAATTCCTTCAGGGTGTCTGAGGAAACCTGGAAAGACCCTATCTACAATGACAGCTGGATGTGGCATAAGGCTGGACACTTGGGACTGAGAGGATTGGTGAGATTGGGTGAGCAAATGCAGACCCTTTCAAGCAATAATGCATGGCCCCCATTCCATGGGTCCCAACTCTCCAGGTTCAAGGGAATATTACTACAGCTATAACATGTACAGGAAACCTAGAGAATGGACACACTGTGAATACGAAAGGTTTCTAAAACTCAACGAATAGTCCCTCTCCTGGTGCTCCAGTTTGACTTTCCAACTGCCTTACTATCAATCTCCCAACTTGGAGAGACAGGCCCTTTAACCTCCTGGTTTGCACAGGTTCCCAATTTGCCAGAGGATGGAAGGGACGAGGGAGAACCCATGAGAGAGTAGCTGTTAGGCATTTGGACGGGCACATGTCACTCTAATTTCCCGGCAGGAAGAAGAATTAACCAAAGTCTCAGCCACCCACCGGCAACCAGTATAGGACATGATCCAAAATTTTGGACTTGCGTTCAGCTCACAAAAAACGAGTTGAGAAATGGAGCTCAGGGGCACAGCAATTCACAAACTGGCAGAGTGATAAAGGACAACTATCGTCCAAAAATCTGTTGAGGGAAGTAAACGAGGCGGACTTGAAAGTGAGGCAAAATAGCAGGAAATAGATTTCAAGAGGTACGTTGGAATCGCCTGTAAAGCAAAGGAAGAGGGGCACAACTTGGACAATGGTGCACTTGGCCAAAAAGGGCGTATGCGTTTTCTCCTGAATATATTCAGGAGAAAACGCATACGCCCTTTTTGGCCAAGCAAGCAAGCGGGCAATGCAAATCTGCACTACAAAGAAGTATCACTTCCCACCGGTCAAAAGGGACATCCACAAAAAGTGTAAAAACCAGAAAGGCAAGACAGGCCCTGGAGAACTGGGAGCCTTGTTATGCTGATGGGCGGGATGTAAACTGCCAACTGCCTCACTGGAGGAGTGCATTGTGTTCCCTAAAACAAGTAAACAACAGAGCTACAGAGCCAAGGCCACTTCCAGTCTAGGGAATATACCTTGGGAAAAATGAAAATCAATAACAAAGAGCCACCTCCAAATTTAGGGCTCCACTGACTACAAGAACCTCAACTTGGGTACACCTTAAATATCCCAGGAAATAAAAAATGGTTCAAAACATTGTGGTACTTACGTACGATGGAATATCCCTCAGCCATGAAATCAATGTCATAAGACCAGTAGCAGCAAAGTGAGTGGATTCAGGTACGATGATTCTAAGTGAAATAAGTCACACAGAAAAAGAAACTTATCATAAGATATCACTTATGAAGATCCTGTAAACATGGCTACACGTGAACTGAGTTAGGAAAGAGAACAGAGTCTCACATTTAGAAAACACTCTTATGCCTGCATAAAGGGGATTGAGAGGTGGGGAGATGCATAAAACCAGAGTTTGATATAAGCACAGGGACCGTTCCAAAAACCAACTTTGGAATAGACAAGACCGACACCTTCCTCAGTGAAAGAGACTCAAAACCCCATATTTCCCGCAGAGGAATATATCTGACTAGTAAGAATCTTAAAACCTATGTATTGATATGACTCCATAAGGGAATCAAGTGTGTCTAGAGTGGCATAAACATGGCAGCGAGAATCAGCTCAAACCCACTATAAAAAGGAATTTCAAAAGCAAAACCAAAAAACAGGGAAATTCTTTACAATTCCTTCAGGGTGTCTGAGGAAACCTGGAAAGACCCTATCTACAATGACAGCTGGATGTGGCATAAGGCTGGACACTTGGGACTGAGAGGATTGGTGAGATTGGGTGAGCAAATGCAGACCCTTTCAAGCAATAATGCATGGCCCCCATTCCATGGGTCCCAACTCTCCAGGTTCAAGGGAATATTACTACAGCTATAACATGTACAGGAAACCTAGAGAATGGACACACTGTGAATACGAAAGGTTTCTAAAACTCAACGAATAGTCCCTCTCCTGGTGCTCCAGTTTGACTTTCCAACTGCCTTACTATCAATCTCCCAACTTGGAGAGACAGGCCCTTTAACCTCCTGGTTTGCACAGGTTCCCAATTTGCCAGAGGATGGAAGGGACGAGGGAGAACCCATGAGAGAGTAGCTGTTAGGCATTTGGACGGGCACATGTCACTCTAATTTCCCGGCAGGAAGAAGAATTAACCAAAGTCTCAGCCACCCACCGGGAACCAGTATAGGACACGATCCAAAATTTTGGACTTGCGTTCAGCTCCCAAAAAACGAGTTGAGAAATGGAGCTCAGGGGCACAGCAATTCACAAACTGGCAGAGTGATAAAGGACAACTATCGTCCAAAAATCTGTTGAGGGAAGTCAACGAGGCGGACTTGAAAGTGAGGCAAAATAGCAGGAAACAGATTTCAAGAGGTAACTTGGAATCGCCTGTAAAGCACAGGAAGAGGGGCACAACTTGGACAATGGTGCACTTGGCCAAAAAGTGCGTATGCGTTTTCTCCTGAATATATTCAGGAGAAAACGCATACGCCCTTTTTGGCCAAGCAAGCAAGCGGGCAATGCAAATCTTCACTACAAAGAAGTATCACTTCCCACCGGTCAAAAGGGACATCCACAAAATGTGTAAAAACCAGAAAGGCAAGACAGGCCCTGGAGAACTGGGAGCCTTGTTATGCTGATGGGCGGGATGTAAATTGCCAACTGCCTCACTGGAGGAGTGCATTGTGTTCCCTAAAACAAGTAAACAACAGAGCTACAGAGCCAAGGCCACTTCCAGTCTAGGGAATATACCTTGGGAAAACTGAAAATCAATAAGAAAGAGCCACCTCCAAATTTAGGGCTGCACTGACTACAAGAACCTCAACTTGGGTACACCTTAAATATCCCAGGAAATATAAAAATGGTTCAAAACATTGTGGTACTTACGTACGATGGAATATCCCTCAGCCATGAAATCAATGTCATAAGACCAGTAGCAGCAAAGTGAGTGGATTCAGGTACGATGATTCTAAGTGAAATAAGTCACACAGAAAAAGAAACTTATCATAAGATATCACTTATGAAGATCCTGTAAACATGGCTACACGTGAACTGAGTTAGGAAAGAGAACAGAGTCTCACATTTAGAAAACACTCTTATGCCTGCATAAAGGGGATGGAGAGGTCGGGTGATGCATAAAACCAGAGTTTGATATAAGCACAGGGACCGTTCCAAAAACCAACTTTGGAATAGACAAGACCTACACCTTCCTCAGTGAAAGAGACTCAAAACCCCATATTTCCCGCAGAGGAATATATCTGACTAGTAAGAATCTTAAAACCTATGTATTGATATGACTCCATAAGGGAATCAAGTGTGTCTAGAGTGGCATAAACATGGCAGCGAGAATCAGCTCAAACCCACTATAAAAAGGAATTTCAAAAGCAAAACCAAAAAACAGGGAAATTCTTTACAATTCCTTCAGGGTGTCTGAGGAAACCTGGAAAGACCCTATCTACAATGACAGCTGGATGTGGCATAAGGCTGGACACTTGGGACTGAGAGGATTGGTGAGATTGGGTGAGCAAATGCAGACCCTTTCAAGCAATAATGCATGGCCCCCATTCCATGGGTCCCAACTCTCCAGGTTCAAGGGAATATTACTACAGCTATAACATGTACAGGAAACCTAGAGAATGGACACACTGTGAATACGAAAGGTTTCTAAAACTCAACGAATAGTCCCTCTCCTGGTGCTCCAGTTTGACTTTCCAACTGCCTTACTATCAATCTCCCAACTTGGAGAGACAGGCCCTTTAACCTCCTGGTTTGCACAGGTTCCCAATTTGGCAGAGGATGGAAGGGACGAGGGAGAACCCATGAGAGAGTAGCTGTTAGGCATTTGGACGGGCACATGTCACTCTAATTTCCCGGCAGGAAGAAGAATTAACCAAAGTCTCAGCCACCCACCGGGAACCAGTATAGGACACGATCCAAAATTTTGGACTTGCGTTCAGCTCACAAAAAACGAGTTGAGAAATGGAGCTCAGGGGCACAGCAATTCACAAACTGGCAGAGTGATAAAGGACAACTATCGTCCAAAAATCTGTTGAGGGAAGTCAACGAGGCAGACTTGAAAGTGAGGCAAAATAGCAGGAAACAGATTTCAAGAGGTACCTTGGAATCGCTTGTAAAGCACAGGAAGAGGGGCACAACTTGGACAATGGTGCACTTGGCCAAAAAGGGCGTATGCGTTTTCTCCTGAATATATTCAGGAGAAAACGCATACGCCCTTTTTGGCCAAGCAAGCAAGCGGGCAATGCAAATCTTCACTACAAAGAAGTATCACTTCCCACCGGTCAAAAGGGACATCCACAAAATGTGTAAAAACCAGAAAGGCAAGACAGGCCCTGGAGAACTGGGAGCCTTGTTATGCTGATGGGCGGGATGTAAATTGCCAACTGCCTCACTGGAGGAGTGCATTGTGTTCCCTAAAACAAGTAAAGAACAGAGCTACAGAGCCAAGGCCACTTCCAGTCTAGGGAATATACCTTGGGAAAACTGAAAATCAATAAGAAAGAGCCACCTCCAAATTTAGGGCTGCACTGACTACAAGAACCTCAACTTGGGTACACCTTAAATATCCCAGGAAATATAAAAATGGTTCAAAACATTGTGGTACTTACGTACGATGGAATATCCCTCAGCCATGAAATCAATGTCATAAGACCAGTAGCAGCAAAGTGAGTGGATTCAGGTACGATGATTCTAAGTGAAATAAGTCACACAGAAAAAGAAACTTATCATAAGATACCACTTATGAAGATCCTGTAAACATGGCTACACGTGAATTGAGTTAGGAAAGAGAACAGCGTCTCACATTTAGAAAACACTCTTATGCCTGCATAAAGGGGAAGGAGAGGTGGGGTGATGCATAAAACCAGAGTTTGATATAAGCACAGGGACCGTTTCAAAAACCAACTTTGGAATAGACAAGACCTACACCTTCCTCAGTGAAAGAGACTCAAAACCCCATATTTCCCACAGAGGAATATATCTGACTAGTAAGAATCTTAATACCTATGTATTGATATGTCTCCATAAGGGAATCAAGTGTGTCTAGAGTGGCATAAACATGGCAGCGAGAATCAGCTCAAACCCACTATAAAAAGGAATTTCAAAAGCAAAACCAAAAAACAGGGAAATTCTTTACAATTCCTTCAGGGTGTCTGAGGAAACCTGGAAAGACCCTATCTAAAATGACAGCTGGATGTGGCATAAGGCTGGACACTTGGGACTGAGAGGATTGGTGAGATTGGGTGAGCAAATGCAGACCCTTTCAAGCAACAATGCATGGCCCCCATTCCATGGGTCCCAACTCTCCATGTTAAAGGGAATATTACTACAGCTATAACATGTACAGGAAACCTAGAGAATGGACACACTGTGAATACGAAAGGTTTCTAAAACTCAACGAATAGTCCCTCTCCTGGTGCTCCAGTTTGACTTTCCAACTGCCTTACTATCAATCTCCCAACTTGGAGAGACAGGCCCTTTAACCTCCTGGTTTGCACAGGTTCCCAATTTGCCAGAGGATGGAAGGGACGAGGGAGAACCCATGAGAGAGTAGCTGTTAGGCAGTTGGACGGGCACATGTCACTCTAATTTCCCGGCAGGAAGAAGAATTAACCAAAGTCTCAGCCACCCACCGGGAACCAGTATAGGACACGATCCAAAATTTTGGACTTGCGTTCAGCTCACAAAAAACGAGTTGAGAAATGGATCTCAGGGGCACAGCAATTCACAAACTGGCAGAGTGATAAAGGACAACTATCGTCCAAAAATCTGTTGAGGGAAGTCAACGAGGCGGACTTGAAAGTGAGGCAAAATAGCAGGAAACAGATTTCAAGAGGTAACTTGGAATCGCCTGTAAAGCACAGGAAGAGGGGCACGACGTGGACAATGGTGCACTTGGCCAAAAAGGGCGTATGCGTTTTCTCCTGAATATATTCAGGAGAAAACGCATACGCCCTTTTTGGCCAAGCAAGCAAGCGGGCAATGCAAATCTTCACTACAAAGAAGTATCACTTCCCACCGGTCAAAAGGGACATCCACAAAATGTGTAAAAACCAGAAAGGCAAGACAGGCCCTGGAGAACTGGGAGCCTTGTTATGCTGATGGGCGGGATGTAAATTGCCAACTGCCTCACTGGAGGAGTGCATTGTGTTCCCTAAAACAAGTAAACAACAGAGCTACAGAGCCAAGGCCACTTCCAGTCTAGGGAATATACCTTGGGAAAACTGAAAATCAATAAGAAAGAGCCACCTCCAAATTTAGGGCTGCACTGACTACAAGAACCTCAACTTGGGTACACCTTAAATATCCCAGGAAATATAAAAATGGTTCAAAACATTGTGGTACTTACGTACGATGGAATATCCCTCAGCCATGAAATCAATGTCATAAGACCAGTAGCAGCAAAGTGAGTGGATTCAGGTACGATGATTCTAAGTGAAATAAGTCACACAGAAAAAGAAACTTATCATAAGATATCACTTATGAAGATCCTGTAAACATGGCTACACGTGAACTGAGTTAGGAAAGAGAACAGAGTCTCACATTTAGAAAACACTCTTATGCCTGCATAAAGGGGATGGAGAGGTCGGGTGATGCATAAAACCAGAGTTTGATATAAGCACAGGGATCGTTCCAAAAACCAACTTTGGAATAGACAAGACCTACACCTTCCTCAGTGAAAGAGACTCAAAACCCCATATTTCCCGCAGAGGAATATATCTGACTAGTAAGAATCTTAAAACCTATGTATTGATATGACTCCATAAGGGAATCAAGTGTGTCTAGAGTGGCATAAACATGGCAGCGAGAATCAGCTCAAACCCACTATAAAAAGGAATTTCAAAAGCAAAACCAAAAAACAGGGAAATTCTTTACAATTCCTTCAGGGTGTCTGAGGAATCCTGGAAAGACCCTATCTACAATGACAGCTGGATGTGGCATAAGGCTGGACACTTGGGACTGAGAGGATTGGTGAGATTGGGTGAGCAAATGCAGACCCTTTCAAGCAATAATGCATGGCCCCCATTCCATGGGTCCCAACTCTCCAGGTTCAAGGGAATATTACTACAGCTATAACATGTACAGGAAACCTAGAGAATGGACACACTGTGAATACGAAAGGTTTCTAAAACTCAACGAATAGTCCCTCTCCTGGTGCTCCAGTTTGACTTTCCAACTGCCTTACTATCAATCTCCCAACTTGGAGAGACAGGCCCTTTAACCTCCTGGTTTGCACAGGTTCCCAATTTGCCAGAGGATGGAAGGGACGAGGGAGAACCCATGAGAGAGTAGCTGTTAGGCATTTGGACGGGCACATGTCACTCTAATTTCCCGGCAGGAAGAAGAATTAACCAAAGTCTCAGCCACCCACCGGAAACCAGTATAGGACACGATCCAAAATTTTGGACTTGCGTTCAGCTCACAAAAAACGAGTTGAGAAATGGAGCTCAGGGGCACAGCAATTCACAAACTGGCAGAGTGATAAAGGACAACTATCGTCCAAAAATCTGTTGAGGGAAGTAAACGAGGCGGACTTGAAAGTGAGGCAAAATAGCAGGATACAGATTTCAAGAGGTATCTTGGAATCGCTTGTAAAGCACAGGAAGAGGGGCACAACTTGGACAATGGTGCACTTGGCCAAAAAGGGCGTATGCGTTTTCTCCTGAATATATTCAGGAGAAAACGCATACGCCCTTTTTGGCCAAGCAAGCAAGCGGGCAATGCAAATCTTCACTACAAAGAAGTATCACTTCCCACCGGTCAAAAGGGACATCCACAAAATGTGTAAAAACCAGAAAGGCAAGACAGGCCCTGGAGAACTGGGAGCCTTGTTATGCTGATGGGCGGGATGTAAATTGCCAACTGCCTCACTGGAGGAGTGCATTGTGTTCCCTAAAACAAGTAAACAACAGAGCTACAGAGCCAAGGCCACTTCCAGTCTAGGGAATATACCTTGGGAAAACTGAAAATCAATAAGAAAGAGCCACCTCCAAATTTAGGGCTGCACTGACTACAAGAACCTCAACTTGGGTACACCTTAAATATCCCAGGAAATATAAAAATGGTTCAAAACATTGTGGTACTTACGTACGATGGAATATCCCTCAGCCATGAAATCAATGTCATAAGACCAGTAGCAGCAAAGTGAGTGGATTCAGGTACGATGATTCTAAGTGAAATAAGTCACACAGAAAAAGAAACTTATCATAAGTTATCACTTATGAAGATCCTGTAAACATGGCTACACGTGAATTGAGTTAGGAAAGAGAACAGAGTCTCACATTTAGAAAACACTCTTATGCCTGCATAAAGGGGAAGGAGAGGTGGGGTGATGCATAAAACCAGAGTTTGATATAAGCACAGGGACCGTTTCAAAAACCAACTTTGGAATAGACAAGACCTACACCTTCCTCAGTGAAAGAGACTCAAAACCCCATATTTCCCACAGAGGAATATATCTGACTAGTAAGAATCTTAATACCTATGTATTGATATGTCTCCATAAGGGAATCAAGTGTGTCTAGAGTGGCATAAACATGGCAGCGAGAATCAGCTCAAACCCACTATAAAAAGGAATTTCAAAAGCAAAACCAAAAAACAGGGAAATTCTTTACAATTCCTTCAGGGTGTCTGAGGAAACCTGGAAAGACCCTATCTACAATGACAGCTGGATGTGGCATAAGGCTGGACACTTGGGACTGAGAGGATTGGTGAGATTGGGTGAGCAAATGCAGACCCTTTCAAGCAATAATGCATGGCCCCCATTCCATGGGTCCCAACTCTCCATGTTCAAGGGAATATTACTACAGCTATAACATGTACAGGAAACCTAGAGAATGGACACACTGTGAATACGAAAGGTTTCTAAAACTCAACGAATAGTCCCTCTCCTGGTGCTCCAGTTTGACTTTCCAACTGCCTTACTATCAATCTCCCAACTTGGAGAGACAGGCCCTTTAACCTCCTGGTTTGCACAGGTTCCCAATTTGGCAGAGGATGGAAGGGACGAGGGAGAACCCATGAGAGAGTAGCTGTTAGGCATTTGGAAGGGCACATGTCACTCTAATTGCCCGGCAGGAAGAAGAATTAACCAAAGTCTCAGCCACCCACCGGGAACCAGTATAGGACATGATCCAAAATTTTGGACTTGCGTTCAGCTCACAAAAAACGAGTTGAGAAATGGAGCTCAGGGGCACAGCAATTCACAAACTGGCAGAGTGATAAAGGTCAACTATCGTCCAAAAATCTGTTGAGGGAATTCAACGAGGTGGACTTGAAAGTGAGGCAAAATAGCAGGAAACAGATTTCAAGAGGTACGTTGGAATCGCCTGTAAAGCACAGGAAGAGGGGCACAACTTGGACAATGGTGCACTTGGCCAAAAAGGGCGTATGCGTTTTCTCCTGAATATATTCAGGAGAAAACGCATACGCCCTTTTTGGCCAAGCAAGCAAGCGGGCAATGCAAATCTGCACTACAAAGAAGTATCACTTCCCACCGGTCAAAAGGGACATCCACAAAATGTGTAAAAACCAGAAAGGCAAGACAGGCCCTGGAGAACAGGGAGCCTTGTCATGCTGATGGGCGGGATGTCAATTGCCAACTGCCTCACTGGAGGAGTGCATTGTGTTCCCTAAAACAAGTAAACAACAGAGCTACAGAGCCAAGGCCACTTCCAGTCTAGGGAATATACCTTGGGAAAACTGAAAATCAATAAGAAAGTGCCACCTCCAAATTTAGGGCTGCACTGACTACAAGAACCTCAACTTGGGTACACCTTAAATATCCCAGGAAATATAAAAATGGTTCAAAACATTGTGGTACTTACGTATGATGGAATATCCCTCAGCGATGAAATCAATGTCATAAGACCAGAAGCAGCAAAGTGAGTGGATTCAGGTACGATGATTCTAAGTGAAATAAGTCACACAGAAAAAGAAACTTATCATAAGATATCACTTATGAAGATCCTGTAAACATGGCTACACGTGAACTGAGTTAGGAAAGAGAACAGAGTCTCACATTTAGAAAACACTCTTATGCCTGCATAAAGGGGAAGGAGAGGTGGGGTGATGCATAAAACCAGAGTTTGATATAAGCACAGGGACCGTTCCAAAAACCAACTTTGGAATAGACAAGACCTACACCTTCCTCAGTGAAAGAGACTCAAAACCCCATATTTCCCGCAGAGGAATATATCTGACTAGTAAGAATCTTAAAACCTATGTATTGATATGACTCCATAAGGGAATCAAGTGTGTCTAGAGTGGCATAAACATGGCAGCGAGAATCAGCTCAAACCCACTATAAAAAGGAATTTCAAAAGCAAAACCAAGAAACAGGGAAATTCTTTAGAATTCCTTCAGGGTGTCTGAGGAAACCTGGAAAGACCCTATCTACAATGACAGCTGGATGTGGCATAAGGCTGGACACTTGGGACTGAGAGGATTGGTGAGATTGGGTGAGCAAATGCAGACCCTTTCAAGCAATAATGCATGGCCCCCATTCCATGGGTCCCAACTCTCCAGGTTCAAGGGAATATTACTACAGCTATAACATGTACAGGAAACCTAGAGAATGGACACACTGTGAATACGAACCGTTTCTAAAACTCAACGAATAGTCCCTCTCCTGGTGCTCCAGTTTGACTTTCCAACTGCCTTACTATCAATCTCCCAACTTGGAGAGACAGGCCCTTTAACCTCCTGGTTTGCACAGGTTCCCAATTTGGCAGAGGATGGAAGGGACGAGGGAGAACCCATGAGAGAGTAGCTGTTAGGCATTTGGACGGGCACATGTCACTCTAATTTCCCGGCAGGAAGAAGAATTAACCAAAGTCTCAGCCACCCACCGGGAACCAGTATAGGACATGATCCAAAATTTTGGACTTGCGTTCAGCTCACAAAAAAAGAGTTGAGAAATGGAGCTCAGGGGCACAGCAATTCACAAACTGGCAGAGTGATAAAGGTCAACTATCGTCCAAAAATCTGTTGAGGGAATTCAACGAGGTGGACTTGAAAGTGAGGCAAAATAGCAGGAAACAGATTTCAAGAGGTACCTTGGAATTGCGTGTAAAGCACAGGAAGAGGGGCACAACTTGGACAATGGTGCACTTGGCCAAAAAGGGCGTATGCGTTTTCTCCTGAATATAATCAGGAGAAAACGCATACGCCCTTTTTGGCCAAGCAAGCAAGCGGGCAATGCAAATCTGCACTACAAATAAGTTTCAGTTCCCACCGGTCAAAAGGGACATCCACAAAATGTGTAAAAACCAGAAAGGCAAGACAGGTCCTGGAGAACAGGGAGCTTTTTTAGGCTAATGGGTGGCATGTAAATTGCTAACTGCCTCTCTGGAGGAGTGCATTGTGTTCCCTAAAACAAATAAACAACAGAGCTACAGAGCAATGGGGTGTTCCAGTCTAGGGAATATATCTTTGGAAAACTGAAAATCAATAAGACACAGTCATGCCAAAATTTAAGGCTGCACTGCTTACAAGAACCTCATCGTGGGTACACCTTATATATCCCAGGAAAGACAAAAATATTTCAAGAAACTGTGGTACTTACGTACGATGTAATATCCGTTAGCCATGAAATCAATGTCATAAGGCAAGTAGCAGCAAAATGAGTGGATTCACGTACAATGATTCTAAGTGAAATAAGTCACACTGAAAAAGAAACTTATCATAAGATATCACTTATGAAAATCCTGTAAACATGGCTACACATGAACTGAGTTAGGAAAGATAACAGAATAACAAATCTTATCATAAGATATCACTCATAGTGTGAATGTAAACATGAACTGAATTTCAAACACAATAGAGTCATACATTTAGAAAACAATCTTCTGCCTGCTTAAGGGGAAAGGCGAGGTGGGGTGATGCATAAAACCACAGTTTTAAATTAGCACAGATACTGTTACATAAACCAAGTATGTAATAGACAACACCTACTGCCGGAACAATGAACTGGACTTAACGCCCCCTATTCATTGCAGAGGAATATATCTGACTCTAGAATTTTAAAACATATGTATTCTCATGTCTCCATAAAGGTATCATATGTGTGTATAATGGCATGAACACAGCACTGAAATTCAACTAAACCCCCTTATAAAATTAAGTTTCAAAAGCAAAATGCAAAAACAGCGAAACAGAGAGAAAGCCTTAAAAAATTACGTTCAGGGCCTGTGATCCCACCTGGATTGACCACCTTTACACCCACAGCTGGATGAGACATAAGACTGGACACTTGAGGCTGACAAGTTTGCTGAGGTTGTGTGAGCAAAAGAACACCACTTAGAGCAATACTGTGTGCTACCCATTCTAGTGGTGCCAACTCTCCAGGTTTAAGGGAATCTTCCTACAGTTAAAACATGCATGGGACACCCAGTGGATGGTACACTGTGCGATTGGGAAAGTTTTCTAAAAGGTACCTCATTTTTCCTTTCGTCGTGCTCGGCTTCACCATTCCATCTGCATTACTAAAAATCTCCTCACTTGGAATGTCAGCGCCTTTACCCTCCTGTATGCACAGTTTGCAAATTGTGCAGAGGATGAAAAGGAAGAGGGGAAACAAATGAGAGATTAGCTGTAGGTGTTTGGATGGGCACATGTCACTCTAGTTTCCCATCAGGAAGAAGAATTAACCAAAGGCTCAGCCTGAAGCCCTGGAACCAGACTAGGCCCTAAAGCCATCCTGCGGTATTGCAGCCAGCTCACAAATAGGCGAGTTGAAAAATGGAGCTCAGGGACACAGCAATTCACAAACTTGCAGAGTTTTAAAGGACAACTATCATCCAGAAATATATTGAGGTAAGGCAGTGAAGAGGATTTGAATGCAAGGCAGAATTGAAGGAAACAGATTTCAAGAGGTACACTGGAGTCATCTTTAAAGCACATGAAAAGCGACAGAACTTCAACAATGTTGCCCTTGACCGAAAAGGGATTATGTGTATTTTCTTGAATATAATTGGGAAAAAATGCATACGCCCTTTTTGGCCAAGCAAGCCATCAGGCATTGAAAATCCACACCACATAGAAGTGTCCCTTACCTCCAGTCAAAAGGGCCATCCACAAACAGTGTAAAAACCACAAATGCAGGACAGGCCATGGAGAAAAGGGAGCCTGGTTACACCGATGGAGAGGATGTAAATTGCCAACAGCCTCTCTGGAGAACTGTATGTTGTTTTCTAAAACAGAGCTACAGAGCATAGCACACTTCCACTCATGGGCGTGTAGTTTGGGAAAACTAAATATCCACAACACACAGCCAGCCCAAAGTTTAGGGCTGCTCTGTTTACAAGAACCTCGACTTTGGTACACTTTAAATATCCCAGGAAAGGAAAAAAATTGATATAGATGTTGTGGTACTTATATACAATGGAATGTCACTCAGACATAAAATTAATGTCATAAGGCCAATAGCAGCATAATGAGTGGCTTTAGGTACGATGATGCTAAGTGAAATGAGCCTCAAAGAAAAAGAAACTTATTGTAATATATCACTTATAGAGGGAATGTAAACATGGCTACACATGAACTGAATTACAAAAGAGAACAGAGTTACACATTTAGAAAACACACTTATGCCTCCTTAAGGGGAAAGGTGACGTGGGGTGATGTGTAAAAGCAGAGTTTGAAATTAGCACAGATACCATTCCATATACCAAATATGTAATAGACAAGACCTACTCCTTTCTCAATGAACTGGACACAAAACACCCTATTCACTGAAGAGGAATATATCTGACTGGTAATAATCTTGAAACCTATGTATTTATAAGTCTCCATAATGGAATCAAGTGTATGTAGATTGGCATAAACACAGATCAATGGAACAGGACAGAAAGCCCAGAGATAAACCTACATACCTATGGCTATCTCATCTATGACAAAGGAGCTAAGGATATACAATGGAGAAAAGACAGTCTCTTCAGTAATTGGTGCTGGGAAAACTGGACCCCTACACATAAAAGAATGAAATTAGAACACTCCATAACACCATACACAAAAATAAACTCTAAATGGATTAGAGATCTAAATAGAAGACCAGACACTATAAAACACTTAGAGGAAACCATAGGCAGAACACTCTATGACATAAATCACAGCAAGATCCTTTTTGACTCACCTCCTAGAGAAATGGAAATAAAAACAGAAATCAACAAATGGGACCTAATGAAACTTAAAAGCTTTTACACAGTATAGGAAAACATAAACAAGATGCAGAAACAACCCTCAGAATGGGAGAAAATATTTTCAAATGAAGCAATTGACAAAGGATTAATCTCCAAACTTTACAAGCACCACATGTAGCTCAATATCACAAAAACAAACAACCCAATCCAAAAACGGGCAGAAGACTTAAATAGACATTTCTCCAAAGAAGATATACAGATTACCAAGAAACACATGAAAGGATGCTGAACATCACTAATCATTAGAGAAATGCAAATCAAAACTACCGTGAGGTATCACCGCACAGCAGTCAGAGTGGCAATCATCCAAAAAAATCTACAAAACAATAAATGCTGGAGAGGCCTTTATTGGAGAAAAGGGAACACACTTGCACTGTGGGTGGGAATGTAAATTGATATGGGCACTAGGGAGAACACTCCGGAGGTTCCTCTAAATAGCTAACAATAGAGGTACCATACGACACAACAATCCAACTACTGGGCATTTGCCTTGCGAAAACCATAATTCAAAAAGAGTTATGTACAAAAATGTTCATTGCAGCTCTATTTACAATAGCCAGGACATAGAAGCAACCTAAATGTCCATCGACAGATGAATGGATAAAGAAGATCTGGCACATATATACAATGGAATATTACTCAGCCATAAAAAGAAGCAAAACTGAGTTATTTGTACTGAGGTGGATGGACTTAGAATCTGTCCTACAAAGTGAAGTAAGTCAGAAAGGGAAAAACAAATACTGTATGTTAACAGAGATATACGGAATCTAATGAAGAAAAAAAAAGATTTTGAAGAACCTAGTGGCAGGACAGGATTAAGGACACAGACGTAGAGAAAGGACTTGAGGACACTGGAAGGGGGATGGGTAAGCTGAGACGAAGTGACAGAGTGGCATGGACATAAATACATTACCAAATGTAACACTGATAGCTACTGGAAAGCAGCCACATAGAACAGGGAGATCAGCTCGGTGCTTTGTGACCACATAAAGGGGTGGGATATGGAGTGTGGGAGGGAGATGCAAGAGGGAGGGGATCTGGTGATATTTGTATATGTATAGCTGATTCACTTTGTTATACAGCAGAAACTAACACTCCATTGTAAAACAATTATACTCCAATAAACGTGTAAAAGGAAAAAAAAAAAGAATGCCCAGGGATAAACCTACACACCTATGGTCAACTAATCTATGACAAAGGAGGCAAGACTATACAATGGAGATAAGACAGTCTCTTCAATCATTGGTGCTGGGAAATATGGACAGCTACATGTAAAAGAATGAAATTAGAACACTCCCCTACACCATACATAAAAATATATTCAAAATGGATTAGAGACCTTAATGTAAGACGGGACAGTATAAAACTCTGAGAGGAAAACTTACGAAGGATACTCTGACGTAAATCACAGCAAGATCTTTTTTGATCCACCTCCTGTAGTAATGAAATAAAAAAGAAAACTAAACAGATGGGACCTAATGAAATGTAAAAGCTTTTACAAAGCAAAGGAAACTACAAACAAGACGAAAAGACAACCCTCAGAATGGCAGAAAATATTTGCAAATGAATCAATGGACAAATAATTAATCTCCAATATATATATATAAACAGCTCATGCAGCTCAATATTAATAAAACAAACAACCCAATACAAAAATGGAAGAAGATCTAAATAGACATTTCTTCCAAGAAGACATAGAGATGGCCAGTACGCACATGAAAATCTGCTCAACATCACTAATTATTAGAGAAATGGAAATCGAAACTACAATGAGGTATCACGTCACACCTGTTAGAATGGGCATCATCAGAAAATCTACAAACAACAAATGCTGGAGATGCTGTGGAGAAAAGGAACCTTCTTCCACTATTGTTGGGAATGTAAATTGATATAGTCTCTATGGAGAACAGTATGGAGGTTCCTTAAAAAACTAAAAATAGAATTACCATATAATCCAGCAATCCCACTACTGGGCATATACCCAGAGAAAACCATAAATCAAAAAGACACATTCACCACAATGTTCATTGCAGCACTATTTACAATAGCCAGGTAATGAAAGCAACCTAAGTGCCCACAGACAGATGAATGGATAAAGATGTGGTACATATATACAATGGAATATTACTCAGCCATACATAGGAATGAAATTGGGTCATTTGTAGAGACCTTGATGGATCTAGAGACTGTCATACAGAGTGAAGTAAGTCAGAAAGAGAAAAACAAATATTGTATGTTAATGCATATATGTGGAACCTAGAAAAATGGTACAGATGAACCGGTTTGCAGGGCAGAGATAGAGACACAGATGTAGAGAACAAACATATGGACACCAAGGGGGTAATGCTATGTGAGGGTGGTGGTGGGATGAATTGGGAGACTGGGAATCACATGTGCACACTTATATGTATAAAATAGATATCCAATAAGAACCTGCTGTATAAAAGAAATAAATAAATTTTAAAAAAAATTAAAAATAAATAAATAACATTTAATAAAATAAACCAAAAAAAGTTTTTCCCTTCACATAGACGTCTTTATCTTAATGCATTATTTCCATGTTTATATCTCCAAATTAAAAAAAAGAGGAATAAATAAAATCTACCTTGAACCAAAAATAAAAAAAAAGAAAAAAGAAAAAACAGAACCCACCAGTTATACAGAGGAAAATCGTATCAGGGCACTTGCTCCAGTGGTAAAAGATTCTTAAGTTGGTCAGAGGTGGGAAATCTTCTCCCATGCAGTCAGCCCCACAAGGAGCAACCTCATTGCAAAGCTGGGGGACTGTGTCGAGGCGTCTGTGAGTCAATGTGAGCTGAGCCCCAGTCCTGCTGCAGCTGAACTCTTCCCACCCTTTCCAGGTAAAACACATGAATATGCACAAGAACTTGCAAGCCTAGAGGAAGGGCTGTGGAGCCACACCAGCGACAGCACGCAGGCCGACTTGGTGCCTGCAGGCCAGCCAGGATGGTCCTGGCCTCAGATGCTCTTCTGGAAGCTTTCCATTTCCCTACCTGTGATACCCCTCCTGCCACGGCCCCCACTGCTTTTTTACTTCCTCACCTCTGCCTGGGGAGACATTCCAGTGGCAGGTATGGGTGACACATCCTCTTCTTTAGCAGGTGGCAGCCTGGCAGCTCCTGCAGAAAGTCCAGCAGAGCCCCACTCAAAATGGGCCACCCACAAAGCCACGGCCCCTCACTCCCTCCCACCACCCCAGCCCCGACACTGCTGACGGGGCCGAGAATATGGCGTCAGGTACAGCTACAGGGGCTCTTGCTGACTGGAGAGGTGTTTATATTGACCTCAACCAGGCACACGTGGGGAGGGCTGGCAGGCAGCGTCAGGCTGCCCAAATCAGCCAATCCTCACCCCTCAGGGACTCACAGTTGCAGAAAATGAACCTTGCTAAACGGGCCACGCCCAAGGAACAGGTGTGGGCTCTTGAGAGTCAGGATAGACAAGGGGCTGCAGCTGCGGCTTGTTTTCTTCTCATTTTATCTGGTCCATGAGTGGAAAACAACTTCAAGAAGACCCTATACTAATGAGAGGAACCCAGGAGTCAGGGAGATGAGTGATGGTGGGTGGAGACAGAGGTCTGGTGCCTGGCTGCAGTGGAAGTGTCTGGAAGACCAGGCAGAGAGAGGCTGCACAGAGTGATAGCCAGGGTCACAGACCTGTCAGAGCTGCTGTTTGTTAGTTCAAGTCCTGCTCTGTGGTGTTCTGTGTCAGCTGTGAGCGAAAGGTGAGCTGGGGGTTCTCTGCACGGTGGGCTATGTGCACAGTTCCTGTGTTTCCAGCCCTGCTGGGGTACCTGCCCAGGGGAGCTCCGTATCCTGGGAAGGGCCTGACTATGAGAGCCCCATGGGCTGCTGGGTAGCTGCACAGGTGAGCTCCATACCCTGGGAGGGACTTGACCACGAGAGCCCCGTGGGCTGTGGGGTGGGGGTGCAGCCCAGGTGAGCTCCATATCCTGGGATTGGCCTGACCACGAGAGCCCCATGGGCTGCTGGAAACCTGGTAAAGGATATCAGGACAGTCAGTGAAGCCACCGAGGATATACATCCAGTAGCTCCTATTTCCTACACCCTGCTGGTCATTCTACCATCCACCAGGCCATGGCATTCTGTATTAGACTTCAATGATGCCTTCTTCTGTATTCCATTCATCTCAGAGTCACAAGAATTTTTGGCTTGTGAGTGGCAGGACACAACATGCAACCAAAGCAATAATGCTGGGCCGTCCTGCCCCAATGGTTCAAAAATCCCCACACCATCATTGGGGAAATGTCCTCTAAAGACCTAAAAGTTCTACCTCTGTGAAAGGGAACCCTCCTTCAATATGCAGCGGACATTCTGATCGCCAGGCCTACTAAAGACGCCTCTGAACTACCTAGCCAAGAAAGGATAGAAGGTGTCCAAGAAAAAGGCTCAAATATCCCAGGCTAAGGTGACATGCCTGAGCTTCATTCTCACAGATATTTGGAGAAACGCATCCCAGGATAGGGAAGAAGCCATTTGCAGCCTTACCTCTTCTAAACCTAGAGGACAGCTTAGGGGTTCCTGGGGAGGCCAAGGTTTTCTGCATCTGGATCCCTAACTACAGTCTAATAGCTGGGCCTCTACATGAAACACTGACATGAAAAGATGATGATCCTTTTGAATAGAATCCAGAAGCAGCCTCTCAAGAATGGAAAGAGCAGTCAATTCAGACCCTTGCCCAGGAACTCCCTAATTTAGCTAAACCCTTTGACCTTTACATACCCGGTCAAAGGTTAATTGCCCTTGGAGCCTTAGTGCAAAAACTGGGACCACTTGAAATGGAGCAACACAAGAATGCCCTTCAGGTATGATAAACTATGGTCACCAAGGGCTTTGCCCACCGACTCATCAGGCCAGGATACTGGGGTATCTAAAAAGATGGAAATCAGCAGCCCACAAGGCCAGCTCCCTCCTAAGGGAAAAGGACCCCACGTGGTGATCCTAACCACGCATCATGCCCTGAAGTTGCAGGGGTCACTCTGTGGACACACTGACCTCGAGTGAGGAGGCCCTCCAACGCCAACCTCCAGAGAGACAAACGGGGGCAACGGGCCACCAAGATGACTCGTGTGACCATCACTTGACCTGGAGTTTCTCTCAGAAAACAACAAGACTGTGCCCCGAAAGAGCAGACTACTGCTTGCAGGACTTACTGCACCCAGAGGGGAGCTAATAAGCTTGGCGGGGGAAATGTATATCATGCTTTCACCATAGAAAACCATACAGACACCACGGTGATGGTGGCCAATATGACCGGCTGGACTGCTGGCTACTTCTAAAGGCCGTTGACTCAGTGGACCTCATGGCCCTGGATCACCACTGGCCCTGGACTGTCTGGGAGTTGTGCAGGCAGGGCTCTCACACATGGTGCTGTTTGTACATTAATTCAGGGACCTAATTAAAGAAAGCACAGACTACTGGTCAGAGCATCTAGGCTGGCAAAATCCGTCAGCCTAAGGTCGCCGAACAAATGTGGGGTGGGGTGAAACCTGCCACCGCAGCATCTCTGCGCATCTCTTTCCCGGACCTTAAAGGTCATTAGAATCTATAACACTTCCAATGCTGGTGCTCAGGCAGACGAGAAGTGAGGCAGGAGGCCTTGGGACAATCAACCTCACCTGGAGGCTGGTGGGGAGACATTTTGCCCCTCCCCCCATGTATCAGGGCTCCCACCACAGCATGAAGCAGTTACAAAAGAGGGGTCTGCACCCTCAACACCCCAAGGATGAGGAATGGAACAAAAAGCAGAGGAGGTGTTCATCTCCGGCAACGTTCATTAAAAATTCCTGGGAGATAAAAAGAGAATCTGGGCAATAAAATAAAGTCTAACCTGTTTTTCCTTTGTGCTTTGTCTAATTTCACGTGTTCCTAGGGTTCCGCATGCAGAGGTCCCACACCCGTCACTTCAGACCCGATTTCCTAGTGCAGAATGGCTGGGTCGACACCTCAGCTAGCGGGGTCCCATGCAAACTCTGCGGCATAGAGCCCGAGCTGCAGCCAACCCAGCCCTCGAGAGCTCCATCCCCTCCCTCCCACTGACGCTGCCAGGATCCCTACACAGCAGCCCAGCCCACAGCCCGTGGGGCAGTGCACGTTCTCACCTCTCCATTCTGTTTTCAAAATAATGTTTCCTTTGCTTCTGAACCAAACTCAGTCTTGATCTGATGGCTCCAATGACACTGGGCACGGGGACTCCTGTTGGGGTCCACTCTGGAGGATCAGTAACAGAAATTGAGAACATTGTAACTTCAATGAACAGGTGTGTGAGCCAAACTGTAGTTAACATAGAGCAGTGTATAATGCTCGGGTAAAATAAGATGTTTTTAAGACTTACATTTGATATTTCCATCACTTTCCTATAAGCAAGTTCAGTGAAGACGTCTGTCTTATTTGTCAGGTCAACATTAGATAAATGAAGTGATTTATTTCCATGGATGTAGATCGAATACTCTTGGCTGAAGCTTCAATCTTGTTTTGAATGCTTTTCCATTGAAAAGGATACCTCTCTTTCAGCTCCCCCATTTCTGAGAAGTATAAAATCTTATAATTTATTATTACCAAAGGGGAAAGGTAGGAGAAGGGATAAATTAACAGTTTGGGATTAACACATACACACTGCTATGTATAAAATAGATCATCAACAAGGAACTACTGTATAGCCCAGGGAACTACACTGAATATTTTGCAATAACCTATAAGGGGAAATAATCTGAAAAAGAATCGATATTTTTATTGACATCATCTATCAATGACAGATAAAATGTAACCTAAGCAAGGCCGATGGTGAGCGCTTCTGACCCTGAAGATTTCAATCATCTAAAGTTTGGGCTCTGCCTATTTCCCAAGGATCTTAATGGACATACGTGTAGCCGTAGCTTAAAAATTCCCCAGTTTGGGGTTCGGGGAGGCACTGATTTGGAAAAATCCCTGGTGTTCTCCTTACATGCACATGACCCTTCCTACAGCTAAAACATGCCTGTCACACCTAGAGGATGGTACACCATTTGATCGGAAAGAGTTTGGAAAAGGCACCTCATCTCCTCATCGCCTGGTGCTCGGGTTCACCCCGCCAGCATCTTTCCTAACAATCTCCTCACTTGGGGATATCAACACCGTCAACATCCTGTTGCACAGAGTTTGGAATTTGTCCAGAGCATGAAGCGGAAGGATGAGAAAAATTTAGAGACCAGTCTTAGGTGTGCGGACAGGCACATGTCACTCTAATTTCCAATCCGGAAGAAAAATTCATCAAAGGCTAGAATTGCCCACGGAAACAGAATAGGGCTAGAGGAAATCCCGCTGTTTTGTGTCCAGTTTCCAAAAACACAAGTTGAAAAATGGAACTCAGGGGCACTAAAATTCATGAAACTGCAGAGTTGAAAATATCTATCGTCGAAAAATGTCTTGAGGTAAGCCACAGAAAAAGACTTGTAAGCAAGGGAGAGTGGCAGGAAACATATTTGAAGAGGTAGAAAGGACTCCCCATTAAAGCACAAGAAAAGGGGCTGAACGTCGCCAAAGATGCAGTTGGCCAAAAAGGGCGTATGCATTTTTTCTGAATATATTCAAGTAAAGGCCATACACACTTTTTATCCAACCAAACAGGTGGACACTGGAAATCAATACTACAAAATATATCACTTCACATCAGTCAGAAGGGCCATCCACATAAAGTGTAAACACCAGAAATGCAGGACAGGGCGAGGAGAAAAGGGAGCCCTGTGAGGCTGATAGTGGAAATGTAATTTGCCAATGGCCACTCTGGAGAAGTGTATTGTGTTTGCTAAAACATCTAAAAAATGATCTACAGAGCATAGGGCACTTGCACTCATGCGCATATACCTTGGGAAAAACAAAAATCAAAAGAAAACAGGCACCCCAACGTTTACCACCTCTCTGTTAAAAAGGGCCTCCACTTGGATATAACCTAAATGTCCCTGGAAGGATAAAATGGATAAAAGAGATGGGGTACTTATGTAGAGTGGAATATTACTCATCCAGAAATCAATGAAATAAGGCCAGTTGGAACAACTCTGGAGGAGTTACCTACGATCATTCTAAGTGACATATGTCAGAAAGAAAAAGACACATATCATAAGATGTCACTTAAAGGTGGAATCAAAAATGGCTACACATGAAATAAATTACAAAACAGAAACATACTCAAATATGTAGAAAATAGACATAAGGCTGCTAAATGGGAAAGGTGGGGAATGGTGAGGTATTATCGAGGAGGTTGAAATTAGCAAAGATACCATTCCAAGTACCACATTGAAAAACTGACAAGGCCTACATGGTACCTCAAAGAACTGCACTCAGCCCACTCAAGTCACTGGAAAATAATACATAAGACTGGTAAGCATCTGAAAAAGAATTTATTGTTGTCTCACAGTACATGAATCAAGTGGATGTACAGCAGCAAAACACAGAGCTTTGAAAATCAGCTGTAACCAATATAAAAATAAATTTAAAAATATTTATAAAAACAGTGAGACAGACAAAAATTCTTACAACTTTTGTTGAAGGGCTACGATGTAATATGGATTGAACACATGTAGACCCACAGCAGGATGATATATAAGGCTGGAAGCTATGCACGCTAAGAGATGTTAGAGAGGCTGGGTGAGGAAATGCAGACCTTTTAAAGTAATACTGCCTGGTACCCATTCCATGGGTCCCAAATCTGCAGGTTCAAGGGAATCTTCTGACAGTGAATACATGCCTGGGAAACCGAGATGAATGTACACCGTGTGCTCAGGAAAGGTGTCTAAAATGCACCTCATTTTTGATCTCCTGGTGCTGGGGTTCGCCATTCCAGCTACATTACTAACAATCTCCCCACTTGGAGAATCAGCACCTTTAACCTCCTGTTTTACACAGTTTTCAATTTGTGCAGAGGATAAATGGGAAGAGGGGGAACCAATGAGAGATTAGCTGTAGGAGTTTTGACAGGCATATGTCACTCTAATTTCCCATTAGGAAGAAGAATTAACCAAAGGCTCAGCCTGCCTCCCCAGAACCAGAATAGGGCCGGAAGCAATCCAATGGTTTGGCGGCCAGCTCACAAAAAAAGCAAGTTGCAAAATGGAGCTCAGGAGCAGACAATTCAAAGACCTGCAAAGATATAAATGATAACCAACGTCCAAAAATATATTCAGGTAAGGCAACGAAGAGGATCTGAATGAGAGGCAGAATTGCAGGAAACAGATTTCAAAAGGTAGATTCTACTCACATTTAAAGCATATGAAAAGCAGCAGAATTTCTAAAATGATGCAGTTGGGCAAAAGGGTGTATGCGTTTTTTTCGTGAATATCTTCAGGAAAAAAACACATACAGAGATTTTGGCCAACCAAACAAGAGGGAAATGCAAATCCACACAACAAAGAAGTCTCAATTTCCACTGCTCAGAAAGGCCATCCAAAAAATGTGTGCAAACCAGAAATGCAGGAGAGGCCATGGAAAACAGGGAGCCTAGTCACGCTGATGGGTGGGGTATAAATATCCAAGAGCCATTCTGAAGAAGTGTATGCTGTTTCCTAAAACATCTAAAATACAAAGCCCCCGAGCAAAGGGGACTTCAACTCATGGGTATATAACTTGGGAAGATTAAATATCAATAAGACACAGGCACCCCAAAATTTAGGGCTGCTCTGCATACAAGGACCTCAACTTTGGTACACCTAAAATATGCCAGGAAAAAGAGAAATGCATAAAGAACTTGTGGTAATTTTGCACAATGGAATATCACTCAGACATGAAATCAATGTATATAAGGCCAGTAGCAGCATAAGGAGTGGATTTAGGTATGATGAATCTAAGGGAAATTAGTCACACAGAAAAATAATCTTATCCTAAGATATCACTTATGAAGATCCTGTAAACATGGCTACACATGAACTGAGTTAGGAAAGAGAACAGAGTATCTCATTTAGTAAAAACTCTTATGACTGCTTAAGGGGGAAGGAGAGGTGGGGTGATGCATAAAACCAGAGTTTGATATAAGTACAAATAACGTTCCAGAAACCAACTATGGAACAGACAAGACCTACAACTTCCTCAGTGAAAGGGACTCAAAACCCCATATTTACCGCAGAGGAATATATCTCACTAGTAAGAATCTTAAAACCTATGTATTGATATGTCTGCGTAAGGGAATCAAGTGTGTCTAGACTGGCATAAACATGGCAGCGAGAATCAGCTCAAACCCACTATAAAAAGGAATTTCAAAAACAAAACAAAAAAACAGGGAAATTCTTTACAATTCCTTCAGGGTCTCTGATGAAACGTGGAATGACCCTATCGACAATGACAGCTGGATGTGGCATAAGGCTGGACACTTGGGACTGAGAGGATTGGTGAGATTGGGTGAGCAAATGCAGACCCTTTAAAGCAATAAGGCATGGCACCCATTCCTTGGGTCCCAACTCTCCAGGTTGAAGGGAATATTACAACAGCTATAACATGTACGAAAAACCTAGAGAATGGACACAGGGTGAATACGAAAGGTTTCTAAACCTCAATGAATAGTCCCTGACCTGGTGCTCCGTTTTGAATTTCCAACTGCTTTACTATCAATCCCCCAACTTGGAGAGACAGCCCCTTAACCTCCTGGTTCACACAGGTTGCCAATTTGGCAGAGGATGAAAGGGAAGAGGGAGTACCAATGAGAGAGTAGCTCTTAGGCATTTGGACTAGCACATGTCACTCTAATATCCTGGCAGGAAGAAGAATTTACCAAAGTCTCAGCCACCCACTGGGAACCAGTATAGGTCCTGAAGCAAAATTTTGGACTTGCGTTCAGCTCACAAAAAACGAGTGGAAAAATGGAGCTCAGGGGCACAGCAATTCACAAACTGGCAGAGTAATAAAGGACAACTATCGTCCAAAAATCTGTTTAGGGAAGGCAACGAGGCGGACTTGAAAGCGAGGCTGAATAGCAGGAAACAGATTTCAAGAGGTACGTTGCAATCACTTTGAAAGCACAAGAAGAGGGGCACAACTTTGACACTGATGCACTTGGCCAAAAAGGCCGTATGCGTATTCTCCTGAATATATTCAGGAGAAAACGCATACACCCTTTTTGGCCAAGCAAGCAAGCGGGCAATGCAAATCTGCACTACAAAGAAGTATCACTTCCCACTGGTCAAAAGGGACATCCACAAAATGTGTAAAAACCAGAAAGGCAAGACAGGCCCTGGAGAACTGGGAGCCTTGTTATGCTGATGGGCAGGATGTAAATTGCCAACTGCCTCACTGGAGGAGTGCATTGTGTTCCCTAAAACAAGTAAACAACAGAGCTACAGAGCCAAGGGCGCCTGCAGTCTAGGGAATATACCTTGGGAAAACTGAAAATCAATAAGACAGAGCCACGCCAAAATTTAGGGCTGAATTGCTTACAAGAACCTCAACTTGGGTACACCTTAAATATCCCAGGAAATATAAAAATGGTTCAAAAAATTGTGGTACTTACATACGATGGAATATCCCTCAGCCATGAAATTAATGTCATAAGACCAGTAGCAGCAAAATGTGTGGATTCAGGTACGATGATTCTAAGTAAATAAGTCACACAGAAAAAGAAACTTATCATAAGATATCACTTATGAAGATCCTGTAAACATGGCTACACATGAACTGAGTTAGGAAAGAGAACAGAGTCTCACATTTAGAAAACACTCTTATGCCTGCATAAAGGGGAAGGAGAGGTGGGGTGATGCATAAAACCAGAGTTTGATATAAGCACAGGGATCGTTCCAAAAACCAACTTTGGAATTGACAAGACCAACACCTACCTCAGTGAAAGAGACTCAATACCCCATATTTCCCGCAGAGGAATATATCTGACTAGTAAGAATCTTAAAACCTATGTATTGATATGTCTCCATAAGGGAATCAACTGTGTCTAGAGTGGCATAAACATGGCAGCGAGAATCAGCTCAAACCCACTATAAAAAGGAATTTCAAAAGCAAAACCAAAAAACAGGGAAATTCTTTACAATTCCTTCAGGGTGTCTGAGGAAACCTGGAAAGACCCTATCTACAATGACAGCTGGATGTGGCATAAGGCTGGACACTTGGGACTGAGAGGATTGGTGAGATTGGGTGAGCAAATGCAGACCCTTTCAAGCAATAATGCATGGCCCCCATTCCATGGGTCCCAACTCTCCAGGTTCAAGGGAATATTACTACAGCTATAACATGTACAGGAAACCTAGAGAATGGACACACTGTGAATACGAAAGGTTTCTAAAACTCAACGAATAGTCCCTCTCCTGGTGCTCCAGTTTGACTTTCCAACTGCCTTACTATCAATCTCCCAACTTGGAGAGACAGGCCCTTTAACCTCCTGGTTTGCACAGGTTCCCAATTTGGCAGAGGATGGAAGGGACGAGGGAGAACGCATGAGAGAGTAGCTGTTAGGCATTTGGACGGGCACATGTCACTCTAATTTCCCGGCAGGAAGAAGAATTAACCAAAGTCTCAGCCACCCACCGGGAACCAGTATAGGACATGATCCAAAATTTTGGACTTGCGTTCAGCTCACAAAAAACGAGTTGAGAAATGGAGCTCAGGGGCACAGCAATTCAAAAACTGGCAGAGTGATAACGGACAACTTTAGTCCAAAAGTCTGTTGAGGGAAGTCAACGAGGCGGACTTGAAAGTGAGGCAAAATAGCAGGAAACAGATTTCAAGAGGTACGTTGGAATCGCCTGTAAAGCACAGGAAGAGGGGCACAACTTGGACAATGGTGCACTTGGCCAAAAAGGGCGTATGTGTTTTCTCCTGAATATATTCAGGAGAAAACGCATACGCCCTTTTTGGCCAAGCAAGCAAGCGGGCAATGCAAATCTGCACTACAAAGAAGTATCACTTCCCACCGGTCAAAAGGGACATCCACAAAATGTGTAAAAACCAGAAAGGCAAGACAGGCCCTGGAGAACTGGGAGCCTTGTTATGCTGATGGGCGGGATGTAAATTGCCAACTGCCTCACTGGAGGAGTGCATTGTGTTCCCTAAAACAAGTAAACAACAGAGCTACAGAGACAAGGCCACTTCCAGTCTAGGGAATATACCTTGGGAAAACTGAAAATCAATAAGAAAGAGCCACCTCCAAGTTTAGGGCTGCACTGACTACAAGAACCTCAACTTGGGTACACCTTAAATATCCCAGGAAATATAAAAATGGTTCAAAACATTGTGGTACTTACGTACGATGGAATATCCCTCAGCCATGAAATCAATGTCATAAGACCAGTAGCAGCAAAATGAGTGGATTCAGGTACGATGATTCTAAGTAAATAATTCACACAGAAAAAGAAACTTATCATAAGATATCACTTATGAAGATCCTGTAAACATGGCTACATGTGAACTGAGTTAGGAAAGAGAACAGAGTCTCACATTTAGAAAACACTCTTATGCCTGCATAAAGGGGAAGGAGAGGTGGGGTGATGCATAAAACCAGAGTTTGATATAAGCACAGGGACCGTTTCAAAAACCAACTTTGGAATAGACAAGACCTACACCTTCCTCAGTGAAAGAGACTCAAAACCCCATATTTCCCACAGAGGAATATATCTGACTAGTAAGAATCTTAAAACCTATGTATTGATATGTCTCCATAAGGGAATCAAGTGTGTCTAGAGTGGCATAAACATGGCAGCGAGAATCAGCTCAAACCCACTATAAAAAGGAATTTCAAAAGCAAAACCAAAAAACAGGGAAATTCTTTACAATTCCTTCAGGGTGTCTGAGGAAACCTGGAAAGACCCTATCTACAATGACAGCTGGATGTGGCATAAGGCTGGACACTTGGGACTGAGAGGATTGGTGAGATTGGGTGAGCAAATGCAGACCCTTTCAAGCAATAATGCATGGCCCCCATTCCATGGGTCCCAACTCTCCAGGTTCAAGGGAATATTACTACAGCTATAACATGTACAGGAAACCTAGAGAATGGACACACTGTGAATACGAAAGGTTTCTAAAACTCAACGAATAGTCCCTCTCCTGGTGCTCCAGTTTGACTTTCCAACTGCCTTACTATCAATCTCCCAACTTGGAGAGACAGGCCCTTTAACCTCCTGGTTTGCACAGGTTCCCAATTTGCCAGAGGATGGAAGGGACGAGGGAGAACCCATGAGAGAGTAGCTGTTAGGCATTTGGACGGGCACATGTCACTCTAATTGCCCGGCAGGAAGAATAATTAACCAAAGTCTCAGCCACCCACCGGGAACCAGTATAGGACATGATCCAAAATTTTGGACTTGCGTTCAGCTCACAAAAAACGAGTTGAGAAATGGAGCTCAGGGGCACAGCAATTCACAAACTGGCAGAGTGATAAAGGACAACTATCGTCCAAAAATCTGTTGAGGGAAGTCAACGAGGCGGACTTGAAAGTGAGGCAAAATAGCAGGAAACAGATTTCAAGAGGTACCTTGGAATTGCCTGTAAAGCACAGGAAGAGGGGCACAACTTGGACAATGGTGCACTTGGCCAAAAAGGGCGTATGCGTTTTCTCCTGAATATATTCAGGAGAAAACGCATACGCCCTTTTTGGCCAAGCAAGCAAGCGGGCAATGCAAATCTGCACTACAAAGAAGTATCACTTCCCACCGGTCAAAAGGGACATCCACAAAATGTGTAAAAACCAGAAAGGCAAGACAGGCCCTGGAGAACTGGGAGCCTTGTTATGCTGATGGGCGGGATGTAAATTGCCAACTGCCTCACTGGAGGAGTGCATTGTGTTCCCTAAAACAAGTAAACAACAGAGCTACAGAGCCAAGGCCACTTCCAGTCTAGGGAATATACCTTGGGAAAACTGAAAATCAATAAGAAAGAGCCACCTCCAAATTTAGGGCTGCACTGACTACAAGAACCTCAACTTGGGTACACCTTAAATATCCCAGGAAATATAAAAATGGTTCAAAACATTGTGGTACTTACGTACGATGGAATATCCCTCAGCCATGAAATCAATGTCATAAGACCAGTAGCAGCAAAATGAGTGGATTCAGGTACGATGATTCTAAGTAAATAAGTCACACAGAAAAAGAAACTTATCATAAGATATCACTTATGAAGATCCTGTAAACATGGCTACACGTGAACTGAGTTAGGAAAGAGAACAGAGTCTCACATTTAGAAAACACTCTTATGCCTGCATAAAGGGGAAGGAGAGGTGGGGTGATGCATAAAACCAGAGTTTGATATAAGCACAGGGACCGTTTCAAAAACCAACTTTAGAATTGACAAGACCGACACCTTCCTCAGTGAAAGAGACTCAAAACCCCATATTTCCCACAGAGGAATATATCTGACTAGTAAGAATCTTAAAACTTATGTATTGATATGTCTCCATAAGGGAATCAAGTGTGTCTAGAGTGGCATAAACATGGCAGCGAGTATCAGCTCAAACCCACTATAAAAAGGAATTTCAAAAGCAAAACCAAAAAACAGGGAAATTCTTTACAATTCCTTCAGGGTGTCTGAGGAAACCTGGAAAGACCCTATCTACAATGACAGCTGGATGTGGCATAAGGCTGGACACTTGGGACTGAGAGGATTGGTGAGATTGGGTGAGCGAATGCAGACCCTTTCAAGCAATAATGCATGGCCCCCATTCCATGGGTCCCAACTCTCCAGGTTCAAGGGAATATTACTACAGCTATAACATGTACAGGAAACCTAGAGAATGGACACACTGTGAATACGAAAGGTTTCTAAAACTCAACGAATAGTCCCTCTCCTGGTGCTCCAGTTTGACTTTCCAACTGCCTTACTATCAATCTCCCAACTTGGAGAGACAGGCCCTTTAACCTCCTGGTTTGCACAGGTTACCAATTTGGCAGAGGATGGAAGGGACGAGGGAGAACCCATGAGAGAGTAGCTGTTAGGCATTTGGACGGGCACATGTCACTCTAATTTCCCGGCAGGAAGAAGAATTAACCAAAGTCTCAGCCACCCACCGGGAACCAGTATAGGACATGATCCAAAATTTTGGACTTGCGTTCAGCTCACAAAAAACGAGTTGAGAAATGGAGCTCAGGGGCACAGCAATTCACAAACTGGCAGAGTGATAAAGGACAACTATCGTCCAAAAATCTGTTGAGGGAAGTCAACGAGGCGGACTTGAAAGCGAGGCAAAAGAGCAGGAAACAGATTTCAAGAGGTACCTTGGAATCGCCTGTAAAGCACAGGAAGAGGGGCACAACTTGGACAATGGTGCACTTGGCCAAAAAGGGCGTATGCGTTTTCTCCTGAATATATTCAGGAGAAAACGCATACGCCCTTTTTGGCCAAGCAAGCAAGCGGGCAATGCAAATCTGCACTACAAAGAAGTATCACTTCCCACCGGTCAAAAGGGACATCCACAAAATGTGTAAAAACCAGAAAGGCAAGACAGGCCCTGGAGAACTGGGAGCCTTGTTATGCTGATGGGCGGGATGTAAATTGCCAACTGCCTCACTGGAGGAGTGCATTGTGTTCCCTAAAACAAGTAAACAACAGAGCTACAGAGCCAAGGCCACTTCCAGTCTAGGGAATATACCTTGGGAAAACTGAAAATCAATAAGAAAGAGCCACCTCCAAATTTAGGGCTGCACTGACTACAAGAACCTCAACTTGGGTACACCTTAAATATCCCAGGAAATATAAAAATGGTTCAAAACATTGTGGTACTTACGTACGATGGAATATCCCTCAGCCATGAAATCAATGTCATAAGACCAGTAGCAGCAAAGTGAGTGGATTCAGGTACGATGATTCTAAGTGAAATAAGTCACACAGAAAAAGAAACTTATCATAAGATATCACTTATGAAGATCCTGTAAACATGGCTACACGTGAACTGAGTTAGGAAAGAGAACAGAGTCTCACATTTAGAAAACACTCTTATGCCTGCATAAAGGGGAAGGAGAGGTGGGGTGATGCATAAAACCAGAGTTTGATATAAGCACAGGGACCGTTTCAAAAACCAACTTTGGAATTGACAAGACCGACACCTTCCTCAGTGAAAGAGACTCAAAACCCCATATTTCCCACAGAGGAATATATCTGACTAGTAAGAATCTTAAAACCTATGTATTGATATGTCTCCATAAGGGAATCAAGTGTGTCTAGAGTGGCATAAACATGGCAGCGAGAATCAGCTCAAACCCACTATAAAAAGGAATTTCAAAAGCAAAACCAAAAAACAGGGAAATTCTTTACAATTCCTTCAGGGTGTCTGAGGAAACCTGGAAAGACCCTATCTACAATGACAGCTGGATGTGGCATAAGGCTGGACACTTGGGACTGAGAGGATTGGTGAGATTGGGTGAGCAAATGCAGACCCTTTCAAGCAATAATGCATGGCCCCCATTCCATGGGTCCCAACTCTCCAGGTTCAAGGGAATATTACTACAGCTATAACATGTACAGGAAACCTAGAGAATGGACACACTGTGAATACGAAAGGTTTCTAAAACTCAACGAATAGTCCCTCTCCTGGTGCTCCAGTTTGACTTTCCAACTGCCTTACTATCAATCTCCCAACTTGGAGAGACAGGCCCTTTAACCTCCTGGTTTGCACAGGTTCCCAATTTGCCAGAGGATGGAAGGGACGAGGGAGAACCCATGAGAGAGTAGCTGTTAGGCATTTGGACGGGCACATGTCACTCTAATTGCCCGGCAGGAAGAAGAATTAACCAAAGTCTCAGCCACCCACCGGGAACCAGTATAGGACATGATCCAAAATTTTGGACTTGCGTTCAGCTCACAAAAAGCGAGTTGAGAAATGGAGCTCAGGGGCACAGCAATTCACAAACTGGCAGAGTGATAAAGGACAACTATCGTCCAAAAATCTGTTGAGGGAAGTCAACGAGGCGGACTTGAAAGTGAGGCAAAATAGCAGGAAACAGATTTCAAGAGGTACCTTGGAATTGCCTGTAAAGCACAGGAAGAGGGGCACAACTTGGACAATGGCGCACTTGGCCAAAAAGGGCGTATGCGTTTTCTCCTGAATATATTCAGGAGAAAACGCATACGCCCTTTTTGGCCAAGCAAGCAAGCGGGCAATGCAAATCTGCACTACAAAGAAGTATCACTTCCCACCGGTCAAAAGGGACATCCACAAAATGTGTAAAAACCAGAAAGGCAAGACAGGCCCTGGAGAACTGGGAGCCTTGTTATGCTGATGGGCGGGATGTAAATTGCCAACTGCCTCACTGGAGGAGTGCATTGTGTTCCCTAAAACAAGTAAACAACAGAGCTACAGAGCCAAGGCCACTTCCAGTCTAGGGAATATACCTTGGGAAAACTGAAAATCAATAAGAAAGAGCTACCTCCAAATTTAGGGCTGCACTGACTACAAGAACCTCAACTTGGGTACACCTTAAATATCCCAGGAAATATAAAAATGGTTCAAAAGATTGTGGTACTTACGTATGATGGAATATCCCTCAGCGATGAAATCAATGTCATAAGACCAGTAGCAGCAAAGTGAGTGGATTCAGGTACGATGATTCTAAGTGAAATGAGTCACACAGAAAAAGAAACTTATCATAAGATATCACTTATGAAGATCCTGTAAACATGGCTACACGTGAACTGAGTTAGGAAAGAGAACAGAGTCTCACATTTAGAAAACACTCTTATGCCTGCATAAAGGGGATGGAGAGGTGGGGTGATGCATAAAACCAGAGTTTGATATAAGCACAGGGACCGTTCCAAAAACCAACTTTGGAATAGACAAGACCTACACCTTCCTCAGTGAAAGAGACTCAAAACCCCATATTTCCCGCAGAGGAATATATCTGACTAGTAAGAATCTTAAAACCTATGTATTGATATGACTCCATAAGGGAATCAAGTGTGTCTAGAGTGGCATAAACATGGCAGCGAGAATCAGCTCAAACCCACTATAAAAAGGAATTTCAAAAGCAAAACCAAAAAACAGGGAAATTCTTTACAATTCCTTCAGGGTGTCTGAGGAAACCTGGAAAGACCCTATCTACAATGACAGCTGGATGTGGCATAAGGCTGGACACTTGGGACTGAGAGGATTGGTGAGATTGGGTGAGCGAATGCAGACCCTTTCAAGCAATAATGCATGGCCCCCATTCCATGGGTCCCAACTCTCCAGGTTCAAGGGAATATTACTACAGCTATAACATGTACAGGAAACCTAGAGAATGGACACACTGTGAATATGAAAGGTTTCTAAAACTCAATGAATAGTCCCTCTCCTGATGCTCCAGTTTGATTTTCCAACTGCCTTACTATCAATCTCCCAACTTGGAGAGACAGGCCCTTTAACCTCCTGGTTTGCACAGGTTCCCAATTTGGCATAGGATGGAAGGGACGAGGGAGAACCCATGAGAGAGTAGCTGTTAGGCATTTGGACGGGCACATGTCACTCTAATTTCCCGGCAGGAAGAAGAATTAACCAAAGTCTCAGCCACCCACCGGGAACCAGTATAGGACATGATCCAAAATTTTGGACTTGTGTTCAGCTCACAAAAAACGAGTTGAGAAATGGAGCTCAGGGGCACAGCAATTCACAAACTGGCAGAGTGATAAAGGACAACTATCCTCCAAAAATCTGTTGAGGGAAGTCAACGAGGCGGACTTGAAAGCGAGGCAAAATAGCAGGAAACAGATTTCAAGAGGTACCTTGGAATCGCCTGTAAAGCACAGGAAGAGGGGCACAACTTGGACAATGGTGCACTTGGCCAAAAAGGGCGTATGCGTTTTCTCCTGAATATATTCAGGAGAAAACGCATACGCCCTTTTTGGCCAAGCAAGCAAGCGGGCAATGCAAATCTGCACTACAAAGGAGTATCACTTCCCACCGGTCAAAAGGGACATCCACAAAATGTGTAAAAACCAGAAAGGCAAGACAGGCCCTGGAGAACTGGGAGCCTTGTTATGCTGATGGGCGGGATGTCAATTGCCAACTGCCTCACTGGAGGAGTGCATTGTGTTCCCTAAAACAAGTAAACAACAGAGCTACAGAGCCAAGGCCACTTCCAGTCTAGGGAATATACCTTGGGAAAACTGAAAATCAATAAGAAAGAGCCACCTCCAAATTTAGGGCTGCACTGACTACAAGAACCTCAACTTGGGTACACCTTAAATATCCCAGGAAATATAAAAATGGTTCAAAACATTGTGGTACTTACATACGATGGAATATCCCTCAGCCATGAAATCAATGTCATAAGACCAGTAGCAGCAAAGTGAGTGGATTCAGGTACGATGATTCTAAGTGAAATAAGTCACACAGAAAAAGAAACTTATCATAAGATATCACTTAGGAAGATCCTGTAAACATGGCTACACGTGAACTGAGTTAGGAAAGAGAACAGAGTCTCACATTTAGAAAACACTCTTATGCCTGCATAAAGGGGAAGGAGAGGTGGGGTGATGCATAAAACCAGAGTTTGATATAAGCACAGGGACCGTTTCAAAAACCAACTTTGGAATAGACAAGACCGACACCTTCCTCAGTGAAAGAGACTCAAAACCCCATATTTCCCGCAGAGGAATATATCTGACTAGTAAGAATCTTAAAACCTATGTATTGATATGACTCCATAAGGGAATCAAGTGTGTCTAGAGTGGCATAAACATGGCAGCGAGAATCAGCTCAAACCCACTATAAAAAGGAATTTCAAAAGCAAAACGAAAAAACAGGGAAATTCTTTACAATTCCTTCAGGGTGTCTGAGGAAACCTGGAAAGACCCTATCTACAATGACAGCTGGATGTGGCATAAGGCTGGACACTTGGGACTGAGAGGATTGGTGAGATTGGGTGAGCGAATGCATACCCTTTCAAGCAATAATGCATGGCCCCCATTCCATGGGTCCCAACTCTCCAGGTTCAAGGGAATATTACTACAGCTATAACATGTACAGGAAACCTAGAGAATGGACACACTGTGAATACGAAAGGTTTCTAAAACTCAACGAATAGTCCCTCTCCTGGTGCTCCAGTTTGACTTTCCAACTGCCTTACTATCAATCTCCCAACTTGGAGAGACAGGCCCTTTAACCTCCTGGTTTGCACAGGTTCCCAATTTGCCAGAGGATGGAAGGGACGAGGGAGAACCCATGAGAGAGTAGCTGTTAGGCATTTGGACGGGCACATGTCACTCTAATTGCCCGGCAGGAAGAAGAATTAACCAAAGTCTCAGCCACCCACCGGGAACCAGTATAGGACATGATCCAAAATTTTGGACTTGCGTTCAGCTCACAAAAAACGAGTTGAGAAATGGAGCTCAGGGGCACAGCAATTCACAAACTGGCAGAGTGATAAAGGACAACTATCGTCCAAAAATCTGTTGAGGGAAGTCAACGAGGCGGACTTGAAAGCGAGGCAAAAGAGCAGGAAACAGATTTCAAGAGGTACCTTGGAATCGCCTGTAAAGCACAGGAAGAGGGGCACAACTTGGACAATGTTGCACTTGGCCAAAAAGGGCGTATGCGTTTTCTCCTGAATATATTCAGGAGAAAACGCATACGCCCTTTTTGGCCAAGCAAGCAAGCGGGCAATGCAAATCTGCACTACAAAGAAGTATCACTTCCCACCGGTCAAAAGGGACATCCACAAAATGTGTAAAAACCAGAAAGGCAAGACAGGCCCTGGAGAACTGGGAGCCTTGTTATGCTGATGGGCGGGATGTAAATTGCCAACTGCCTCACTGGAGGAGTGCATTGTGTTCCCTAAAACAAGTAAACAACAGAGCTACAGAGCCAAGGCCACTTCCAGTCTAGGGAATATACCTTGGGAAAACTGAAAATCAATAAGAAAGAGCCACCTCCAAATTTAGGGCTGCACTGACTACAAGAACCTCAACTTGGGTACACCTTAAATATCCCAGGAAATATAAAAATGGTTCAAAACATTGTGGTACTTACGTACGATGGAATATCCCTCAGCCATGAAATCAATGTCATAAGACCAGTAGCAGCAAAGTGAGTGGATTCAGGTACGATGATTCTAAGTGAAATAAGTCACACAGAAAAAGAAACTTATCATAAGATATCACTTAGGAAGATCCTGTAAACATGGCTACACGTGAACTGAGTTAGGAAAGAGAACAGAGTCTCACATTTAGAAAACACTCTTATGCCTGCATAAAGGGGAAGGAGAGGTGGGGTGATGCATAAAACCAGAGTTTGATATAAGCACAGGGACCGTTTCAAAAACCAACTTTGGAATTGACAAGACCGACACCTTCCTCAGTGAAAGAGACTCAAAACCCCATATTTCCCACAGAGGAATATATCTGACTAGTAAGAATCTTAAAACCTATGTATTGATATGTCTCCATAAGGGAATCAAGTGTGTCTAGAGTGGCATAAACATGGCAGCGAGAATCAGCTCAAACCCACTATAAAAAGGAATTTCAAAAGCAAAACCAAAAAACAGGGAAATTCTTTACAATTCCTTCAGGGTGTCTGAGGAAACCTGGAAAGACCCTATCTACAATGACAGCTGGATGTGGCATAAGGCTGGACACTTGGGACTGAGAGGATTGGTGAGATTGGGTGAGCAAATGCAGACCCTTTCAAGCAATAATGCATGGCCCCCATTCCATGGGTCCCAACTCTCCAGGTTCAAGGGAATATTACTACAGCTATAACATGTACAGGAAACCTAGAGAATGGACACACTGTGAATACGAAAGGTTTCTAAAACTCAACGAATAGTCCCTCTCCTGGTGCTCCAGTTTGACTTTCCAACTGCCTTACTATCAATCTCCCAACTTGGAGAGACAGGCCCTTTAACCTCCTGGTTTGCACAGGTTCCCAATTTGGCAGAGGATGGAAGGGACGAGGGAGAACCCATGAGAGAGTAGCTGTTAGGCATTTGGACGGGCACATGTCACTCTAATTGCCCGGCAGGAAGAAGAATTAACCAAAGTCTCAGCCACCCACCGGGAACCAGTATAGGACATGATCCAAAATTTTGGACTTGCGTTCAGCTCACAAAAAACGAGTTGAGAAATGGAGCTCAGGGGCACAGCAATTCACAAACTGGCAGAGTGATAAAGGACAACTATCGTCCAAAAATCTGTTGAGGGAAGTCAACGAGGCGGACTTGAAAGCGAGGCAAAAGAGCAGGAAACAGATTTCAAGAGGTACCTTGGAATCGCCTGTAAAGCACAGGAAGAGGGGCACAACTTGGACAATGTTGCACTTGGCCAAAAAGGGCGTATGCGTTTTCTCCTGAATATATTCAGGAGAAAACGCATACGCCCTTTTTGGCCAAGCAAGCAAGCGGGCAATGCAAATCTGCACTACAAAGAAGTATCACTTCCCACCGGTCAAAAGGGACATCCACAAAATGTGTAAAAACCAGAAAGGCAAGACAGGCCCTGGAGAACTGGGAGCCTTGTTATGCTGATGGGCGGGATGTAAATTGCCAACTGCCTCACTGGAGGAGTGCATTGTGTTCCCTAAAACAAGTAAACAACAGAGCTACAGAGCCAAGGCCACTTCCAGTCTAGGGAATATACCTTGGGAAAACTGAAAATCAATAAGAAAGAGCCACCTCCAAATTTAGGGCTGCACTGACTACAAGAACCTCAACTTGGGTACACCTTAAATATCCCAGGAAATATAAAAATGGTTCAAAACATTGTGGTACTTACGTACGATGGAATATCCCTCAGCCATGAAATCAATGTCATAAGACCAGTAGCAGCAAAATGAGTGGATTCAGGTACGATGATTCTAAGTAAATAAGTCACACAGAAAAAGAAACTTATCATAAGATATCACTTATGAAGATCCTGTAAACATGGCTACACGTGAACTGAGTTAGGAAAGAGAACAGAGTCTCACATTTAGAAAACACTCTTATGCCTGCATAAAGGGGAAGGAGAGGTGGGGTGATGCATAAAACCAGAGTTTGATATAAGCACAGGGACCGTTTCAAAAACCAACTTTAGAATTGACAAGACCGACACCTTCCTCAGTGAAAGAGACTCAAAACCCCATATTTCCCACAGAGGAATATATCTGACTAGTAAGAATCTTAAAACTTATGTATTGATATGTCTCCATAAGGGAATCAAGTGTGTCTAGAGTGGCATAAACATGGCAGCGAGTATCAGCTCAAACCCACTATAAAAAGGAATTTCAAAAGCAAAACCAAAAAACAGGGAAATTCTTTACAATTCCTTCAGGGTGTCTGAGGAAACCTGGAAAGACCCTATCTACAATGACAGCTGGATGTGGCATAAGGCTGGACACTTGGGACTGAGAGGATTGGTGAGATTGGGTGAGCGAATGCAGACCCTTTCAAGCAATAATGCATGGCCCCCATTCCATGGGTCCCAACTCTCCAGGTTCAAGGGAATATTACTACAGCTATAACATGTACAGGAAACCTAGAGAATGGACACACTGTGAATACGAAAGGTTTCTAAAACTCAACGAATAGTCCCTCTCCTGGTGCTCCAGTTTGACTTTCCAACTGCCTTACTATCAATCTCCCAACTTGGAGATACAGGCCCTTTAACCTCCTGGTTTGCACAGGTTACCAATTTGGCAGAGGATGGAAGGGACGAGGGAGAACCCATGAGAGAGTAGCTGTTAGGCATTTGGACGGGCACATGTCACTCTAATTTCCCGGCAGGAAGAAGAATTAACCAAAGTCTCAGCCACCCACCGGGAACCAGTATAGGACATGATCCAAAATTTTGGACTTGCGTTCAGCTCACAAAAAACGAGTTGAGAAATGGAGCTCAGGGGCACAGCAATTCACAAACTGGCAGAGTGATAAAGGACAACTATCGTCCAAAAATCTGTTGAGGGAAGTCAACGAGGCGGACTTGAAAGCGAGGCAAAAGAGCAGGAAACAGATTTCAAGAGGTACCTTGGAATCGCCTGTAAAGCACAGGAAGAGGGGCACAACTTGGACAATGGTGCACTTGGCCAAAAAGGGCGTATGCGTTTTCTCCTGAATATATTCAGGAGAAAACGCATACGCCCTTTTTGGCCAAGCAAGCAAGCGGGCAATGCAAATCTGCACTACAAAGAAGTATCACTTCCCACCGGTCAAAAGGGACATCCACAAAATGTGTAAAAACCAGAAAGGCAAGACAGGCCCTGGAGAACTGGGAGCCTTGTTATGCTGATGGGCGGGATGTAAATTGCCAACTGCCTCACTGGAGGAGTGCATTGTGTTCCCTAAAACAAGTAAACAACAGAGCTACAGAGCCAAGGCCACTTCCAGTCTAGGGAATATACCTTGGGAAAACTGAAAATCAATAAGAAAGAGCCACCTCCAAATTTAGGGCTGCACTGACTACAAGAACCTCAACTTGGGTACACCTTAAATATCCCAGGAAATATAAAAATGGTTCAAAACATTGTGGTACTTACGTACGATGGAATATCCCTCAGCCATGAAATCAATGTCATAAGACCAGTAGCAGCAAAGTGAGTGGATTCAGGTACGATGATTCTAAGTGAAATGAGTCACACAGAAAAAGAAACTTATCATAAGATATCACTTATGAAGATCCTGTAAACATGGCTACACGTGAACTGAGTTAGGAAAGAGAACAGAGTCTCACATTTAGAAAACACTCTTATGCCTGCATAAAGGGGATGGAGAGGTGGGGTGATGCATAAAACCAGAGTTTGATATAAGCACAGGGACCGTTCCAAAAACCAACTTTGGAATAGACAAGACCTACACCTTCCTCAGTGAAAGAGACTCAAAACCCCATATTTCCCGCAGAGGAATATATCTGACTAGTAAGAATCTTAAAACCTATGTATTGATATGACTCCATAAGGGAATCAAGTGTGTCTAGAGTGGCATAAACATGGCAGCGAGAATCAGCTCAAACCCACTATAAAAAGGAATTTCAAAAGCAAAACCAAAAAACAGGGAAATTCTTTACAATTCCTTCAGGGTGTCTGAGGAAACCTGGAAAGACCCTATCTACAATGACAGCTGGATGTGGCATAAGGCTGGACACTTGGGACTGAGAGGATTGGTGAGATTGGGTGAGCGAATGCAGACCCTTTCAAGCAATAATGCATGGCCCCCATTCCATGGGTCCCAACTCTCCAGGTTCAAGGGAATATTACTACAGCTATAACATGTACAGGAAACCTAGAGAATGGACACACTGTGAATATGAAAGGTTTCTAAAACTCAATGAATAGTCCCTCTCCTGATGCTCCAGTTTGATTTTCCAACTGCCTTACTATCAATCTCCCAACTTGGAGAGACAGGCCCTTTAACCTCCTGGTTTGCACAGGTTCCCAATTTGGCATAGGATGGAAGGGACGAGGGAGAACCCATGAGAGAGTAGCTGTTAGGCATTTGGACGGGCACATGTCACTCTAATTTCCCGGCAGGAAGAAGAATTAACCAAAGTCTCAGCCACCCACCGGGAACCAGTATAGGACATGATCCAAAATTTTGGACTTGTGTTCAGCTCACAAAAAACGAGTTGAGAAATGGAGCTCAGGGGCACAGCAATTCACAAACTGGCAGAGTGATAAAGGACAACTATCCTCCAAAAATCTGTTGAGGGAAGTCAACGAGGCGGACTTGAAAGCGAGGCAAAATAGCAGGAAACAGATTTCAAGAGGTACCTTGGAATCGCCTGTAAAGCACAGGAAGAGGGGCACAACTTGGACAATGGTGCACTTGGCCAAAAAGGGCGTATGCGTTTTCTCCTGAATATATTCAGGAGAAAACGCATACGCCCTTTTTGGCCAAGCAAGCAAGCGGGCAATGCAAATCTGCACTACAAAGGAGTATCACTTCCCACCGGTCAAAAGGGACATCCACAAAATGTGTAAAAACCAGAAAGGCAAGACAGGCCCTGGAGAACTGGGAGCCTTGTTATGCTGATGGGCGGGATGTCAATTGCCAACTGCCTCACTGGAGGAGTGCATTGTGTTCCCTAAAACAAGTAAACAACAGAGCTACAGAGCCAAGGCCACTTCCAGTCTAGGGAATATACCTTGGGAAAACTGAAAATCAATAAGAAAGAGCCACCTCCAAATTTAGGGCTGCACTGACTTCAAGAACCTCAACTTGGGTACACCTTAAATATCCCAGGAAATATAAAAATGGTTCAAAACATTGTGGTACTTACATACGATGGAATATCCCTCAGCCATGAAATCAATGTCATAAGACCAGTAGCAGCAAAGTGAGTGGATTCAGGTACGATGATTCTAAGTGAAATAAGTCACACAGAAAAAGAAACTTATCATAAGATATCACTTAGGAAGATCCTGTAAACATGGCTACACGTGAACTGAGTTAGGAAAGAGAACAGAGTCTCACATTTAGAAAACACTCTTATGCCTGCATAAAGGGGAAGGAGAGGTGGGGTGATGCATAAAACCAGAGTTTGATATAAGCACAGGGACCGTTTCAAAAACCAACTTTGGAATAGACAAGACCGACACCTTCCTCAGTGAAAGAGACTCAAAACCCCATATTTCCCGCAGAGGAATATATCTGACTAGTAAGAATCTTAAAACCTATGTATTGATATGACTCCATAAGGGAATCAAGTGTGTCTAGAGTGGCATAAACATGGCAGCGAGAATCAGCTCAAACCCACTATAAAAAGGAATTTCAAAAGCAAAACGAAAAAACAGGGAAATTCTTTACAATTCCTTCAGGGTGTCTGAGGAAACCTGGAAAGACCCTATCTACAATGACAGCTGGATGTGGCATAAGGCTGGACACTTGGGACTGAGAGGATTGGTGAGATTGGGTGAGCGAATGCATACCCTTTCAAGCAATAATGCATGGCCCCCATTCCATGGGTCCCAACTCTCCAGGTTCAAGGGAATATTACTACAGCTATAACATGTACAGGAAACCTAGAGAATGGACACACTGTGAATACGAAAGGTTTCTAAAACTCAACGAATAGTCCCTCTCCTGGTGCTCCAGTTTGACTTTCCAACTGCCTTACTATCAATCTCCCAACTTGGAGAGACAGGCCCTTTAACCTCCTGGTTTGCACAGGTTCCCAATTTGCCAGAGGATGGAAGGGACGAGGGAGAACCCATGAGAGAGTAGCTGTTAGGCATTTGGACGGGCACATGTCACTCTAATTGCCCGGCAGGAAGAAGAATTAACCAAAGTCTCAGCCACCCACCGGGAACCAGTATAGGACATGATCCAAAATTTTGGACTTGCGTTCAGCTCACAAAAAACGAGTTGAGAAATGGAGCTCAGGGGCACAGCAATTCACAAACTGGCAGAGTGATAAAGGACAACTATCGTCCAAAAATCTGTTGAGGGAAGTCAACGAGGCGGACTTGAAAGCGAGGCAAAAGAGCAGGAAACAGATTTCAAGAGGTACCTTGGAATCGCCTGTAAAGCACAGGAAGAGGGGCACAACTTGGACAATGTTGCACTTGGCCAAAAAGGGCGTATGCGTTTTCTCCTGAATATATTCAGGAGAAAACGCATACGCCCTTTTTGGCCAAGCAAGCAAGCGGGCAATGCAAATCTGCACTACAAAGAAGTATCACTTCCCACCGGTCAAAAGGGACATCCACAAAATGTGTAAAAACCAGAAAGGCAAGACAGGCCCTGGAGAACTGGGAGCCTTGTTATGCTGATGGGCGGGATGTAAATTGCCAACTGCCTCACTGGAGGAGTGCATTGTGTTCCCTAAAACAAGTAAACAACAGAGCTACAGAGCCAAGGCCACTTCCAGTCTAGGGAATATACCTTGGGAAAACTGAAAATCAATAAGAAAGAGCCACCTCCAAATTTAGGGCTGCACTGACTACAAGAACCTCAACTTGGGTACACCTTAAATATCCCAGGAAATATAAAAATGGTTCAAAACACTGTGGTACTTACGTACGATGGAATATCCCTCAGCCATGAAATCAATGTCATAAGACCAGTAGCAGCAAAGTGAGTGGATTCAGGTACGATGATTCTAAGTGAAATAAGTCACACAGAAAAAGAAACTTATCATAAGATATCACTTAGGAAGATCCTGTAAACATGGCTACACGTGAACTGAGTTAGGAAAGAGAACAGAGTCTCACATTTAGAAAACACTCTTATGCCTGCATAAAGGGGAAGGAGAGGTGGGGTGATGCATAAAACCAGAGTTTGATATAAGCACAGGGACCGTTTCAAAAACCAACTTTGGAATTGACAAGACCGACACCTTCCTCAGTGAAAGAGACTCAAAACCCCATATTTCCCACAGAGGAATATATCTGACTAGTAAGAATCTTAAAACCTATGTATTGATATGTCTCCATAAGGGAATCAAGTGTGTCTAGAGTGGCATAAACATGGCAGCGAGAATCAGCTCAAACCCACTATAAAAAGGAATTTCAAAAGCAAAACCAAAAAACAGGGAAATTCTTTACAATTCCTTCAGGGTGTCTGAGGAAACCTGGAAAGACCCTATCTACAATGACAGCTGGATGTGGCATAAGGCTGGACACTTGGGACTGAGAGGATTGGTGAGATTGGGTGAGCAAATGCAGACCCTTTCAAGCAATAATGCATGGCCCCCATTCCATGGGTCCCAACTCTCCAGGTTCAAGGGAATATTACTACAGCTATAACATGTACAGGAAACCTAGAGAATGGACACACTGTGAATACGAAAGGTTTCTAAAACTCAACGAATAGTCCCTCTCCTGGTGCTCCAGTTTGACTTTCCAACTGCCTTACTATCAATCTCCCAACTTGGAGAGACAGGCCCTTTAACCTCCTGGTTTGCACAGGTTCCCAATTTGGCAGAGGATGGAAGGGACGAGGGAGAACCCATGAGAGAGTAGCTGTTAGGCATTTGGACGGGCACATGTCACTCTAATTGCCCGGCAGGAAGAAGAATTAACCAAAGTCTCAGCCACCCACCGGGAACCAGTATAGGACATGATCCAAAATTTTGGACTTGCGTTCAGCTCACAAAAAACGAGTTGAGAAATGGAGCTCAGGGGCACAGCAATTCACAAACTGGCAGAGTGATAAAGGACAACTATCGTCCAAAAATCTGTTGAGGGAAGTCAACGAGGCGGACTTGAAAGCGAGGCAAAAGAGCAGGAAACAGATTTCAAGAGGTACCTTGGAATCGCCTGTAAAGCACAGGAAGAGGGGCACAACTTGGACAATGTTGCACTTGGCCAAAAAGGGCGTATGCGTTTTCTCCTGAATATATTCAGGAGAAAACGCATACGCCCTTTTTGGCCAAGCAAGCAAGCGGGCAATGCAAATCTGCACTACAAAGAAGTATCACTTCCCACCGGTCAAAAGGGACATCCACAAAATGTGTAAAAACCAGAAAGGCAAGACAGGCCCTGGAGAACTGGGAGCCTTGTTATGCTGATGGGCGGGATGTAAATTGCCAACTGCCTCACTGGAGGAGTGCATTGTGTTCCCTAAAACAAGTAAACAACAGAGCTACAGAGCCAAGGCCACTTCCAGTCTAGGGAATATACCTTGGGAAAACTGAAAATCAATAAGAAAGAGCCACCTCCAAATTTAGGGCTGCACTGACTACAAGAACCTCAACTTGGGTACACCTTAAATATCCCAGGAAATATAAAAATGGTTCAAAACATTGTGGTACTTACGTACGATGGAATATCCCTCAGCCATGAAATCAATGTCATAAGACCAGTAGCAGCAAAATGAGTGGATTCAGGTACGATGATTCTAAGTAAATAAGTCACACAGAAAAAGAAACTTATCATAAGATATCACTTATGAAGATCCTGTAAACATGGCTACACGTGAACTGAGTTAGGAAAGAGAACAGAGTCTCACATTTAGAAAACACTCTTATGCCTGCATAAAGGGGAAGGAGAGGTGGGGTGATGCATAAAACCAGAGTTTGATATAAGCACAGGGACCGTTTCAAAAACCAACTTTAGAATTGACAAGACCGACACCTTCCTCAGTGAAAGAGACTAAAAACCCCATATTTCCCACAGAGGAATATATCTGACTAGTAAGAATCTTAAAACTTATGTATTGATATGTCTCCATAAGGGAATCAAGTGTGTCTAGAGTGGCATAAACATGGCAGCGAGTATCAGCTCAAACCCACTATAAAAAGGAATTTCAAAAGCAAAACCAAAAAACAGGGAAATTCTTTACAATTCCTTCAGGGTGTCTGAGGAAACCTGGAAAGACCCTATCTACAATGACAGCTGGATGTGGCATAAGGCTGGACACTTGGGACTGAGAGGATTGGTGAGATTGGGTGAGCGAATGCAGACCCTTTCAAGCAATAATGCATGGCCCCCATTCCATGGGTCCCAACTCTCCAGGTTCAAGGGAATATTACTACAGCTATAACATGTACAGGAAACCTAGAGAATGGACACACTGTGAATACGAAAGGTTTCTAAAACTCAACGAATAGTCCCTCTCCTGGTGCTCCAGTTTGACTTTCCAACTGCCTTACTATCAATCTCCCAACTTGGAGAGACAGGCCCTTTAACCTCCTGGTTTGCACAGGTTACCAATTTGGCAGAGGATGGAAGGGACGAGGGAGAACCCATGAGAGAGTAGCTGTTAGGCATTTGGACGGGCACATGTCACTCTAATTTCCCGGCAGGAAGAAGAATTAACCAAAGTCTCAGCCACCCACCGGGAACCAGTATAGGACATGATCCAAAATTTTGGACTTGCGTTCAGCTCACAAAAAACGAGTTGAGAAATGGAGCTCAGGGGCACAGCAATTCACAAACTGGCAGAGTGATAAAGGACAACTATCGTCCAAAAATCTGTTGAGGGAAGTCAACGAGGCGGACTTGAAAGCGAGGCAAAAGAGCAGGAAACAGATTTCAAGAGGTACCTTGGAATCGCCTGTAAAGCACAGGAAGAGGGGCACAACTTGGACAATGGTGCACTTGGCCAAAAAGGGCGTATGCGTTTTCTCCTGAATATATTCAGGAGAAAACGCATACGCCCTTTTTGGCCAAGCAAGCAAGCGGGCAATGCAAATCTGCACTACAAAGAAGTATCACTTCCCACCGGTCAAAAGGGACATCCACAAAATGTGTAAAAACCAGAAAGGCAAGACAGGCCCTGGAGAACTGGGAGCCTTGTTATGCTGATGGGCGGGATGTAAATTGCCAACTGCCTCACTGGAGGAGTGCATTGTGTTCCCTAAAACAAGTAAACAACAGAGCTACAGAGCCAAGGCCACTTCCAGTCTAGGGAATATACCTTGGGAAAACTGAAAATCAATAAGAAAGAGCCACCTCCAAATTTAGGACTGCACTGACTACAAGAACCTCAACTTGGGTACACCTTAAATATCCCAGGAAATATAAAAATGGTTCAAAACATTGTGGTACTTACGTACGATGGAATATCCCTCAGCCATGAAATCAATGTCATAAGACCAGTAGCAGCAAAGTGAGTGGATTCAGGTACGATGATTCTAAGTGAAATAAGTCACACAGAAAAAGAAACTTATCATAAGATATCACTTATGAAGATCCTGTAAACATGGCTACACGTGAACTGAGTTAGGAAAGAGAACAGAGTCTCACATTTAGAAAACACTCTTATGCCTGCATAAAGGGGAAGGAGAGGTGGGGTGATGCATAAAACCAGAGTTTGATATAAGCACAGGGACCGTTTCAAAAACCAACTTTGGAATTGACAAGACCGACACCTTCCTCAGTGAAAGAGACTCAAAACCCCATATTTCCCACAGAGGAATATATCTGACTAGTAAGAATCTTAAAACCTATGTATTGATATGTCTCCATAAGGGAATCAAGTGTGTCTAGAGTGGCATAAACATGGCAGCGAGAATCAGCTCAAACCCACTATAAAAAGGAATTTCAAAAGCAAAACCAAAAAACAGGGAAATTCTTTAAAATTCCTTCAGGGTGTCTGAGGAAACCTGGAAAGACCCTATCTACAATGACAGCTGGATGTGGCATAAGGCTGGACACTTGGGACTGAGAGGATTGGTGAGATTGGGTGAGCAAATGCAGACCCTTTCAAGCAATAATGCATGGCCCCCATTCCATGGGTCCCAACTCTCCAGGTTCAAGGGAATATTACTACAGCTATAACATGTACAGGAAACCTAGAGAATGGACACACTGTGAATACGAAAGGTTTCTAAAACTCAACGAATAGTCCCTCTCCTGGTGCTCCAGTTTGACTTTCCAACTGCCTTACTATCAATCTCCCAACTTGGAGAGACAGGCCCTTTAACCTCCTGGTTTGCACAGGTTCCCAATTTGCCAGAGGATGGAAGGGACGAGGGAGAACCCATGAGAGAGTAGCTGTTAGGCATTTGGACGGGCACATGTCACTCTAATTGCCCGGCAGGAAGAAGAATTAACCAAAGTCTCAGCCACCCACCGGGAACCAGTATAGGACATGATCCAAAATTTTGGACTTGCGTTCAGCTCACAAAAAGCGAGTTGAGAAATGGAGCTCAGGGGCACAGCAATTCACAAACTGGCAGAGTGATAAAGGACAACTATCGTCCAAAAATCTGTTGAGGGAAGTCAACGAGGCGGACTTGAAAGTGAGGCAAAATAGCAGGAAACAGATTTCAAGAGGTACCTTGGAATTGCCTGTAAAGCACAGGAAGAGGGGCACAACTTGGACAATGGCGCACTTGGCCAAAAAGGGCGTATGCGTTTTCTCCTGAATATATTCAGGAGAAAACGCATACGCCCTTTTTGGCCAAGCAAGCAAGCGGGCAATGCAAATCTGCACTACAAAGAAGTATCACTTCCCACCGGTCAAAAGGGACATCCACAAAATGTGTAAAAACCAGAAAGGCAAGACAGGCCCTGGAGAACTGGGAGCCTTGTTATGCTGATGGGCGGGATGTAAATTGCCAACTGCCTCACTGGAGGAGTGCATTGTGTTCCCTAAAACAAGTAAACAACAGAGCTACAGAGCCAAGGCCACTTCCAGTCTAGGGAATATACCTTGGGAAAACTGAAAATCAATAAGAAAGAGCTACCTCCAAATTTAGGGCTGCACTGACTACAAGAACCTCAACTTGGGTACACCTTAAATATCCCAGGAAATATAAAAATGGTTCAAAAGATTGTGGTACTTACGTATGATGGAATATCCCTCAGCGATGAAATCAATGTCATAAGACCAGTAGCAGCAAAGTGAGTGGATTCAGGTACGATGATTCTAAGTGAAATGAGTCACACAGAAAAAGAAACTTATCATAAGATATCACTTATGAAGATCCTGTAAACATGGCTACACGTGAACTGAGTTAGGAAAGAGAACAGAGTCTCACATTTAGAAAACACTCTTATGCCTGCATAAAGGGGATGGAGAGGTGGGGTGATGCATAAAACCAGAGTTTGATATAAGCACAGGGACCGTTCCAAAAACCAACTTTGGAATAGACAAGACCTACACCTTCCTCAGTGAAAGAGACTCAAAACCCCATATTTCCCGCAGAGGAATATATCTGACTAGTAAGAATCTTAAAACCTATGTATTGATATGACTCCATAAGGGAATCAAGTGTGTCTAGAGTGGCATAAACATGGCAGCGAGAATCAGCTCAAACCCACTATAAAAAGGAATTTCAAAAGCAAAACCAAAAAACAGGGAAATTCTTTACAATTCCTTCAGGGTGTCTGAGGAAACCTGGAAAGACCCTATCTACAATGACAGCTGGATGTGGCATAAGGCTGGACACTTGGGACTGAGAGGATTGGTGAGATTGGGTGAGCGAATGCAGACCCTTTCAAGCAATAATGCATGGCCCCCATTCCATGGGTCCCAACTCTCCAGGTTCAAGGGAATATTACTACAGCTATAACATGTACAGGAAACCTAGAGAATGGACACACTGTGAATATGAAAGGTTTCTAAAACTCAATGAATAGTCCCTCTCCTGATGCTCCAGTTTGATTTTCCAACTGCCTTACTATCAATCTCCCAACTTGGAGAGACAGGCCCTTTAACCTCCTGGTTTGCACAGGTTCCCAATTTGGCATAGGATGGAAGGGACGAGGGAGAACCCATGAGAGAGTAGCTGTTAGGCATTTGGACGGGCACATGTCACTCTAATTTCCCGGCAGGAAGAAGAATTAACCAAAGTCTCAGCCACCCACCGGGAACCAGTATAGGACATGATCCAAAATTTTGGACTTGTGTTCAGCTCACAAAAAACGAGTTGAGAAATGGAGCTCAGGGGCACAGCAATTCACAAACTGGCAGAGTGATGAAGGACAACTATCCTCCAAAAATCTGTTGAGGGAAGTCAACGAGGCGGACTTGAAAGCGAGGCAAAATAGCAGGAAACAGATTTCAAGAGGTACCTTGGAATCGCCTGTAAAGCACAGGAAGAGGGGCACAACTTGGACAATGGTGCACTTGGCCAAAAAGGGCGTATGCGTTTTCTCCTGAATATATTCAGGAGAAAACGCATACGCCCTTTTTGGCCAAGCAAGCAAGCGGGCAATGCAAATCTGCACTACAAAGGAGTATCACTTCCCACCGGTCAAAAGGGACATCCACAAAATGTGTAAAAACCAGAAAGGCAAGACAGGCCCTGGAGAACTGGGAGCCTTGTTATGCTGATGGGCGGGATGTCAATTGCCAACTGCCTCACTGGAGGAGTGCATTGTGTTCCCTAAAACAAGTAAACAACAGAGCTACAGAGCCAAGGCCACTTCCAGTCTAGGGAATATACCTTGGGAAAACTGAAAATCAATAAGAAAGAGCCACCTCCAAATTTAGGGCTGCACTGACTACAAGAACCTCAACTTGGGTACACCTTAAATATCCCAGGAAATATAAAAATGGTTCAAAACATTGTGGTACTTACATACGATGGAATATCCCTCAGCCATGAAATCAATGTCATAAGACCAGTAGCAGCAAAGTGAGTGGATTCAGGTACGATGATTCTAAGTGAAATAAGTCACACAGAAAAAGAAACTTATCATAAGATATCACTTAGGAAGATCCTGTAAACATGGCTACACGTGTACTGAGTTAGGAAAGAGAACAGAGTCTCACATTTAGAAAACACTCTTATGCCTGCATAAAGGGGAAGGAGAGGTGGGGTGATGCATAAAACCAGAGTTTGATATAAGCACAGGGACCGTTTCAAAAACCAACTTTGGAATAGACAAGACCGACACCTTCCTCAGTGAAAGAGACTCAAAACCCCATATTTCCCGCAGAGGAATATATCTGACTAGTAAGAATCTTAAAACCTATGTATTGATATGACTCCATAAGGGAATCAAGTGTGTCTAGAGTGGCATAAACATGGCAGCGAGAATCAGCTCAAACCCACTATAAAAAGGAATTTCAAAAGCAAAACGAAAAAACAGGGAAATTCTTTACAATTCCTTCAGGGTGTCTGAGGAAACCTGGAAAGACCCTATCTACAATGACAGCTGGATGTGGCATAAGGCTGGACACTTGGGACTGAGAGGATTGGTGAGATTGGGTGAGCGAATGCATACCATTTCAAGCAATAATGCATGGCCCCCATTCCATGGGTCCCAACTCTCCAGGTTCAAGGGAATATTACTACAGCTATAACATGTACAGGAAACCTAGAGAATGGACACACTGTGAATACGAAAGGTTTCTAAAACTCAACGAATAGTCCCTCTCCTGGTGCTCCAGTTTGACTTTCCAACTGCCTTACTATCAATCTCCCAACTTGGAGAGACAGGCCCTTTAACCTCCTGGTTTGCACAGGTTCCCAATTTGCCAGAGGATGGAAGGGACGAGGGAGAACCCATGAGAGAGTAGCTGTTAGGCATTTGGACGGGCACATGTCACTCTAATTGCCCGGCAGGAAGAAGAATTAACCAAAGTCTCAGCCACCCACCGGGAACCAGTATAGGACATGATCCAAAATTTTGGACTTGCGTTCAGCTCACAAAAAACGAGTTGAGAAATGGAGCTCAGGGGCACAGCAATTCACAAACTGGCAGAGTGATAAAGGACAACTATCGTCCAAAAATCTGTTGAGGGAAGTCAACGAGGCGGACTTGAAAGCGAGGCAAAAGAGCAGGAAACAGATTTCAAGAGGTACCTTGGAATCGCCTGTAAAGCACAGGAAGAGGGGCACAACTTGGACAATGTTGCACTTGGCCAAAAAGGGCGTATGCGTTTTCTCCTGAATATATTCAGGAGAAAACGCATACGCCCTTTTTGGCCAAGCAAGCAAGCGGGCAATGCAAATCTGCACTACAAAGAAGTATCACTTCCCACCGGTCAAAAGGGACATCCACAAAATGTGTAAAAACCAGAAAGGCAAGACAGGCCCTGGAGAACTGGGAGCCTTGTTATGCTGATGGGCGGGATGTAAATTGCCAACTGCCTCACTGGAGGAGTGCATTGTGTTCCCTAAAACAAGTAAACAACAGAGCTACAGAGCCAAGGCCACTTCCAGTCTAGGGAATATACCTTGGGAAAACTGAAAATCAATAAGAAAGAGCCACCTCCAAATTTAGGGCTGCACTGACTACAAGAACCTCAACTTGGGTACACCTTAAATATCCCAGGAAATATAAAAATGGTTCAAAACATTGTGGTACTTACGTACGATGGAATATCCCTCAGCCATGAAATCAATGTCATAAGACCAGTAGCAGCAAAGTGAGTGGATTCAGGTACGATGATTCTAAGTGAAATAAGTCACACAGAAAAAGAAACTTATCATAAGATATCACTTAGGAAGATCCTGTAAACATGGCTACACGTGAACTGAGTTAGGAAAGAGAACAGAGTCTCACATTTAGAAAACACTCTTATGCCTGCATAAAGGGGAAGGAGAGGTGGGGTGATGCATAAAACCAGAGTTTGATATAAGCACAGGGACCGTTTCAAAAACCAACTTTGGAATTGACAAGACCGACACCTTCCTCAGTGAAAGAGACTCAAAACCCCATATTTCCCACAGAGGAATATATCTGACTAGTAAGAATCTTAAAACCTATGTATTGATATGTCTCCATAAGGGAATCAAGTGTGTCTAGAGTGGCATAAACATGGCAGCGAGAATCAGCTCAAACCCACTATAAAAAGGAATTTCAAAAGCAAAACCAAAAAACAGGGAAATTCTTTACAATTCCTTCAGGGTGTCTGAGGAAACCTGGAAAGACCCTATCTACAATGACAGCTGGATGTGGCATAAGGCTGGACACTTGGGACTGAGAGGATTGGTGAGATTGGGTGAGCAAATGCAGACCCTTTCAAGCAATAATGCATGGCCCCCATTCCATGGGTCCCAACTCTCCAGGTTCAAGGGAATATTACTACAGCTATAACATGTACAGGAAACCTAGAGAATGGACACACTGTGAATACGAAAGGTTTCTAAAACTCAACGAATAGTCCCTCTCCTGGTGCTCCAGTTTGACTTTCCAACTGCCTTACTATCAATCTCCCAACTTGGAGAGACAGGCCCTTTAACCTCCTGGTTTGCACAGGTTCCCAATTTGCCAGAGGATGGAAGGGACGAGGGAGAACCCATGAGAGAGTAGCTGTTAGGCATTTGGACGGGCACATGTCACTCTAATTGCCCGGCAGGAAGAAGAATTAACCAAAGTCTCAGCCACCCACCGGGAACCAGTATAGGACATGATCCAAAATTTTGGACTTGCGTTCAGCTCACAAAAAACGAGTTGAGAAATGGAGCTCAGGGGCACAGCAATTCACAAACTGGCAGAGTGATAAAGGACAACTATCGTCCAAAAATCTGTTGAGGGAAGTCAACGAGGCGGACTTGAAAGCGAGGCAAAAGAGCAGGAAACAGATTTCAAGAGGTACCTTGGAATCGCCTGTAAAGCACAGGAAGAGGGGCACAACTTGGACAATGTTGCACTTGGCCAAAAAGGGCGTATGCGTTTTCTCCTGAATATATTCAGGAGAAAACGCATACGCCCTTTTTGGCCAAGCAAGCAAGCGGGCAATGCAAATCTGCACTACAAAGAAGTATCACTTCCCACCAGTCAAAAGGGACATCCACAAAATGTGTAAAAACCAGAAAGGCAAGACAGGCCCTGGAGAACTGGGAGCCTTGTTATGCTGATGGGCGGGATGTAAATTGCCAACTGCCTCACTGGAGGAGTGCATTGTGTTCCCTAAAACAAGTAAACAACAGAGCTACAGAGCCAAGGCCACTTCCAGTCTAGGGAATATACCTTGGGAAAACTGAAAATCAATAAGAAAGAGCCACCTCCAAATTTAGGGCTGCACTGACTACAAGAACCTCAACTTGGGTACACCTTAAATATCCCAGGAAATATAAAAATGGTTCAAAACATTGTGGTACTTACGTACGATGGAATATCCCTCAGCCATGAAATCAATGTCATAAGACCAGTAGCAGCAAAGTGAGTGGATTCAGGTACGATGATTCTAAGTGAAATAAGTCACACAGAAAAAGAAACTTATCATAAGATATCACTTATGAAGATCCTGTAAACATGGCTACACGTGAACTGAGTTAGGAAAGAGAACAGAGTCTCACATTTAGAAAACACTCTTATGCCTGCATAAAGGGGAAGGAGAGGTGGGGTGATGCATAAAACCAGAGTTTGATATAAGCACAGGGACCGTTTCAAAAACCAACTTTGGAATTGACAAGACCGACACCTTCCTCAGTGAAAGAGACTCAAAACCCCATATTTCCCACAGAGGAATATATCTGACTAGTAAGAATCTTAAAACCTATGTATTGATATGTCTCCATAAGGGAATCAAGTGTGTCTAGAGTGGCATAAACATGGCAGCGAGAATCAGCTCAAACCCACTATAAAAAGGAATTTCAAAAGCAAAACCAAAAAACAGGGAAATTCTTTACAATTCCTTCAGGGTGTCTGAGGAAACCTGGAAAGACCCTATCTACAATGACAGCTGGATGTGGCATAAGGCTGGACACTTGGGACTGAGAGGATTGGTGAGATTGGGTGAGCAAATGCAGACCCTTTCAAGCAATAATGCATGGCCCCCATTCCATGGGTCCCAACTCTCCAGGTTCAAGGGAATATTACTACAGCTATAACATGTACAGGAAACCTAGAGAATGGACACACTGTGAATACGAAAGGTTTCTAAAACTCAACGAATAGTCCCTCTCCTGGTGCTCCAGTTTGACTTTCCAACTGCCTTACTATCAATCTCCCAACTTGGAGAGACAGGCCCTTTAACCTCCTGGTTTGCACAGGTTCCCAATTTGCCAGAGGATGGAAGGGACGAGGGAGAACCCATGAGAGAGTAGCTGTTAGGCATTTGGACGGGCACATGTCACTCTAATTGCCCGGCAGGAAGAAGAATTAACCAAAGTCTCAGCCACCCACCGGGAACCAGTATAGGACATGATCCAAAATTTTGGACTTGCGTTCAGCTCACAAAAAACGAGTTGAGAAATGGAGCTCAGGGGCACAGCAATTCACAAACTGGCAGAGTGATAAAGGACAACTATCGTCCAAAAATCTGTTGAGGGAAGTCAACGAGGCGGACTTGAAAGTGAGGCAAAATAGCAGGAAACAGATTTCAAGAGGTACCTTGGAATTGCCTGTAAAGCACAGGAAGAGGGGCACAACTTGGACAATGGTGCACTTGGCCAAAAAGGGCGTATGCGTTTTCTCCTGAATATATTCAGGAGAAAACGCATACGCCCTTTTTGGCCAAGCAAGCAAGCGGGCAATGCAAATCTTCACTACAAAGAAGTATCACTTCTCACCGGTCAAAAGGGACATCCACAAAATGTGTAAAAACCAGAAAGGCAAGACAGGCCCTGGAGAACTGGGAGCCTTGTTATGCTGATGGGCGGGATGTAAATTGCCAACTGCCTCACTGGAGGAGTGCATTGTGTTCCCTAAAACAAGTAAACAACAGAGCTACAGAGCCAAGGCCACTTCCAGTCTAGGGAATATACCTTGGGAAAACTGAAAATCAATAAGAAAGAGCTACCTCCAAATTTAGGGCTGCACTGACTACAAGAACCTCAACTTGGGTACACCTTAAATATCCCAGGAAATATAAAAATGGTTCAAAAGATTGTGGTACTTACGTATGATGGAATATCCCTCAGCGATGAAATCAATGTCATAAGACCAGTAGCAGCAAAGTGAGTGGATTCAGGTACGATGATTCTAAGTGAAATGAGTCACACAGAAAAAGAAACTTATCATAAGATATCACTTATGAAGATCCTGTAAACATGGCTACACGTGAACTGAGTTAGGAAAGAGAACAGAGTCTCACATTTAGAAAACACTCTTATGCCTGCATAAAGGGGATGGAGAGGTGGGGTGATGCATAAAACCAGAGTTTGATATAAGCACAGGGACCGTTCCAAAAACCAACTTTGGAATAGACAAGACCTACACCTTCCTCAGTGAAAGAGACTCAAAACCCCATATTTCCCGCAGAGGAATATATCTGACTAGTAAGAATCTTAAAACCTATGTATTGATATGACTCCATAAGGGAATCAAGTGTGTCTAGAGTGGCATAAACATGGCAGCGAGAATCAGCTCAAACCCACTATAAAAAGGAATTTCAAAAGCAAAACCAAAAAACAGGGAAATTCTTTACAATTCCTTCAGGGTGTCTGAGGAAACCTGGAAAGACCCTATCTACAATGACAGCTGGATGTGGCATAAGGCTGGACACTTGGGACTGAGAGGATTGGTGAGATTGGGTGAGCGAATGCAGACCCTTTCAAGCAATAATGCATGGCCCCCATTCCATGGGTCCCAACTCTCCAGGTTCAAGGGAATATTACTACAGCTATAACATGTACAGGAAACCTAGAGAATGGACACACTGTGAATATGAAAGGTTTCTAAAACTCAATGAATAGTCCCTCTCCTAATGCTCCAGTTTGATTTTCCAACTGCCTTACTATCAATCTCCCAACTTGGAGAGACAGGCCCTTTAACCTCCTGGTTTGCACAGGTTCCCAATTTGGCATAGGATGGAAGGGACGAGGGAGAACCCATGAGAGAGTAGCTGTTAGGCATTTGGACGGGCACATGTCACTCTAATTTCCCGGCAGGAAGAAGAATTAACCAAAGTCTCAGCCACCCCCGGGAACCAGTATAGGACATGATCCAAAATTTTGGACTTGTGTTCAGCTCACAAAAAACGAGTTGAGAAATGGAGCTCAGGGGCACAGCATTTCACAAACTGGCAGAGTGATAAAGGACAACTATCCTCCAAAAATCTGTTGAGGGAAGTCAACGAGGCGGACTTGAAAGCGAGGCAAAATAGCAGGAAACAGATTTCAAGAGGTACCTTGGAATCGCCTGTAAAGCACAGGAAGAGGGGCACAACTTGGACAATGGTGCACTTGGCCAAAAAGGGCGTATGCGTTTTCTCCTGAATATATTCAGGAGAAAACGCATACGCCCTTTTTGGCCAAGCAAGCAAGCGGGCAATGCAAATCTGCACTACAAAGAAGTATCACTTCCCACCGGTCAAAAGGGACATTCACAAAATGTGTAAAAACCAGAAAGGCAAGACAGGCCCTGGAGAACTGGGAGCCTTGTTATGCTGATGGGCGGGATGTCAATTGCCAACTGCCTCACTGGAGGAGTGCATTGTGTTCCCTAAAACAAGTAAACAACAGAGCTACAGAGCCAAGGCCACTTCCAGTCTAGGGAATATACCTTGGGAAAACTGAAAATCAATAAGAAAGAGCCACCTCCAAATTTAGGGCTGCACTGACTACAAGAACCTCAACTTGGGTACACCTTAAATATCCCAGGAAATATAAAAATGGTTCAAAACATTGTGGTACTTACGTACGATGGAATATCCCTCAGCCATGAAATCAATGTCATAAGACCAGTAGCAGCAAAGTGAGTGGATTCAGGTACGATGATTCTAAGTGAAATAAGTCACACAGAAAAAGAAACTTATCATAAGATATCACTTAGGAAGATCCTGTAAACATGGCTACACGTGAACTGAGTTAGGAAAGAGAACAGAGTCTCACATTTAGAAAACACTCTTATGCCTGCATAAAGGGGAAGGAGAGGTGGGGTGATGCATAAAACCAGAGTTTGATATAAGCACAGGGACCGTTTCAAAAACCAACTTTGGAATAGACAAGACCGACACCTTCCTCAGTGAAAGAGACTCAAAACCCCATATTTCCCGCAGAGGAATATATCTGACTAGTAAGAATCTTAAAACCTATGTATTGATATGACTCCATAAGGGAATCAAGTGTGTCTAGAGTGGCATAAACATGGCAGCGAGAATCAGCTCAAACCCACTATAAAAAGGAATTTCAAAAGCAAAACGAAAAAACAGGGAAATTCTTTACAATTCCTTCAGGGTGTCTGAGGAAACCTGGAAAGACCCTATCTACAATGACAGCTGGATGTGGCATAAGGCTGGACACTTGGGACTGAGAGGATTGGTGAGATTGGTTGAGCGAATGCAGACCCTTTCAAGCAATAATGCATGGCCCCCATTCCATGGGTCCCAACTCTCCAGGTTCAAGGGAATATTACTACAGCTATAACATGTACAGGAAACCTAGAGAATGGACACACTGTGAATACGAAAGGTTTCTAAAACTCAACGAATAGTCCCTCTCCTGGTGCTCCAGTTTGACTTTCCAACTGCCTTACTATCAATCTCCCAACTTGGAGAGACAGGCCCTTTAACCTCCTGGTTTGCACAGGTTCCCAATTTGCCAGAGGATGGAAGGGACGAGGGAGAACCCATGAGAGAGTAGCTGTTAGGCATTTGGACGGGCACATGTCACTCTAATTTCCCGGCAGGAAGAAGAATTAACCAAAGTCTCAGCCACCCACCGGGAACCAGTATAGGACATGATCCAAAATTTTGGACTTGCGTTCAGCTCACAAAAAACGAGTTGAGAAATGGAGCTCAGGGGCACAGCAATTCACAAACTGGCAGAGTGATAAAGGACAACTATCGTCCAAAAATCTGTTGAGGGAAGTCAACGAGGCGGACTTGAAAGCGAGGCAAAAGAGCAGGAAACAGATTTCAAGAGGTACCTTGGAATCGCCTGTAAAGCACAGGAAGAGGGGCACAACTTGGACAATGGTGCACTTGGCCAAAAAGGGCGTATGCGTTTTCTCCTGAATATATTCAGGAGAAAACGCATACGCCCTTTTTGGCCAAGCAAGCAAGCGGGCAATGCAAATCTGCACTACAAAGAAGTATCACTTCCCACCGGTCAAAAGGGACATCCACAAAATGTGTAAAAACCAGAAAGGCAAGACAGGCCCTGGAGAACTGGGAGCCTTGTTATGCTGATGGGCGGGATGTAAATTGCCAACTGCCTCACTGGAGGAGTGCATTGTGTTCCCTAAAACAAGTAAACAACAGAGCTACAGAGCCAAGGCCACTTCCAGTCTAGGGAATATACCTTGGGAAAACTGAAAATCAATAAGAAAGAGCCACCTCCAAATTTAGGGCTGCACTGACTACAAGAACCTCAACTTGGGTACACCTTAAATATCCCAGGAAATATAAAAATGGTTCAAAACATTGTGGTACTTACGTACGATGGAATATCCCTCAGCCATGAAATCAATGTCATAAGACCAGTAGCAGCAAAGTGAGTGGATTCAGGTACGATGATTCTAAGTGAAATAAGTCACACAGAAAAAGAAACTTATCATAAGATATCACTTAGGATGATCCTGTAAACATGGCTACACGTGAACTGAGTTAGGAAAGAGAACAGAGTCTCACATTTAGAAAACACTCTTATGCCTGCATAAAGGGGAAGGAGAGGTGGGGTGATGCATAAAACCAGAGTTTGATATAAGCACAGGGACCGTTTCAAAAACCAACTTTGGAATAGACAAGACCGACACCTTCCTCAGTGAAAGAGACTCAAAACCCCATATTTCCCGCAGAGGAATATATCTGACTAGTAAGAATCTTAAAACCTATGTATTGATATGACTCCATAAGGGAATCAAGTGTGTCTAGAGTGGCATAAACATGGCAGCGAGAATCAGCTCAAACCCACTATAAAAAGGAATTTCAAAAGCAAAACCAAAAAACAGGGAAATTCTTTACAATTCCTTCAGGGTGTCTGAGGAAACCTGGAAAGACCCTATCTACAATGACAGCTGGATGTGGCATAAGGCTGGACACTTGGGACTGAGAGGATTGGTGAGATTGGGTTAGCGAATGCAGACCCTTTCAAGCAATAATGCATGGCCCCCATTCCATGGGTCCCAACTCTCCAGGTTCAAGGGAATATTACTACAGCTATAACATGTACAGGAAACCTAGAGAATGTACACACTGTGAATACGAAAGGTTTCTAAAACTCAATGAATATTCCTTCTCCTGGTGCTCCAGTTTGACTTTCCAACTGCCTTACTATCAATCTCCCAACTTGGAGAGACAGGCCCTTTAACCTCCTGGTTTGAACAGGTTCCCAATTTGCCAGAGGATGGAAGGGACGAGGGAGAACCCATGAGAGAGTAGCTGTTAGGCATTTGGACGGGCACATGTCACTCTAATTTCCCGGCAGGAAGAAGAATTAACCAAAGTCTCAGCCACCCACCGGGAACCAGTATAGGACATGATCCAAAATTTTGGACTTGTGTTCAGCTCACAAAAAAACGAGTTGAGAAATGGAGCTCAGGGGCACAGCAATTCACAAACTGGCAGAGTGATAAAGGACAACTATCGTCCAAAAATCTGTTGAGGGAAGTCAACGAGGCGGACTTGAAAGCGAGGCACAATAGCAGGAAACAGATTTCAAGAGGTACCTTGGAATCGCCTGTAAAGCACAGGAAGAGGGGCACGACTTGGACAATGGTGCACTTGGCCAAAAAGGGCGTATGCGTTTTCTCCTGAATATATTCAGGAGAAAACGCATACGCCCTTTTTGGCCAAGCAAGCAAGCGGGCAATGCAAATCTGCACTACAAAGAAGTATCACTTCCCACCGGTCAAAAGGGACATCCACAAATGTGTAAAAACCAGAAAGGCAAGACAGGCCCTGGAGAACTGGGAGCCTTGTTATGCTGATGGGTGGGATGTCAATTGCCAACTGCCTCACTGGAGGAGTGCATTGTGTTCCCTAAAACAAGTAAACAACAGAGCTACAGAGCCAATGCTACTTCCAGTCTAGGGAATATACCTTGGGAAAACTGAAAATCAATAAGAAAGAGCCACCTCCAAATTTAGGGCTGCACTGACTACAAGAACCTCAACTTGGGTACACCTTAAATATCCCAGGAAATATAAAAATGGTTCAAAACATTGTGGTACTTACGTACGATGGAATATCCCTCAGCCATGAAATCAATGTCATAAGACCAGTAGCAGCAAAGTGAGTGGATTCAGGTACGATGATTCTAAGTGAAATAAGTCACACAGAAAAAGAAACTTATCATAAGATATCACTTAGGAAGATCCTGTAAACATGGCTACACGTGAACTGAGTTAGGAAAGAGAACAGAGTCTCACATTTAGAAAACACTCTTATGCCTGCATAAAGGGGAAGGAGAGGTGGGGTGATGCATAAAACCAGAGTTTGATATAAGCACAGGGACCGTTTCAAAAACCAACTTTGGAATAGACAAGACCTACACCTTCCTCAGTGAAAGAGACTCAAAACCCCATATTTCCCGCAGAGGAATATATCTGACTAGTAAGAATCTTAAAACCTATGTATTGATATGTCTCCATAAGGGAATCAAGTGTGTCTAGAGTGGCATAAACATGGCAGCGAGAATCAGCTCAAACCCACTATAAAAAGGAATTTCAAAAGCAAAACCAAAAAACAGGGAAATTCTTTACAATTCCTTCAGGGTGTCTGAGGAAACCTGGAAAGACCCTATCTACAATGACAGCTGGATGTGGCATAAGGCTGGACACTTGGGACTGAGAGGATTGGTGAGATTGGGTGAGCGAATGCAGACCCTTTCAAGCAATAATGCATGGCCCCCATTCCATGGGTCCCAACTCTCCAGGTTCAAGGGAATATTACTACAGCTATAACATGTACAGGAAACCTAGAGAATGGACACACTGTGAATACGAAAGGTTTCTAAAACTCAATGAATAGTCCCTCTCCTGGTGCTCCAGTTTGACTTTCCAACTGCCTTACTATCAATCTCCCAACTTGGAGAGACAGGCCCTTTAACCTCCTGGTTTGCACAGGTTCCCAATTTGCCAGAGGATGGAAGGGACGAGGGAGAACCCATGAGAGAGTAGCTGTTAGGCATTTGGACGGGCACATGTCACTCTAATTTCCCGGCAGGAAGAAGAATTAACCAAAGTCTCAGCCACCCACCGGGAACCAGTATAGGACATGATCCAAAATTTTGGACTTGTGTTCAGCTCACAAAAAACGAGTTGAGAAATGGAGCTCAGGGGCACAGCAATTCACAAACTGGCAGTGTGATAAAGGACAACTATCGTCCAAAAATCTGTTGAGGGAAGTCAACGAGGCGGACTTGAAAGCGAGGCAAAATAGCAGGAAACAGATTTCAAGAGGTACCTTGGAATCGCCTGTAAAGCACAGGAAGAGGGGCAGACTTGGACAATGGTGCACTTGGCCAAAAAGGGCGTATGTGTTTTCTCCTGAATATATTCAGGAGAAAACGCATACGCCCTTTTTGGCCAAGCAAGCAAGCGGGCAATGCAAATCTGCACTACAAAGAAGTATCACTTCCCACCGGTCAAAAGGGACATCCACAAAATGTGTAAAAACCAGAAAGGCAAGACAGGCCCTGGAGAACTGGGAGCCTTGTTATGCTGATGGGCGGGATGTCAATTGCCAACTGCCTCACTGGAGGAGTGCATTGTGTTCCCTAAAACAAGTAAACAACAGAGCTACAGAGCCAAGGCCACTTCCAGTCTAGGGAATATACCTTGGGAAAACTGAAAATCAATAAGAAAGAGCCACCTCCAAATTTAGGGCTGCACTGACTACAAGAACCTCAACTTGGGTACACCTTAAATATCCCAGGAAATATAAAAATGGTTCAAAACATTGTGGTACTTACGTACGATGGAATATCCCTCAGCCATGAAATCAATGTCATAAGACCAGTAGCAGCAAAGTGAGTGGATTCAGATACGATGATTCTAAGTGAAATAAGTCACACAGAAAAAGAAACTTATCATAAGATATCACTTAGGAAGATCCTGTAAACATGGCTACACGTGAACTGAGTTAGGAAAGAGAACAGAGTCTCACATTTAGAAAACACTCTTATGCCTGCATAAAGGGGAAGGAGAGGTGGGGTGATGCATAAAACCAGAGTTTGATATAAGCACAGGGACCGTTTCAAAAACCAACTTTGGAATAGACAAGACCGACACCTTCCTCAGTGAAAGAGACTCAAAACCCCATATTTCCCGCAGAGGAATATATCTGACTAGTAAGAATCTTAAAACCTATGTATTGATATGACTCCATAAGGGAATCAAGTGTGTCTAGAGTGGCATAAACATGGCAGCGAGAATCAGCTCAAACCCACTATAAAAAGGAATTTCAAAAGCAAAACGAAAAAACAGGGAAATTCTTTACAATTCCTTCAGGGTGTCTGAGGAAACCTGGAAAGACCCTATCTACAATGACAGCTGGATGTGGCATAAGGCTGGACACTTGGGACTGAGAGGATTGGTGAGATTGGGTGAGCGAATGCAGACCCTTTCAAGCAATAATGCATGGCCCCCATTCCATGGGTCCCAACTCTCCAGGTTCAAGGGAATATTACTACAGCTATAACATGTACAGGAAACCTAGAGAATGGACACACTGTGAATACGAAAGGTTTCTAAAACTCAACGAATAGTCCCTCTCCTGGTGCTCCAGTTTGACTTTCCAACTGCCTTACTATCAATCTCCCAACTTGGAGAGACAGGCCCTTTAACCTCCTGGTTTGCACAGGTTCCCAATTTGGCAGAGGATGGAAGGGACGAGGGAGAACCCATGAGAGAGTAGCTGTTAGGCATTTGGACGGGCACATGTCACTCTAATTTCCCGGCAGGAAGAAGAATTAACCAAAGTCTCAGCCACCCACCGGGAACCAGTATAGGACATGATCCAAAATTTTGGACTTGCGTTCACCTCACAAAAAACGAGTTGAGAAATGGAGCTCAGGGGCACAGCAATTCACAAACTGGCAGAGTGATAAAGGACAACTATCGTCCAAAAATCTGTTGAGGGAAGTCAACGAGGCGGACTTGAAAGCGAGGCAAAGAGCAGGAAACAGATTTCAAGAGGTACCTTGGAATCGCCTGTAAAGCACAGGAAGAGGGGCACAACTTGGACAATGGTGCACTTGGCCAAAAAGGGCGTATGCGTTTTCTCCTGAATATATTCAGGAGAAAACGCATACGCCCTTTTTGGCCAAGCAAGCAAGCGGGCAATGCAAATCTGCACTACAAAGAAGTATCACTTCCCACCGGTCAAAAGGGACATCCACAAAATGTGTAAAAACCAGAAAGGCAAGACAGGCCCTGGAGAACTGGGAGCCTTGTTATGCTGATGGGCGGGATGTAAATTGCCAACTGCCTCACTGGAGGAGTGCATTGTGTTCCCTAAAACAAGTAAACAACAGAGCTACAGAGCCAAGGCCACTTCCAATCTAGGGAATATACCTTGGGAAAACTGAAAATCAATAAGAAAGAGCCACCTCCAAATTTAGGGCTGCACTGACTACAAGAACCTCAACTTGGGTACACCTTAAATATCCCAGGAAATATAAAAATGGTTCAAAACATTGTGGTACTTACGTACGATGGAATATCCCTCAGCCATGAAATCAATGTCATAAGACCAGTAGCAGCAAAGTGAGTGGATTCAGGTACGATGATTCTAAGTGAAATAAGTCACACAGAAAAAGAAACTTATCATAAGATATCACTTAGGATGATCCTGTAAACATGGCTACACGTGAACTGAGTTAGGAAAGAGAACAGAGTCTCACATTTAGAAAACACTCTTATGCCTGCATAAAGGGGAAGGAGAGGTGGGGTGATGCATAAAACCAGAGTTTGATATAAGCACAGGGACCGTTTCAAAAACCAACTTTGGAATAGACAAGACCGACACCTTCCTCAGTGAAAGAGACTCAAAACCCCATATTTCCCGCAGAGGAATATATCTGACTAGTAAGAATCTTAAAACCTATGTATTGATATGACTCCATAAGGGAATCAAGTGTGTCTAGAGTGGCATAAACATGGCAGCGAGAATCAGCTCAAACCCACTATAAAAAGGAATTTCAAAAGCAAAACCAAAAAACAGGGAAATTCTTTACAATTCCTTCAGGGTGTCTGAGGAAACCTGGAAAGACCCTATCTACAATGACAGCTGGATGTGGCATAAGGCTGGACACTTGGGACTGAGAGGATTGGTGAGATTGGTTGAGCGAATGCAGACCCTTTCAAGCAATAATGCATGGCCCCCATTCCATGGGTCCCAACTCTCCAGGTTCAAGGGAATATTACTACAGCTATAACATGTACAGGAAACCTAGAGAATGTACACACTGTGAATACGAAAGGTTTCTAAAACTCAATGAATATTCCTTCTCCTGGTGCTCCAGTTTGACTTTCCAACTGCCTTACTATCAATCTCCCAACTTGGAGAGACAGGCCCTTTAACCTCCTGGTTTGAACAGGTTCCCAATTTGCCAGAGGATGGAAGGGACGAGGGAGAACCCATGAGAGAGTAGCTGTTAGGCATTTGGACGGGCACATGTCACTCTAATTTCCCGGCAGGAAGAAGAATTAACCAAAGTCTCAGCCACCCACCGGGAACCAGTATAGGACATGATCCAAAATTTTGGACTTGTGTTCAGCTCACAAAAAAACGAGTTGAGAAATGGAGCTCAGGGGCACAGCAATTCACAAACTGGCAGAGTGATAAAGGACAACTATCGTCCAAAAATCTGTTGAGGGAAGTCAACGAGGCGGACTTGAAAGCGAGGCACAATAGCAGGAAACAGATTTCAAGAGGTACCTTGGAATCGCCTGTAAAGCACAGGAAGAGGGGCACGACTTGGACAATGGTGCACTTGGCCAAAAAGGGCGTATGCGTTTTCTCCTGAATATATTCAGGAGAAAACGCATACGCCCTTTTTGGCCAAGCAAGCAAGCGGGCAATGCAAATCTGCACTACAAAGAAGTATCACTTCCCACCGGTCAAAAGGGACATCCACAAATGTGTAAAAACCAGAAAGGCAAGACAGGCCCTGGAGAACTGGGAGCCTTGTTATGCTGATGGGTGGGATGTCAATTGCCAACTGCCTCACTGGAGGAGTGCATTGTGTTCCCTAAAACAAGTAAACAACAGAGCTACAGAGCCAAGGCCACTTCCAGTCTAGGGAATATACCTTGGGAAAACTGAAAATCAATAAGAAAGAGCCACCTCCAAATTTAGGGCTGCACTGACTACAAGAACCTCAACTTGGGTACACCTTAAATATCCCAGGAAATATAAAAATGGTTCAAAACATTGTGGTACTTACGTACGATGGAATATCCCTCAGCCATGAAATCAATGTCATAAGACCAGTAGCAGCAAAGTGAGTGGATTCAGGTACGATGATTCTAAGTGAAATAAGTCACACAGAAAAAGAAACTTATCATAAGATATCACTTAGGAAGATCCTGTAAACATGGCTACACGTGAACTGAGTTAGGAAAGAGAACAGAGTCTCACATTTAGAAAACACTCTTATGCCTGCATAAAGGGGAAGGAGAGGTGGGGTGATGCATAAAACCAGAGTTTGATATAAGCACAGGGACCGTTTCAAAAACCAACTTTGGAATAGACAAGACCGACACCTTCCTCAGTGAAAGAGACTCAAAACCCCATATTTCCCGCAGAGGAATATATCTGACTAGTAAGAATCTTAAAACCTATGTATTGATATGTCTCCATAAGGGAATCAAGTGTGTCTAGAGTGGCATAAACATGGCAGCGAGAATCAGCTCAAACCCACTATAAAAAGGAATTTCAAAAGCAAAACCAAAAAACAGGGAAATTCTTTACAATTCCTTCAGGGTGTCTGAGGAAACCTGGAAAGACCCTATCTACAATGACAGCTGGATGTGGCATAAGGCTGGACACTTGGGACTGAGAGGATTGGTGAGATTGGGTGAGCGAATGCAGACCCTTTCAAGCAATAATGCATGGCCCCCATTCCATGGGTCCCAACTCTCCAGGTTCAAGGGAATATTACTACAGCTATAACATGTACAGGAAACCTAGAGAATGGACACACTGTGAATACGAAAGGTTTCTAAAACTCAATGAATAGTCCCTCTCCTGGTGCTCCAGTTTGACTTTCCAACTGCCTTACTATCAATCTCCCAACTTGGAGAGACAGGCCCTTTAACCTCCTGGTTTGCACAGGTTCCCAATTTGCCAGAGGATGGAAGGGACGAGGGAGAACCCATGAGAGAGTAGCTGTTAGGCATTTGGACGGGCACATGTCACTCTAATTTCCCGGCAGGAAGAAGAATTAACCAAAGTCTCAGCCACCCACCGGGAACCAGTATAGGACATGATCCAAAATTTTGGACTTGTGTTCAGCTCACAAAAAACGAGTTGAGAAATGGAGCTCAGGGGCACAGCAATTCACAAACTGGCAGTGTGATAAAGGACAACTATCGTCCAAAAATCTGTTGAGGGAAGTCAACGAGGCGGACTTGAAAGCGAGGCAAAATAGCAGGAAACAGATTTCAAGAGGTACCTTGGAATCGCCTGTAAAGCACAGGAAGAGGGGCACGACTTGGACAATGGTGCACTTGGCCAAAAAGGGCGTATGCGTTTTCTCCTGAATATATTCAGGAGAAAACGCATACGCCCTTTTCGGCCAAGCAAGCAAGCGGGCAATGCAAATCTGCACTACAAAGAAGTATCACTTCCCACCGGTCAAAAGGGACATCCACAAAATGTGTAAAAACCAGAAAGGCAAGACAGGCCCTGGATAACTGGGAGCCTTGTTATGCTGATGGGCGGGATGTAAATTGCCAACTGCCTCACTGGAGGAGTGCATTGTGTTCCCTAAAACAAGTAAACAACAGAGCTACAGAGCCAAGGCCACTTCCAGTCTAGGGAATATACCTTGGGAAAACTGAAAATCAATAAGAAAGAGCCACCTCCAAATTTAGGGCTGCACTGACTACAAGAACCTCAACTTGGGTACACCTTAAATATCCCAGGAAATATAAAAATGGTTCAAAACATTGTGGTACTTACGTACGATGGAATATCCCTCAGCCATGAAATCAATGTCATAAGACCAGTAGCAGCAAAGTGAGTGGATTCAGGTACGATGATTCTAAGTGAAATAAGTCACACAGAAAAAGAAACTTATCATAAGATATCACTTAGGAAGATCCTGTAAACATGGCTACACGTGAACTGAGTTAGGAAAGAGAACAGAGTCTCACATTTAGAAAACACTCTTATGCCTGCATAAAGGGGAAGGAGAGGTGGGGTGATGCATAAAACCAGAGTTTGATATAAGCACAGGGACCGTTTCAAAAACCAACTTTGGAATAGACAAGACCGACACCTTCCTCAGTGAAAGAGACTCAAAACCCCATATTTCCCGCAGAGGAATATATCTGACTAGTAAGAATCTTAAAACCTATGTATTGATATGACTCCATAAGGGAATCAAGTGTGTCTAGAGTGGCATAAACATGGCAGCGAGAATCAGCTCAAACCCACTATAAAAAGGAATTTCAAAAGCAAAACGAAAAAACAGGGAAATTCTTTACAATTCCTTCAGGGTGTCTGAGGAAACCTGGAAAGACCCTATCTACAATGACAGCTGGATGTGGCATAAGGCTAGACACTTGGGACTGAGAGGATTGGTGAGATTGGGTGAGCGAATGCAGACCCTTTCAAGCAATAATGCATGGCCCCCATTCCATGGGTCCCAACTCTCCAGGTTCAAGGGAATATTACTACAGCTATAACATGTACAGGAAACCTAGAGAATGGACACACTGTGAATACGAAAGGTTTCTAAAACTCAATGAATATTCCTTCTCCTGGTGCTCCAGTTTGACTTTCCAACTGCCTTACTATCAATCTCCCAACTTGGAGAGACAGGCCCTTTAACCTCCTGGTTTGCACAGGTTCCCAATTTGCCAGAGGATGGAAGGGACGAGGGAGAACCCATGAGAGAGTAGCTGTTAGGCATTTGGACGGGCACATGTCACTCTAATTTCCCGGCAGGAAGAAGAATTAACCAAAGTCTCAGCCACCCACCGGGAACCAGTATAGGACATGATCCAAAATTTTGGACTTGTGTTCAGCTCACAAAAAATGAGTTGAGAAATGGAGCTCAGGGGCACAGCAATTCACAAACTGGCAGAGTGATAAAGGACAACTATCGTCCAAAAATCTGTTGAGGGAAGTCAACGAGGCGGACTTGAAAGCGAGGCACAATAGCAGGAAACAGATTTCAAGAGGTACCTTGGAATCGCCTGTAAAGCACAGGAAGAGGGGCACAACTTGGACAATGGTGCACTTGGCCAAAAAGGGCGTATGCGTTTTCTCCTGAATATATTCAGGAGAAAACGCATATGCCCTTTTTGGCCAAGCAAGCAAGCGGGCAATGCAAATCTGCACTACAAAGAAGTATCACTTCCCACCGGTCAAAAGGGACATCCACAAAATGTGTAAAAACCAGAAAGGCAAGACAGGCCCTGGAGAACTGGGAGCCTTGTTATGCTGATGGGCGGGATGTCAATTGCCAACTGCCTCACTGGAGGAGTGCATTGTGTTCCCTAAAACAAGTAAACAACAGAGCTACAGAGCCAAGGCCACTTCCAGTCTAGGGAATATACCTTGGGAAAACTGAAAATCAATAAGAAAGAGCCACCTCCAAATTTAGGGCTGCACTGACTACAAGAACCTCAACTTGGGTACACCTTAAATATCCCAGGAAATATAAAAATGGTTCAAAACATTGTGGTACTTACGTACGATGGAATATCCCTCAGCCATGAAATCAATGTCATAAGACCAGTAGCAGCAAAGTGAGTGGATTCAGGTACGATGATTCTAAGTGAAATAAGTCACACAGAAAAAGGAACTTATCATAAGATATCACTTAGGAAGATCCTGTAAACATGGCTACACGTGAACTGAGTTAGGAAAGAGAACAGAGTCTCACATTTAGAAAACACTCTTATGCCTGCATAAAGGGGAAGGAGAGGTGGGGTGATGCATAAAACCAGAGTTTGATATAAGCACAGGGACCGTTTCAAAAACCAACTTTGGAATAGACAAGACCGACACCTTCCTCAGTGAAAGAGACTCAAAACCCCATATTTCCCACAGAGGAATATATCTGACTAGTAAGAATCTTAAAACCTATGTATTGATATGTCTCCATAAGGGAATCAAGTGTGTCTAGAGTGGCATAAACATGGCAGCGAGAATCAGCTCAAACCCACTATAAAAAGGAATTTCAAAAGCAAAACCAAAAAACAGGGAAATTCTTTACAATTCCTTCAGGGTGTCTGAGGAAACCTGGAAAGACCCTATCTACAATGACAGCTGGATGTGGCATAAGGCTGGACACTTGGGACTGAGAGGATTGGTGAGATTGGGTGAGCAAATGCAGACCCTTTCAAGCAATAATGCATGGCCCCCATTCCATGGGTCCCAACTCTCCAGGTTCAAGGGAATATTACTACAGCTATAACATGTACAGGAAACCTAGAGAATGGACACACTGTGAATACGAAAGGTTTCTAAAACTCAACGAATAGTCCCTCTCCTGGTGCTCCAGTTTGACTTTCCAACTGCCTTACTATCAATCTCCCAACTTGGAGAGACAGGCCCTTTAACCTCCTGGTTTGCACAGGTTCCCAATTTGCCAGAGGATGGAAGGGACGAGGGAGAACCCATGAGAGAGTAGCTGTTAGGCATTTGGACGGGCACATGTCACTCTAATTGCCCGGCAGGAAGAAGAATTAACCAAAGTCTCAGCCACCCACCGGGAACCAGTATAGGACATGATCCAAAATTTTGGACTTGCGTTCAGCTCACAAAAAACGAGTTGAGAAATGGAGCTCAGGGGCACAGCAATTCACAAACTGGCAGAGTGATAAAGGACAACTATCGTCCAAAAATCTGTTGAGGGAAGTCAACGAGGCGGACTTGAAAGTGAGGCAAAATAGCAGGAAACAGATTTCAAGAGGTACCTTGGAATTGCCTGTAAAGCACAGGAAGAGGGGCACAACTTGGACAATGGTGCACTTGGCCAAAAAGGGCGTATGCGTTTTCTCCTGAATATATTCAGGAGAAAACGCATACGCCCTTTTTGGCCAAGCAAGCAAGCGGGCAATGCAAATCTGCACTACAAAGAAGTATCACTTCCCACCGGTCAAAAGGGACATCCACAAAATGTGTAAAAACCAGAAAGGCAAGACAGGCCCTGGAGAACTGGGAGCCTTGTTATGCTGATGGGCGGGATGTAAATTGCCAACTGCCTCACTGGAGGAGTGCATTGTGTTCCCTAAAACAAGTAAACAACAGAGCTACAGAGCCAAGGCCACTTCCAGTCTAGGGAATATACCTTGGGAAAACTGAAAATCAATAAGAAAGAGCCACCTCCAAATTTAGGGCTGCACTGACTACAAGAACCTCAACTTGGGTACACCTTAAATATCCCAGGAAATATAAAAATGGTTCAAAACATTGTGGTACTTACGTACGATGGAATATCCCTCAGCCATGAAATCAATGTCATAAGACCAGTAGCAGCAAAATGAGTGGATTCAGGTGCGATGATTCTAAGTAAATAAGTCACACAGAAAAAGAAACTTATCATAAGATATCACTTATGAAGATCCTGTAAACATGGCTACACGTGAACTGAGTTAGGAAAGAGAACAGAGTCTCACATTTAGAAAACACTCTTATGCCTGCATAAAGGGGAAGGAGAGGTGGGGTGATGCATAAAACCAGAGTTTGATATAAGCACAGGGACCGTTTCAAAAACCAACTTTAGAATTGACAAGACCGACACCTTCCTCAGTGAAAGAGACTCAAAACCCCATATTTCCCACAGAGGAATATATCTGACTAGTAAGAATCTTAAAACTTATGTATTGATATGTCTCCATAAGGGAATCAAGTGTGTCTAGAGTGGCATAAACATGGCAGCGAGTATCAGCTCAAACCCACTATAAAAAGGAATTTCAAAAGCAAAACCAAAAAACAGGGAAATTCTTTACAATTCCTTCAGGGTGTCTGAGGAAACCTGGAAAGACCCTATCTACAATGACAGCTGGATGTGGCATAAGGCTGGACACTTGGGACTGAGAGGATTGGTGAGATTGGGTGAGCGAATGCAGACCCTTTCAAGCAATAATGCATGGCCCCCATTCCATGGGTCCCAACTCTCCAGGTTCAAGGGAATATTACTACAGCTATAACATGTACAGGAAACCTAGAGAATGGACACACTGTGAATACGAAAGGTTTCTAAAACTCAACGAATAGTCCCTCTCCTGGTGCTCCAGTTTGACTTTCCAACTGCCTTACTATCAATCTCCCAACTTGGAGAGACAGGCCCTTTAACCTCCTGGTTTGCACAGGTTCCCAATTTGGCAGAGGATGGAAGGGACGAGGGAGAACCCATGAGAGAGTAGCTGTTAGGCATTTGGACGGGCACATGTCACTCTAATTTCCCGGCAGGAAGAAGAATTAACCAAAGTCTCAGCCACCCACCGGGAACCAGTATAGGACATGATCCAAAATTTTGGACTTGCGTTCAGCTCACAAAAAACGAGTTGAGAAATGGAGCTCAGGGGCACAGCAATTCACAAACTGGCAGAGTGATAAAGGACAACTATCGTCCAAAAATCTGTTGAGGGAAGTCAACGAGGCGGACTTGAAAGCGAGGCAAAAGAGCAGGAAACAGATTTCAAGAGGTACCTTGGAATCGCCTGTAAAGCACAGGAAGAGGGGCACAACTTGGACAATGGTGCACTTGGCCAAAAAGGGCGTATGCGTTTTCTCCTGAATATATTCAGGAGAAAACGCATACGCCCTTTTTGGCCAAGCAAGCAAGCGGGCAATGCAAATCTGCACTACAAAGAAGTATCACTTCCCACCGGTCAAAAGGGACATCCACAAAATGTGTAAAAACCAGAAAGGCAAGACAGGCCCTGGAGAACTGGGAGCCTTGTTATGCTGATGGGCGGGATGTAAATTGCCAACTGCCTCACTGGAGGAGTGCATTGTGTTCCCTAAAACAAGTAAACAACAGAGCTACAGAGCCAAGGCCACTTCCAGTCTAGGGAATATACCTTGGGAAAACTGAAAATCAATAAGAAAGAGCCACCTCCAAATTTAGGGCTGCACTGACTACAAGAACCTCAACTTGGGTACACCTTAAATATCCCAGGAAATATAAAAATGGTTCAAAACATTGTGGTACTTACGTACGATGGAATATCCCTCAGCCATGAAATCAATGTCATAAGACCAGTAGCAGCAAAGTGAGTGGATTCAGGTACGATGATTCTAAGTGAAATAAGTCACACAGAAAAAGAAACTTATCATAAGATATCACTTATGAAGATTCTGTAAACATGGCTACACGTGAACTGAGTTAGGAAAGAGAACAGAGTCTCACATTTAGAAAACACTCTTATGCCTGCATAAAGGGGAAGGAGAGGTGGGGTGATGCATAAAACCAGAGTTTGATATAAGCACAGGGACCGTTTCAAAAACCAACTTTGGAATTGACAAGACCGACACCTTCCTCAGTGAAAGAGACTCAAAACCCCATATTTCCCACAGAGGAATATATCTGACTAGTAAGAATCTTAAAACCTATGTATTGATATGTCTCCATAAGGGAATCAAGTGTGTCTAGAGTGGCATAAACATGGCAGCGAGAATCAGCTCAAACCCACTATAAAAAGGAATTTCAAAAGCAAAACCAAAAAACAGGGAAATTCTTTACAATTCCTTCAGGGTGTCTGAGGAAACCTGGAAAGACCCTATCTACAATGACAGCTGGATGTGGCATAAGGCTGGACACTTGGGACTGAGAGGATTGGTGAGATTGGGTGAGCAAATGCAGACCCTTTCAAGCAATAATGCATGGCCCCCATTCCATGGGTCCCAACTCTCCAGGTTCAAGGGAATATTACTACAGCTATAACATGTACAGGAAACCTAGAGAATGGACACACTGTGAATACGAAAGGTTTCTAAAACTCAACGAATAGTCCCTCTCCTGGTGCTCCAGTTTGACTTTCCAACTGCCTTACTATCAATCTCCCAACTTGGAGAGACAGGCCCTTTAACCTCCTGGTTTGCACAGGTTCCCAATTTGGCAGAGGATGGAAGGGACGAGGGAGAACCCATGAGAGAGTAGCTGTTAGGCATTTGGACGGGCACATGTCACTCTAATTGCCCGGCAGGAAGAAGAATTAACCAAAGTCTCAGCCACCCACCGGGAACCAGTATAGGACATGATCCAAAATTTTGGACTTGCGTTCAGCTCACAAAAAACGAGTTGAGAAATGGAGCTCAGGGGCACAGCAATTCACAAACTGGCAGAGTGATAAAGGACAACTATCGTCCAAAAATCTGTTGAGGGAAGTCAACGAGGCGGACTTGAAAGTGAGGCAAAATAGCAGGAAACAGATTTCAAGAGGTACCTTGGAATTGCCTGTAAAGCACAGGAAGAGGGGCACAACTTGGACAATGGTGCACTTGGCCAAAAAGGGCGTATGCGTTTTCTCCTGAATATATTCAGGAGAAAACGCATACGCCCTTTTTGGCCAAGCAAGCAAGCGGGCAATGCAAATCTGCACTACAAAGAAGTATCACTTCCCACCGGTCAAAAGGGACATCCACAAAATGTGTAAAAACCAGAAAGGCAAGACAGGCCCTGGAGAACTGGGAGCCTTGTTATGCTGATGGGCGGGATGTAAATTGCCAACTGCCTCACTGGAGGAGTGCATTGTGTTCCCTAAAACAAGTAAACAACAGAGCTACAGAGCCAAGGCCACTTCCAGTCTAGGGAATATACCTTGGGAAAACTGAAAATCAATAAGAAAGAGCTACCTCCAAATTTAGGGCTGCACTGACTACAAGAACCTCAACTTGGGTACACCTTAAATATCCCAGGAAATATAAAAATGGTTCAAAACATTGTGGTACTTACGTATGATGGAATATCCCTCAGCGATGAAATCAATGTCATAAGACCAGTAGCAGCAAAGTGAGTGGATTCAGGTACGATGATTCTAAGTGAAATGAGTCACACAGAAAAAGAAACTTATCATAAGATATCACTTATGAAGATCCTGTAAACATGGCTACACGTGAACTGAGTTAGGAAAGAGAACAGAGTCTCACATTTAGAAAACACTCTTATGCCTGCATAAAGGGGATGGAGAGGTGGGGTGATGCATAAAACCAGAGTTTGATATAAGCACAGGGACCGTTCCAAAAACCAACTTTGGAATAGACAAGACCTACACCTTCCTCAGTGAAAGAGACTCAAAACCCCATATTTCCCGCAGAGGAATATATCTGACTAGTAAGAATCTTAAAACCTATGTATTGATATGACTCCATAAGGGAATCAAGTGTGTCTAGAGTGGCATAAACATGGCAGCGAGAATCAGCTCAAACCCACTATAAAAAGGAATTTCAAAAGCAAAACCAAAAAACAGGGAAATTCTTTACAATTCCTTCAGGGTGTCTGAGGAAACCTGGAAAGACCCTATCTACAATGACAGCTGGATGTGGCATAAGGCTGGACACTTGGGACTGAGAGGATTGGTGAGATTGGGTGAGCGAATGCAGACCCTTTCAAGCAATAATGCATGGCCCCCATTCCATGGGTCCCAACTCTCCAGGTTCAAGGGAATATTACTACAGCTATAACATGTACAGGAAACCTAGAGAATGGACACACTGTGAATATGAAAGGTTTCTAAAACTCAATGAATAGTCCCTCTCCTGATGCTCCAGTTTGATTTTCCAACTGCCTTACTATCAATCTCCCAACTTGGAGAGACAGGCCCTTTAACCTCCTGGTTTGCACAGGTTCCCAATTTGGCAGAGGATGGAAGGGACGAGGGAGAACCCATGAGAGAGTAGCTGTTAGGCATTTGGACGGGCACATGTCACTCTAATTTCCCGGCAGGAAGAAGAATTAACCAAAGTCTCAGCCACCCACCGGGAACCAGTATAGGACATGATCCAAAATTTTGGACTTGTGTTCAGCTCACAAAAAACGAGTTGAGAAATGGAGCTCAGGGGCACAGCAATTCACAAACTGGCAGAGTGATAAAGGACAACTATCCTCCAAAAATCTGTTGAGGGAAGTCAACGAGGCGGACTTGAAAGCGAGGCAAAATAGCAGGAAACAGATTTCAAGAGGTACCTTGGAATCGCCTGTAAAGCACAGGAAGAGGGGCACAACTTGGACAATGGTGCACTTGGCCAAAAAGGGCGTATGCGTTTTCTCCTGAATATATTCAGGAGAAAACGCATACGCCCTTTTTGGCCAAGCAAGCAAGCGGGCAATGCAAATCTGCACTACAAAGAAGTATCACTTCCCACCGGTCAAAAGGGACATCCACAAAATGTGTAAAAACCAGAAAGGCAAGACAGGCCCTGGAGAACTGGGAGCCTTGTTATGCTGATGGGCGGGATGTCAATTGCCAACTGCCTCACTGGAGGAGTGCATTGTGTTCCCTAAAACAAGTAAACAACAGAGCTACAGAGCCAAGGCCACTTCCAGTCTAGGGAATATACCTTGGGAAAACTGAAAATCAATAAGAAAGAGCCACCTCCAAATTTAGGGCTGCACTGACTACAAGAACCTCAACTTGAGTACACCTTAAATATCCCAGGAAATATAAAAATGGTTCAAAACATTGTGGTACTTACGTACGATGGAATATCCCTCAGCCATGAAATCAATGTCATAAGACCAGTAGCAGCAAAGTGAGTGGATTCAGGTACGATGATTCTAAGTGAAATAAGTCACACAGAAAAAGAAACTTATCATAAGATATCACTTAGGAAGATCCTGTAAACATGGCTACACGTGAACTGAGTTAGGAAAGAGAACAGAGTCTCACATTTAGAAAACACTCTTATGCCTGCATAAAGGGGAAGGAGAGGTGGGGTGATGCATAAAACCAGAGTTTGATATAAGCACAGGGACCGTTTCAAAAACCAACTTTGGAATAGACAAGACCGACACCTTCCTCAGTGAAAGAGACTCAAAACCCCATATTTCCCGCAGAGGAATATATCTGACTAGTAAGAATCTTAAAACCTATGTATTGATATGACTCCATAAGGGAATCAAGTGTGTCTAGAGTGGCATAAACATGGCAGCGAGAATCAGCTCAAACCCACTATAAAAAGGAATTTCAAAAGCAAAACGAAAAAACAGGGAAATTCTTTACAATTCCTTCAGGGTGTCTGAGGAAACCTGGAAAGACCCTATCTACAATGACAGCAGGATGTGGCATAAGGCTGGACACTTGGGACTGAGAGGATTGGTGAGATTGGGTGAGCGAATGCAGACCCTTTCAAGCAATAATGCATGGCCCCCATTCCATGGGTCCCAACTCTCCAGGTTCAAGGGAATATTACTACAGCTATAACATGTACAGGAAACCTAGAGAATGGACACACTGTGAATACGAAAGGTTTCTAAAACTCAACGAATAGTCCCTCTCCTGGTGCTCCAGTTTGACTTTCCAACTGCCTTACTATCAATCTCCCAACTTGGAGAGACAGGCCCTTTAACCTCCTGGTTTGCACAGGTTCCCAATTTGGCAGAGGATGGAAGGGACGAGGGAGAACCCATGAGAGAGTAGCTGTTAGGCATTTGGACGGGCACATGTCACTCTAATTTCCCGGCAGGAAGAAGAATTAACCAAAGTCTCAGCCACCCACCGGGAACCAGTATAGGACATGATCCAAAATTTTGGACATGCGTTCAGCTCACAAAAAACGAGTTGAGAAATGGAGCTCAGGGGCACAGCAATTCACAAACTGGCAGAGTGATAAAGGACAACTATCGTCCAAAAATCTGTTGAGGGAAGTCAACGAGGCGGACTTGAAAGCGAGGCAAAAGAGCAGGAAACAGATTTCAAGAGGTACCTTGGAATCGCCTGTAAAGCACAGGAAGAGGGGCACAACTTGGACAATGGTGCACTTGGCCAAAAAGGGCGTATGCGTTTTCTCCTGAATATATTCAGGAGAAAACGCATACGCCCTTTTTGGCCAAGCAAGCAAGCGGGCAATGCAAATCTGCACTACAAAGAAGTATCACTTCCCACCGGTCAAAAGGGACATCCACAAAATGTGTAAAAACCAGAAAGGCAAGACAGGCCCTGGAGAACTGGGAGCCTTGTTATGCTGATGGGCGGGATGTAAATTGCCAACTGCCTCACTGGAGGAGTGCATTGTGTTCCCTAAAACAAGTAAACAACAGAGCTACAGAGCCAAGGCCACTTCCAGTCTAGGGAATATACCTTGGGAAAACTGAAAATCAATAAGAAAGAGCTACCTCCAAATTTAGGGCTGCACTGACTACAAGAACCTCAACTTGGGTACACCTTAAATATCCCAGGAAATATAAAAATGGTTCAAAACATTGTGGTACTTACGTATGATGGAATATCCCTCAGCGATGAAATCAATGTCATAAGACCAGTAGCAGCAAAGTGAGTGGATTCAGGTACGATGATTCTAAGTGAAATGAGTCACACAGAAAAAGAAACTTATCATAAGATATCACTTATGAAGATCCTGTAAACATGGCTACACGTGAACTGAGTTAGGAAAGAGAACAGAGTCTCACATTTAGAAAACACTCTTATGCCTGCATAAAGGGGATGGAGAGGTGGGGTGATGCATAAAACCAGAGTTTGATATAAGCACAGGGACCGTTCCAAAAACCAACTTTGGAATAGACAAGACCTACACCTTCCTCAGTGAAAGAGACTCAAAACCCCATATTTCCCGCAGAGGAATATATCTGACTAGTAAGAATCTTAAAACCTATGTATTGATATGTCTCCATAAGGGAATCAAGTGTGTCTAGAGTGGCATAAACATGGCAGCGAGAATCAGCTCAAACCCACTATAAAAAGGAATTTCAAAAGCAAAACCAAAAAACAGGGAAATTCTTTACAATTCCTTCAGGGTGTCTGAGGAAACCTGGAAAGACCCTATCTACAATGACAGCTGGATGTGGCATAAGGCTGGACACTTGGGACTGAGAGGATTGGTGAGATTGGGTGAGCAAATGCAGACCCTTTCAAGCAATAATGCATGGCCCCCATTCCATGGGTCCCAACTCTCCAGGTTCAAGGGAATATTACTACAGCTATAACATGTACAGGAAACCTAGAGAATGGACACACTGTGAATATGAAAGGTTTCTAAAACTCAATGAATAGTCCCTCTCCTGATGCTCCAGTTTGATTTTCCAACTGCCTTACTATCAATCTCCCAACTTGGAGAGACAGGCCCTTTAACCTCCTGGTTTGCACAGGTTCCCAATTTGCCAGAGGATGGAAGGGACGAGGGAGAACCCATGAGAGAGTAGCTGTTAGGCATTTGGACGGGCACATGTCACTCTAATTTCCCGGCAGGAAGAAGAATTAACCAAAGTCTCAGCCACCCACCGGGAACCAGTATAGCACATGATCCAAAATTTTGGACTTGTGTTCAGCTCACAAAAAACGAGTTGAGAAATGGAGCTCAGGGGCACAGCAATTCACAAACTGGCAGAGTGATAAAGGACAACTATCGTCCAAAAATCTGTTGAGGGAAGTCAACGAGGCGGACTTGAAAGCGAGGCAAAATAGCAGGAAACAGATTTCAAGAGGTACCTTGGAATCGCCTGTAAAGCACAGGAAGAGGGGCACAACTTGGACAATGGTGCACTTGGCCAAAAAGGGCGTATGCGTTTTCTCCTGAATATATTCAGGAGAAAACGCATACGCCCTTTTTGGCCAAGCAAGCAAGCGGGCAATGCAAATCTGCACTACAAAGAAGTATCACTTCCCACCGGTCAAAAGGGACATCCACAAAATGTGTAAAAACCAGAAAGGCAAGACAGGCCCTGGAGCACTGGGAGCCTTGTTATGCTGATGGGCGGGATGTAAATTGCCAACTGCCTCACTGGAGGAGTGCATTGTGTTCCCTAAAACAAGTAAACAACAGAGCTACAGAGCCAAGGCCACTTCCAGTCTAGGGAATATACCTTGGGAAAACTGAAAATCAATAAGAAAGAGCCACCTCCAAATTTAGGGCTGCACTGACTACAAGAACCTCAACTTGGGTACACCTTAAATATCCCAGGAAATATAAAAATGGTTCAAAACATTGTGGTACTTACGTACGATGGAATATCCCTCAGCCATGAAATCAATGTCATAAGACCAGTAGCAGCAAAGTGAGTGGATTCAGGTACGATGATTCTAAGTGAAATAAGTCACACAGAAAAAGAAACTTATCATAAGATATCACTTAGGATGATCCTGTAAACATGGCTACACGTGAACTGAGTTAGGAAAGAGAACAGAGTCTCACATTTAGAAAACACTCTTATGCCTGCATAAAGGGGAAGGAGAGGTGGGGTGATGCATAAAACCAGAGTTTGATATAAGCACAGGGACCGTTTCAAAAACCAACTTTGGAATAGACAAGACCGACACCTTCCTCAGTGAAAGAGACTCAAAACCCCATATTTCCCGCAGAGGAATATATCTGACTAGTAAGAATCTTAAAACCTATGTATTAATATGACTCCATAAGGGAATCAAGTGTGTCTAGAGTGGCATAAACATGGCAGCGAGAATCAGCTCAAACCCACTATAAAAAGGAATTTCAAAAGCAAAACCAAAAAACAGGGAAATTCTTTACAATTCCTTCAGGGTGTCTGAGGAAACCTGGAAAGACCCTATCTACAATGACAGCTGGATGTGGCATAAGGCTGGACACTTGGGACTGAGAGGATTGGTGAGATTGGGTGAGCGAATGCAGACCCTTTCAAGCAATAATGCATGGCCCCCATTCCATGGGTCCCAACTCTCCAGGTTCAAGGGAATATTACTACAGCTATAACATGTACAGGAAACCTAGAGAATGTACACACTGTGAATACGAAAGGTTTCTAAAACTCAATGAATATTCCTTCTCCTGGTGCTCCAGTTTGACTTTCCAACTGCCTTACTATCAATCTCCCAACTTGGAGAGACAGGCCCTTTAACCTCCTGGTTTGAACAGGTTCCCAATTTGCCAGAGGATGGAAGGGACGAGGGAGAACCCATGAGAGAGTAGCTGTTAGGCATTTGGACGGGCACATGTCACTCTAATTTCCCGGCAGGAAGAAGAATTAACCAAAGTCTCAGCCACCCACCGGGAACCAGTATAGGACATGATCCAAAATTTTGGACTTGTGTTCAGCTCACAAAAAACGAGTTGAGAAATGGAGCTCAGGGGCACAGCAATTCACAAACTGGCAGAGTGATAAAGGACAACTATCGTCCAAAAATCTGTTGAGGGAAGTCAACGAGGCAGACTTGAAAGCGAGGCACAATAGCAGGAAACAGATTTCAAGAGGTACCTTGGAATCGCCTGTAAAGCACAGGAAGAGGGGCACGACTTGGACAATGGTGCACTTGGCCAAAAAGGGCGTATGCGTTTTCTCCTGAATATATTCAGGAGAAAACGCATACGCCCTTTTTGGCCAAGCAAGCAAGCGGGCAATGCAAATCTGCACTACAAAGAAGTATCACTTCCCACCGGTCAAAAGGGACATCCACAAATGTGTAAAAACCAGAAAGGCAAGACAGGCCCTGGAGAACTGGGAGCCTTGTTATGCTGATGGGCGGGATGTCAATTGCCAACTGCCTCACTGGAGGAGTGCATTGTGTTCCCTAAAACAAGTAAACAACAGAGCTACAGAGCCAAGGCCACTTCCAGTCTAGGGAATATACCTTGGGAAAACTGAAAATCAATAAGAAAGAGCCACCTCCAAATTTAGGGCTGCACTGACTACAAGAACCTCAACTTGGGTACACCTTAAATATCCCAGGAAATATAAAAATGGTTCAAAACATTGTGGTACTTACGTACGATGGAATATCCCTCAGCCATGAAATCAATGTCATAAGACCAGTAGCAGCAAAGTGAGTGGATTCAGGTACGATGATTCTAAGTGAAATAAGTCACACAGAAAAAGAAACTTATCATAAGATATCACTTAGGAAGATCCTGTAAACATGGCTACACGTGAACTGAGTTAGGAAAGAGAACAGAGTCTCACATTTAGAAAACACTCTTATGCCTGCATAAAGGGGAAGGAGAGGTGGGGTGATGCATAAAACCAGAGTTTGATATAAGCACAGGGACCGTTTCAAAAACCAACTTTGGAATAGACAAGACCGACACCTTCCTCAGTGAAAGAGACTCAAAACCCCATATTTCCCGCAGAGGAATATATTTGACTAGTAAGAATCTTAAAACCTATGTATTGATATGACTCCATAAGGGAATCAAGTGTGTCTAGAGTGGCATAAACATGGCAGCGAGAATCAGCTCAAACCCACTATAAAAAGGAATTTCAAAAGCAAAACCAAAAAACAGGGAAATTCTTTACAATTCCTTCAGGGTGTCTGAGGAAACCTGGAAAGACCCTATCTACAATGACAGCTGGATGTGGCATAAGGCTGGACACTTGGGACTGAGAGGATTGGTGAGATTGGGTGAGCGAATGCAGACCCTTTCAAGCAATAATGCATGGCCCCCATTCCATGGGTCCCAACTCTCCAGGTTCAAGGGAATATTACTACAGCTATAACATGTACAGGAAACCTAGAGAATGGACACACTGTGAATACGAAAGGTTTCTAAAACTCAATGAATATTCCTTCTCCTGGTGCTCCAGTTTGACTTTCCAACTGCCTTACTGTCAATCTCCCAACTTGGAGAGACAGGCCCTTTAACCTCCTGGTTTGCACAGGTTCCCAATTTGGCAGAGGATGGAAGGGACGAGGGAGAACCCTTGAGAGAGTAGCTGTTAGGCATTTGGACGGGCACATGTCACTCTAATTTCCCGGCAGGAAGAAGAATTAACCAAAGTCTCAGCCACCCACCGGGAACCAGTATAGGACATGATCCAAAATTTTGGACTTGCGTTCAGCTCACAAAAAACGAGTTGAGAAATGGAGCTCAGGGGCACAGCAATTCACAAACTGGCAGAGTGATAAAGGACAACTATCGTCCAAAAATCTGTTGAGGGAAGTCAACGAGGCGGACTTGAAAGCGAGGCACAATAGCAGGAAACAGATTTCAAGAGGTACCTTGGAATCGCCTGTAAAGCACAGGAAGAGGGGCACGACTTGGACAATGGTGCACTTGGCCAAAAAGGGCGTATGCGTTTTCTCCTGAATATATTCAGGAGAAAACGCATACGCCCTTTTTGGCCAAGCAAGCAAGCGGGCAATGCAAATCTGCACTACAAAGAAGTATCACTTCCCACCGGTCAAAAGGGACATCCACAAAATGTGTAAAAACCAGAAAGGCAAGACAGGCCCTGGAGAACTGGGAGCCTTGTTATGCTGATGGGCGGGATGTCAATTGCCAACTGCCTCACTGGAGGAGTGCATTGTGTTCCCTAAAACAAGTAAACAACAGAGCTACAGAGCCAAGGCCACTTCCAGTCTAGGGAATATACCTTGGGAAAACTGAAAATCAATAAGAAAGAGCCACCTCCAAATTTAGGGCTGCACTGACTACAAGAACCTCAACTTGGGTACACCTTAAATATCCCAGGAAATATAAAAATGGTTCAAAACATTGTGGTACTTACGTACGATGGAATATCCCTCAGCCATGAAATCAATGTCATAAGACCAGTAGCAGCAAAGTGAGTGGATTCAGGTACGATGATTCTAAGTGAAATAAGTCACACAGAAAAAGAAACTTATCATAAGATATCACTTAGGAAGATCCTGTAAACATGGCTACACGTGAACTGAGTTAGGAAAGAGAACAGAGTCTCACATTTAGAAAACACTCTTATGCCTGCATAAAGGGGAAGGAGAGGTGGGGTGATGCATAAAACCAGAGTTTGATATAAGCACAGGGACCGTTTCAAAAACCAACTTTGGAATAGACAAGACCGACACCTTCCTCAGTGAAAGAGACTCAAAACCCCATATTTCCCGCAGAGGAATATATCTGACTAGTAAGAATCTTAAAACCTATGTATTGATATGACTCCATAAGGGAATCAAGTGTGTCTAGAGTGGCATAAACATGGCAGCGAGAATCAGCTCAAACCCACTATAAAAAGGAATTTCAAAAGCAAAACGAAAAAACAGGGAAATTCTTTACAATTCCTTCAGGGTGTCTGAGGAAACCTGGAAAGACCCTATCTACAATGACAGCTGGATGTGGCATAAGGCTGGACACTTGGGACTGAGAGGATTGGTGAGATTGGGTGAGCGAATGCAGACCCTTTCAAGCAATAATGCATGGCCCCCATTCCATGGGTCCCAACTCTCCAGGTTCAAGGGAATATTACTACAGCTATAACATGTACAGGAAACCTAGAGAATGGACACACTGTGAATACGAAAGGTTTCTAAAACTCAATGAATATTCCTTCTCCTGGTGCTCCAGTTTGACTTTCCAACTGCCTTACTATCAATCTCCCAACTTGGAGAGACAGGCCCTTTAACCTCCTGGTTTGCACAGGTTCCCAATTTGCCAGAGGATGGAAGGGACGAGGGAGAACCCATGAGAGAGTAGCTGTTAGGCATTTGGACGGGCACATGTCACTCTAATTTCCCGGCAGGAAGAAGAATTAACCAAAGTCTCAGCCACCCACCGGGAACCAGTATAGGACATGATCCAAAATTTTGCACTTGTGTTCAGCTCACAAAAAACGAGTTGAGAAATGGAGCTCAGGGGCACAGCAATTCACAAACTGGCAGAGTGATAAAGGACAACTATCGTCCAAAAATCTGTTGAGGGAAGTCAACGAGGCGGACTTGAAAGCGAGGCACAATAGCAGGAAACAGATTTGAAGAGGTACCTTGGAATCGCCTGTAAAGCACAGGAAGAGGGGCACAACTTGGACAATGGTGCACTTGGCCAAAAAGGGCGTATGCGTTTTCTCCTGAATATATTCAGGAGAAAACGCATACGCCCTTTTTGGCCAAGCAAGCAAGCGGGCAATTCAAATCTGCACTACAAAGAAGTATCACTTCCCACCGGTCAAAAGGGACATCCACAAAATGTGTAAAAACCAGAAAGGCAAGACAGGCCCTGGAGAACTGGGAGCCTTGTTATGCTGATGGGCGGGATGTAAATTGCCAACTGCCTCACTGGAGGAGTGCATTGTGTTCCCTAAAACAAGTAAACAACAGAGCTACAGAGCCAAGGCCACTTCCAGTCTAGGGAATATACCTTGGGAAAACTGAAAATCAATAAGAAAGAGCCACCTCCAAATTTAGGGCTGCACTGACTACAAGAACCTCAACTTGGGTACACCTTAAATATCCCAGGAAATATAAAAATGGTTCAAAACATTGTGGTACTTACGTACGATGGAATATCCCTCAGCCATGAAATCAATGTCATAAGACCAGTAGCAGCAAAGTGAGTGGATTCAGGTACGATGATTCTAAGTGAAATAAGTCACACAGAAAAAGAAACTTATCATAAGATATCACTTAGGAAGATCCTGTAAACATGGCTACACGTGAACTGAGTTAGGAAAGAGAACAGAGTCTCACATTTAGAAAACACTCTTATGCCTGCATAAAGGGGAAGGAGAGGTGGGGCGATGCATAAAACCAGAGTTTGATATAAGCACAGGGACCGTTTCAAAAACCAACTTTGGAATAGACAAGACCTACACCTTCCTCAGTGAAAGAGACTCAAAACCCCATATTTCCCACAGAGGAATATATCTGACTAGTAAGAATCTTAAAACCTATGTATTGATATGTCTCCATAAGGGAATCAAGTGTGTCTAGAGTGGCATAAACATGGCAGCGAGAATCAGCTCAAACCCACTATAAAAAGGAATTTCAAAAGCAAAACCAAAAAACAGGGAAATTCTTTACAATTCCTTCAGGGTGTCTGAGGAAACCTGGAAAGACCCTATCTACAATGACAGCTGTATGTGGCATAAGGCTGGACACTTGGGACTGAGAGGATTGGTGAGATTGGGTGAGCGAATGCAGACCCTTTCAAGCAATAATGCATGGCCCCCATTCCATGGGTCCCAACTCTCCAGGTTCAAGGGAATATTACTACAGCTATAACATGTACAGGAAACCTAGAGAATGGACACACTGTGAATATGAATGGTTTCTAAAACTCAATGAATAGTCCCTCTCCTGGTGCTCCAGTTTGACTTTCCAACTGCCTTACTATCAATCTCCCAACTTGGAGAGACAGGCCCTTTAACCTCCTGGTTTGCACAGGTTCCCAATTTGCCAGAGGATGGAAGGGACGAGGGAGAACCCATGAGAGAGTAGCTGTTAGGCATTTGGACGGGCACATGTCACTCTAATTTCCCGGCAGGAAGAATAATTAACCAAAGTCTCAGCCACCCACCGGGAACCAGTATAGGACATGATCCAAAATTTTGGACTTGTGTTCAGCTCACAAAAAACGAGTTGAGAAATGGAGCTCAGGGGCACAGCAATTCACAAACTGGCAGAGTGATAAAGGACAACTATCGTCCAAAAATCTGTTTAGGGAAGTCAACGAGGCGGACTTGAAAGCGAGGCAAAATAGCAGGAAACAGATTTCAAGAGGTACGTTGGAATCGCCTGTAAAGCACAGGAAGAGGGGCACGACTTGGACAATGGTGCACTTGGCCAAAAAGGGCGTATGCGTTTTCTACTGAATATATTCAGGAGAAAACGCATACGCCCTTTTTGGCCAAGCAAGCAAGCGGGCAATGCAAATCTGCACTACAAAGAAGTATCACTTCCCACCGGTCAAAAGGGACATCCACAAAATGTGTAAAAACCAGAAAGGCAAGACAGGCCCTGGAGAACTGGGAGCCTTGTTATGCTGATGGGCGGGATGTCAATTGCCAACTGCCTCACTGGAGGAGTGCATTGTGTTCCCTAAAACAAGTAAACAACAGAGCTACAGAGCCAAGGCCACTTCCAGTCTAGGGAATATACCTTGGGAAAACTGAAAATCAATAAGAAAGAGCAACCTCCAAATTTAGGGCTGCACTGACTACAAGAACCTCAACTTGGGTACACCTTAAATATCCCAGGAAATATAAAAATGGTTCAAAACATTGTGGTACTTACGTACGATGGAATATCCCTCAGCCATGAAATCAATGTCATAAGACCAGTAGCAGCAAAGTGAGTGGATTCAGGTACGATGATTCTAAGTGAAATAAGTCACACAGAAAAAGAAACTTATCATAAGATATCACTTAGGAAGATCCTGTAAACATGGCTACACGTGAACTGAGTTAGGAAAGAGAACAGAGTCTCACATTTAGAAAACACTCTTATGCCTGCATAAAGGGGAAGGAGAGGTGGGGTGATGCATAAAACCAGAGTTTGATATAAGCACAGGGACCGTTTCAAAAACCAACTTTGGAATAGACAAGACCTACACCTTCCTCAGTGAAAGAGACTCAAAACCCCATATTTCCCACAGAGGAATATATCTGACTAGTAAGAATCTTAAAACCTATGTATTGATATGTCTCCATAAGGGAATCAAGTGTGTCTAGAGTGGCATAAACATGGCAGCGAGAATCAGCTCAAACCCACTATAAAAAGGAATTTCAAAAGCAAAACGAAAAAACAGGGAAATTCTTTACAATTCCTTCAGGGTGTCTGAGGAAACCTGGAAAGACCCTATCTACAATGACAGCTGGATGTGGCATAAGGCTGGACACTTGGGACTGAGAGGATTGGTGAGATTGGGTGAGCGAATGCAGACCCTTTCAAGCAATAATGCATGGCCCCCATTCCATGGGTCCCAACTCTCCAGGTTCAAGGGAATATTACTACAGCTATAACATGTACAGGAAACCTAGAGAATGGACACACTGTGAATACGAAAGGTTTCTAAAACTCAATGAATAGTCCCTCTCCTGGTGCTCCAGTTTGACTTTCCAACTGCCTTACTATCAATCTCCCAACTTGGAGAGACAGGCCCTTTAACCTCCTGGTTTGCACAGGTTCCCAATTTGCCAGAGGATGGAAGGGACGAGGGAGAACCCATGAGAGAGTAGCTGTTAGGCATTTGGACGGGCACATGTCACTCTAATTTCCCGGCAGGAAGAATAATTAACCAAAGTCTCAGCCACCCACCGGGAACCAGTATAGGACATGATCCAAAATTTTGGACTTGTGTTCAGCTCACAAAAAACGAGTTGAGAAATGGAGCTCAGGGGCACAGCAATTCACAAACTGGCAGTGTGATAAAGGACAACTATCGTCCAAAAATCTGTTGAGGGAAGTCAACGAGGCGGACTTGAAAGCGAGGCAAAATAGCAGGAAACAGATTTCAAGAGGTACCTTGGAATCGCCTGTAAAGCACAGGAAGAGGGGCACGACTTGGACAATGGTGCACTTGGCCAAAAAGGGCGTATGCGTTTTCTCCTGAATATATTCAGGAGAAAACGCATACGCCCTTTTTGGCCATGCAAGCAAGCGGGCAATGCAAATCTGCACTACAAAGAAGTATCACTTCCCACCGGTCAAAAGGGACATCCACAAAATGTGTAAAAACCAGAAAGGCAAGACAGGCCCTGGAGAACTGGGAGCCTTGTTATGCTGATGGGCGGGATGTCAATTGCCAACTGCCTCACTGGAGGAGTGCATTGTGTTCCCTAAAACAAGTAAACAACAGAGCTACAGAGCCAAGGCCACTTCCAGTCTAGGGAATATACCTTGGGAAAACTGAAAATCAATAAGAAAGAGCCACCTCCAAATTTAGGGCTGCACTGACTACAAGAACCTCAACTTGGGTACACCTTAAATATCCCAGGAAATATAAAAATGGTTCAAAACATTGTGGTACTTACGTACGATGGAATATCCCTCAGCCATGAAATCAATGTCATAAGACCAGTAGCAGCAAAGTGAGTGGATTCAGGTACGATGATTCTAAGTGAAATAAGTCACACAGAAAAAGAAACTTATCATAAGATATCACTTAGGAAGATCCTGTAAACATGGCTACACGTGAACTGAGTTAGGAAAGAGAACAGAGTCTCACATTTAGAAAACACTCTTATGCCTGCATAAAGGGGAAGGAGAGGTGGGGTGATGCATAAAACCAGAGTTTGATATAAGCACAGGGACCGTTTCAAAAACCAACTTTGGAATAGACAAGACCTACACCATCCTCAGTGAAAGAGACTCAAAACCCCATATTTCCCACAGAGGAATATATCTGACTAGTAAGAATCTTAAAACCTATGTATTGATATGTCTCCATAAGGGAATCAAGTGTGTCTAGAGTGGCATAAACATGGCAGCGAGAATC